>NW_022280110.1:1471529-1489059 GCF_004355925.1 Anarrhichthys ocellatus | reverse complement strand
CCCCCCCCCCCCCCCCCCCCCCCCCCCACATACACACACACACACACGCACACACACACACACGCACACACACACACACACACACACACACACACACACACCCTCTTTCTCGCTCTGATTGGACACTGTGTGTGTGAGAGACAATTGTGGGTAGAACAACAGCAGCAGTGTTAAAGTATCTCAAATTCATATCTTAAGTGTCTCACTGAAGTATTTATCTTGCACAAACTTCAACTATCAGAGAATGAATATACGTATACATCACAACAGATATCATGGCTAGCGTAAGTTTTGCTGACAGGATCACAATCCTTCATAACAACATTATTTGTTTGGAGCACTTTACTTTGGAACTAAATGAAAAAAAATCACCTAGTATTACTTAAAAGCTAAATAATGTGGCCTTCTGTCACGCAGTATAAATGATGGTGTAGCACCAGGACAAATTACTCTGCTATCTATTCTCATCAGCTAACATGAAGGTTTACTAACTTGTTGATCCTCCTCCAAATTCAGATGAAAAAAAAAAATCCCATTCTTAAAAAATAAAAGTCACATGATGCTGCTGATACATTCCGATCATTCATATTTATTTACAAGTTCAAATGTAACAATCAGAAAAGTTGGATTCATTATTTCTGCTTTGTAGTATATAAATATATCAAAGCTAAAAAAAGAAATTAAAGGATTTTTATTTGAGTCTTAATGAACCAAAATTCAATAAAACAAGGATAGAAATGGAAGATTTTGGATATATAAATCTCTGCCTACACACACACACACACACACACAGATATACCCACACATATTTTGTTCTCCCATCCCTCAACACTGTTCCTCCTGTTTTCCCGCCTAAGTCTGCACCCTCGTCCTTCTGTCGTTCCTCCTCCACCTCCTCGCCTCTCTAGTCAAGTCATTTATTTGCCATTTGCGAGTCACTAAAGTAGAAAGTACAAACACATGATAAAAAAAACCACACAATTATGCAAAGGCTCTCGGCTCCTTTCATCAGTTTCTGTACTGTCCGGCTACACCTCCTGGCTACACCTTACCTACTAATCCCCCCCCCCCCCCAAAAAAAAACCCACCCCTTTTTCTGTTTCGCCACTGGCAAACCTCTATCAATCAGAATCTATCACTCCAACTATTCCTGTTGCCGTTGTGTCAGAATTCACAGGAACTTCATCAAATTGGGAAACAGTTTGATTGTTACACAGAGTACTCGCTGCATGCGTGTGTGTGTGTGTGTGTGTGTGTGTGTGTGTTGAAGCTGCGTGGTAACATTTATGGAATGCACACACACTTCCTCTGCACTCAGCATCACGTGAAGGCTTGCACACACACTCACACACACGACAACCAGCACATTCCCTCCTATCACCACCATCACACACACACACACACACACACACACATTAGGGTGTTAATTGTTGTGCTAACACCTTCCAATAACAAGGCTCTAATTATCAACATGTTTGGCTGTTGGAGTGTGTATCTGGCACTCGTGTACAGATCATGGGGTGAGCGTGTTTGTGTGTGAGCCAGCGTGAGGTGTGGCACCAGGGGAAGAAGGTTTGATGATTTTGAAATATGCTGCTGTGCGTGTATGTGTGTGTGTGTGTGTGTGTGTGCGCGCGCATATGTGCCGCACGCACTCTCATATACGGGGTGATGATGTCTGTGTCTCAATCTACATTTGCATATGACAAGGGGGTCTTTTGTCCTTTGGTTAATTTCAAATGATCTATTTGAGAAATGACGCCATTGCGATGCACCTATTGCGTTGCAGGAGAAACGATCATGTAATTAAATGTGTTTAACAAACATCAGAACAAATTCACTTTAGTCCTCGTGGCCGCCATTCTGCCCTGGAGCACTGGTTTTAAAGAAATGTGCTAAAATTCAAGGCTAGAAGAGGCCCAGACAGATACATGAAGAGCACTCCGAAGACCACATTAGGAGAACTTTCTGAAATATGTTTTATCAAAGGAGGAATATTTGACATTGGGACTTAATATTCAATGTATTGACAGTTAAAGCATAATTTCAGTTTTTTTTTAAATCTTAATGCAACACTCACATTCCCATATGGGAGGAGTTATTGACGGTGAATCAATACCGAAACAGAAGAGGAGTCACACAAATTAACCTAATATAAATAAACACCACCACGATAGTGCAACAAAATAGAAGAATTGAATGCATACTAAAATATCAGATCTCTGTCATCTAAAGCCAAACTAATAAATGAGTTAATATCAGGTAGTCATATTGATTTAATTAATTTGTCTTTCTGAAACCTGCTGAGTCATGATGAATATGTCAGCCTGAATGAATCCACTCCCCCCAGTCATATTAATATTCCCATCCCTCGAGGCACTGCCCACAGAGATGGAGTAGCAGCCATCTTCGACTATTAAGCAGCTTTAAACCTAAACTAAATCCTAACTCATTTAAAAGCCTTATTCTTTGTCGTTCACACCGAACCTGGAAAACATTACAGCCAATTCTATTTGCAGTATCGTACCTCAGGTCCGTATACAGAATTTCTAGGTTTTTTATTATGTTTAGTTCTTGAAACAAATAAAGTAATTGGATGGCGATAGCGATAGCCTTAGTGCTGCGTTCATATCGTCATTCGATTTGTCAGAGTATGCAGAAACCCACTCACTGTTTTAACCACACCCTCGACCTTGTACTGGCATATGGCATTAAAATTGAACATTGAATAGTCTTTTCACAGAATCATCTTTTATTGGACATTTAATGAATTCACTTTTGAATTCTTTCTACAGGGCTTTACAGGTTTACAGTAGATGGCTATCTGATGCTGCTGCAGCTAAATTTAAAGGAGCGACACAATCTGCATTAAATTCAATTCCATGTCTATAACAGCAATAACAGAGGACTCCTGTGCTAACTTTAGTCCCTTTCAAGTTGATGAACGTATCCAAAGTGCTACAGGTTGCGAAGAACTCTATTGCCTAAAAAATAAAAGTTGATAAAACAAAGTTGATAAAACAAAGAAAGCTCCATGGTATAACCTTCAAACCCGCAAATTAAAGCAAACATCGCAAAAACTCGAAAGGATATGGTTTTCCTGCAGTCAGTCGAGATAGTCGTGAAACATAAAGGACCTCCGTACTGCCAAAGCAGCCTATTACTCCCCATTAACAGAGAAAAATAAGAACAACCCCAGGTTTCTCTTCAGCACTGAAGCTGAAAGTGAGTCACAGCTCTATTGAGCCGTGTACTCCTAAAGCCCTCAGTAGCAACGAATTCATGAACTTCTTCAGTGATAAGATTCTCACTATAAGAGACAAAATTAGTCACATCTTGTCCTTAATAGGTACTGATCTATCCTCAAATACAGGGTCCTTAGAAGCACCTGTAAAACCTAATATGTGATGGACTGATTTTCTCCCATGGACCTTCACCAATTGACTTCAACAACTTTTTCATCCAAGTCATCTACCTGTATCTTGGACCCATCGCGACAAGGCTGCTCAACAAGTTTTATAGTTAGTTAGCACCTCTTTACTAGAAATGATCAATCTGTCTTCACTACCAGGCCATGTACCGCAGTCCTTCAAAGTAGCTGTAATTAAACCTCTTCTTGATCCAGAAGCTTTGACTAACCGTAGACCTATCTTTAACCTTCTGTTTTCTCTTCAGATTAGCTACGGTTGGTAAAGTCATATAGCTCCGTCGTGTATCCAGCAAATGTCACCAAAATGAGAAATAAATCGGCAACGACATCGGGCGCCTTTTCTGTCTGAGTTGAATTTTTTCAACTCGAAGCATTCAGTGTGCTTATTCAAAAGTGCAAGGCGCTCAGCGTGTTCTTTCCTATTCCGTTCGCTCTGACTGACTTTAGCGCCACTCTGTCTAAGAAACGGTAGGTTGTCCGGCAAAAGAATCCTAGCCAGGTTCAACTTGTCAAGAAAACTACAGATAAAGAGCAAAAATTTGAAAGAAATTAAATAAAGTACACAGACAAAAAATAAAAACAATATATTGAAAAGTAATAATAGTAACTATAATACAATTGCTTTGCATTCTAATACTTCCTTATTCATCTTCCCTGTTCCTGCAAAGGGTCGGCAAGGACACATCTTATATATGGATCTGGTTAATAAAGTTGGGATCAGCCTCACGATGCCAACATGAACACCAAGACCGGTTCTTTAACAGAGGTCAAAATCCCTTCAGGATAAAGAGGCTGGCCGTCTGATAGGCTGGCCAGCTGACAGAAAGCCTGGCTAACGGTTTGGCAGCCTGGTTTGCTGGCTGGTTATCTGTCCGACTGCCAGGCTGGTGGGTGTACCCAGTAGGCAGCTGGTTGGCTTCCTGACTGTTTGACTGGCTGCTGTGACTGAGTGGGCGGCTGGCTACTTGCCTGCCTGACTGGCTGGCTGGCTGGCTGACTGGCTGGCTGTGTGCCTGGTTGGCAAGCTGGCAGCCCCAGCTGTGTCCCAAGCCAAGCCCCTGCGCCCCACCAGATCTTAATTGGGTTAAGTTTGTCCGCCACAGATAACACTTCCTCTTTCTTCCGAGAGTAAGAAACAAAAAAATGGCCTGGCACTAATGACGCTCTTTAGCGGGGCTCTTTTCTGTTTAGGTGGAGGGAAATTAAGAAGAAGGGGGTGGGTTCCCTGCAGTGAGAGATCGTCGAGGGAAACTTGCCATTGTTCGGAGCCGAGCGCTCAATGAGAACTGAGAATACCAAGAAAGAAAGAGAACGAAAGAATGTAGATTTGGTTTGCGCTGTAGTGCTTGTCACATTGCCACTGTTTCTTTTTAGCAGCCCCTCATGGCTGAGGCAGGCCCGGCCCCGAGAGATGGAGACACACACGCACAGGAATGCAGAAGTGTCATTGTATGTGTGCGTGTACCAGTTGTACACACACAATTTCTCACTGTTTTGTTAAAAACAAACGCAAAGAAAATGTTCTGTAATTACTTTGGCTTCACCAAGATAAGTGTTTTTCGCAGGCACAGTTGTCTTAAAGTGAAGAAAAGTGTGTGCGCCGATGGCCATTGAAGTCCTTTGTTCTTCAAGCAAGGAAATAAAACTCCCCATGTTGAATCTTACAACAAAAGAATATAATGTTATGTAAATTGCTGTAATATTAGTTAACTAACTCCACTGAAAATTACATTTAGTGTCATTGATAGAAACCTGATACTTAAAGATAGATAATATTGGGTTTGGCTCTTTACTAAAAAAGAACATTGCCCCGGCCTCAGATAGAGCATCATCTATCACATTTCAATGTTTCAAGCTAGTGTCTTTTTTCATAAATGTTATTATCACAAGCCCCAACAAGCTCCACCAGAGTGTTAGGGCAGCCAGAACATCGTCTGAGAGGTGAAACCCATTGCAAAAAAAGTCTAAGGAGCACTCCTGACAAAGCTCATCCTTATGAGCACAGTTGAAGGCAACCCTTTTTTCAACTCAGACCTTCTCACTTCTGAATTGTAGCTTTTGGTTGGTGAGGACACAATGCTATTTCAAAAATTGCATCTTTGAGGGTTAGGGGTTCATGGCCCCCCCCCCTCCCATTCACGGTGAAAAATAGGCTACATCCTTGTTGATGGCCTCCACTTAAAGCAGCAGCTTGACATTTTGGGTAATCTGTTTCTTTGTTTTCTTGCTGAAAGTTAGATGGGAAGATTGAAACTACTCTATTAGTTTAGTTAACATAAAGCTACTATAACCAGCAGCTGGTTAGCTTAGCTTAGCATAAATAATGTAAATAGGGACTAGCCGGGTTCTCTCCAAAAGGAAACTAAATATGCCGTCCAGCACATGTAAAGCTCACTAAATAACACATTGTTTCATGTTTGTTTATTCCCTCCCAAAAACAAAGCGTAAAAACGGCATGTTGTGGTTTATGATCAGGACTATTTTTTGGTTGGGAGTATTTTCTTCCCGAAGCTCCCGCTTGTTTCCTGGAAGCCTCATGTATAACAAACAGTAACATATCAATTATTGAGCTTTAGGGCTGTTGGTGGGCAGATTTGATCAACTTGGTTTCCTCTCATTTCCAGTCGCTAAGAAGCTAAGCTAAGCTAACCAGCAGCTGGTTGTAGCTTTAGAGCTGATGCACAAGCATTCGAGTGGTACCGATAGGCTTCCAATTTCTGAGTGCCTGAAACACAATAACATCCTTATGATTAATTTCCTGTAAAACAGCATCATCCTTCGTTGACTATGTATGGGAGAACAATCGCAGTGAGCCAGATCTCATACAAGGTGTATAAGTAGCACGACTTTGCCGACATTTCTGCGTGTCATTATTACACATTTTAGGTTTCCCCATGTGTCATTTAACAGCACGATTTTACCGTAAAATGGTTGGGATTAGGTTTAGGCAACAAAACCACTGAGTAAGGTTTAGGAAAACCATCATGGTTGGGCTTCATTTAAGTCCTTATACGTATGGAAATAACGTAAAATGAAAATGTCACAAACGTCACTATCGTAACTTCATAAAAAAAACACACCGGTCTCAAATACGCGTCTCCTGGTTTCAAGGGCTGTGTTTGTTTCCTCCCACCCAACATTAGCAGTCTTTCTCACATTTTATACTAAGTCACTTGTTCAGAGCGTAGCATATTCACACGGATGCGTCAACATCGCAGTCAGCACAGATTACAAATTACACGCAAAAAGCAAGAAAAGCGTTTTTATTGCACTCAAAATGACTTACAAATTGTCTTTCATTCGCCAATTAGTGAGAGCGGGCTGTGTAGGCACAAAGTCACCAACTATTTTAATTAATCGCACCAACATTAATTTACTTGAAATCATGAGCCAGCATCTTCCCATATTTCCAAAGGGGCCAGCCACCATTTCAGCATAAACAACCCACACTATTTCCTAAATGGCATCCTTCACATCCTTAATTTACATGACATTCATCATCATTATCATCATCATCATCATCATCCCAAACAGTGCCATCATTATGATGATATCTACACTAACCAAAAAGTGTGTTATCATAGTGATCATCCTCAAAGTCAAATCAGCAAAATCGTAAGCATACATCATCATCATTGCAACCATGTTTTGTTTTCTTTAGAGATTTCAGACAGCTGGCATCCTGTGGCAGTCAGCCTCCATTCTGTCTTACACACACACACACACACACACACACACACACACACACACTCACTAATACCTCTGCAAAGACCTCGTGGTTGGCAAGTGAGACTGTGTGTAGAATAACAGGCTTAACAAATGCTCAAAACAAATATTAAAAGTATTGTTGATCTTTTTCCTCTGTCTCCATACCCAATATTTATTCATAAGTAACCGCAGGGTAAATGTTCTCCCTTGTTCTCACCTTCGGCTCAGATAATGAATGCAGCCCACACACACACACACGCACACACACACACACACACACACACACACGCACACACATACGTTTAGAATAAAGCAGAAGATCAACATACCTTTTACCCATACCACTACTGAACTCCACCTGCATAACAAATAGCAATTAATTTAGAGCACACACAGCTATGTAAATTAATCACACACGCACACACATGCACTTTACACCTTTGGCATTGTGCACCCAGCCCACATTAAGTGGAGACAAAAGAATCTGGCTTTGCAGTATTTAAATCAGTTATGTGTCTAATTATTCCATATAAAAATAGCCGATATCTAGGGCAAAAGCAATGAGATGGAACATTGTTGTCTGCAGAGGGGAGACCTAGTGGAGCTGGCGAGAGTTCAACACAGCAGAAGACAGGGATGGAGAGAGAGAGAGATGGGGAGGCAGGGAGGGAAAGTGCGATAAAGGAAGATAGGGAGAGAGAGTGTGCTTTAGGCTACATAAATATAACATGAACTCTATTCGCTAGTGGCAGGCAAGCAAGCAGCACAATGGGCCGATGTTGAGGAGCAGCTTTGTGAGGGTGTGGAGAATAGACTGTGCTACCTCCTCACCTCAGGAATATCAGGCTTTGATACCTGAGAGACCGACAGAGTGGTACGTGGGAGAACGTGTGTGTGTGTGTGTGTGTGTGTAAACGAAAGACAAAAGGAGAGAATTTACTACACATGCAGTTATTCTGCAGGTTCACGCTGAAATGGAGACCCTGCAGTCAGCTCTCAACAGTGTGTGACCCTGACTCTGCATTCAGCAGACTCGGCTTGTGATGGGTCTGCTAAGGGTGCACATTGATCGTCATTGATCACATTTCACTGACAATGCACGTATTTTTAAAACCCTGATGCCATTGCTTTTTGCAGATTTGCGCCTCTGTGTGTCCATGCAAACAGTTCTAATTTTTCTTCAGAGGCAAAACATCTGTATGTTTGCATGTGG
Source organism: Anarrhichthys ocellatus (assembly GCF_004355925.1). NCBI lineage: Eukaryota > Metazoa > Chordata > Actinopteri > Perciformes > Anarhichadidae > Anarrhichthys > Anarrhichthys ocellatus. The sequence continues at coordinate 1,480,708 of NW_022280110.1, read as the reverse complement.
TACCTGCATATTGAGAAGTAATTCTTCAGAGAAAAACCAATTTCAAAAACCCATTTTGTCATTAAAGGAACACATAAATAATTTAGCCTTTGTAAAACCCTCTGTCCTGAAGTGTTATTCCCTGTTTCCTCACAGTTTAAAATTCCAATTCCACAGCTTTCCTTATCGCTGCTAACTCGCCTGCTGGCCTGTGGAGGGCTGCAGACAGTGTGTGTGCTTCCTCTGTGACGGATGGTGTTGCCAGCTTCTTCTGTTCCCCTGTCAGCAATGAGGGTTTAACATGTAGGAGGTTAAAGGTTGAGGTATGCTTGAAATAAGCGATTTATTTGTAAAGATTTTTTTCGGGGGTCATTTTTTACCGTTACTTGACAGATGACGGTGTAGAAATGGGAGAGCGAAAAGGGGTAAGACATGCTATAAAGGTCATAAAGCCAAAATAGAAACTGGCTGGTTCCGGTAATATGGTATGCACTGTAACTACTCAGCAAGGCACTCCGTACAAATTTTCTTTGACGTGTCATCTGACCATGTAAAAAATGATGCCGTTTGGCCCCACACTCAAAGGCCTGCTGTCACGTACAGATGAAAAGTGATGGAAGTAGTGTGACGAATAAGACAAATAGAGCTTGATGGAGAAGTCCAAATCCTGACTCCTTTCTCACCTGACCAGTCCGTACACTTGAACAATCCAAGCATAAAGTGGTCATTCCAATCGGTTCGTTGGTTTCGGAAAGTAAAATGTCAGCCGCAGACCCCTCAGTTATGACGTCACAAAGGTGTGTGTGTATGGGGGTTTCAGATGCTGGTCAAGGATCCGACACTTTGTTGAAGCATACTGACCCCCTCACTGAGCCAGGACCCTGGAGATTCACTAAGTACCAGTAGATTTGGTTATTTTTTGCTTAAACTTATCTTTATGAAGTAAATGTTGATTGCATATGGCCATAGAATAATGAAACCATCGGCATTTGGTTTGGTTTGGTTCCATATAAGCCACTGTGCAATTCTGTCTGCCACGGGCAACAATCACAAGGGAAAATAAAGGCTTGATTTACAGCAGAAAGGAAGAGCATCAACTATTGCACAACCGAAACAGGAAGAGGATAGCACCTTCTTTTCCCCTGGTAACTATCGAAGTTACTCTGGCCAGCAAAATAGGTAAGTATGTCATTTTTTCTCTCCCTCGCATAGTGGCTTTAATAGTTTATGCAAATTTTCAATGACTGGACGCAAAGTGCAGGCCAATAAAACCTAAAATTATATAGAAATGAGTATAAGTCAAAGGAAACTAAGCGTGCCGTTTTTGTTATTTTGGGGAATACTCATTTCACTTCTCTAAAGTGACTTGTGTTCATGACATGTGGTAAATCAGGCTTACTGATGTCAAAAAAAAGATACGTTTAGGATGAGTACAAGGTTAGAGAGTTTTGAATAATTAGCTGTCACTGGCCATTACAGATGCTGTGGTAATGACACCTCAATATTTCCACCCATCAGAAGAGCTACTTAGTTCAGTTATGCATCAGGTCTAATGTAGCTTTACACATCAGAGGGTATAAAACAGCTCTTTGAGGTGCACCTGAATATTCATTGTCCTCTGAAAATAATAAATTCATCTTTATTTATTATCTTTTGGGGTATCAAATTCACCCCTTATAGAAAGTAAGTTGTAGAAAGTTAGCAGTTTTGCCATGCTGCATGTCTGCTGCAAACATTCGTAGTTTTACCAAAATATGACTAAAGATACTTGATTTTCTTTTCTTTTTTACTTTTACTTCATATTAGAAATATAATTGCCAGTATAAAGCACTCTATGGTGTATATTAGGCTTGTAGTTCCCATGAGCATTTGATAAAAGGGGGTAAGTTACCCAAACATGACGATGTATGTACGCACACAAGTTAATCAAAGGAAGTTTTTTGTAATGACACCGTCTCGCCACAAATCCATTTGGAGAATGTATTCAGGAAAAAATACACAAAGTGCTGGCACCTTATTTTCTGTGTCATAATCTCGCTGCTCTTGCATTCCACATCACTGTAAACCAGACTGCTGTCAAGGTATGAAATCCTTAAGCCTAATCCCCATTTTTGGGGGGCTGTAATTCTGCCGGTTTACTCCATTGATGTCCTGTCTGTATCAATTCCCACTGCATGCCAGTTGGCCAACTTATTCAGTGGCTGTTACTTGAAGTTCTCTTGTTGTGTATATAAAAAAGCCAAATCCGCGCAGAGATGACAGAGGGTGTAATCGCAAGCTATGTGATTCAACAATGCCACTCTTAGAAGCTATTCAGACTGGGGCCTGTCCTTGACCCTTAAGGAGCTTGTAATGTGGGCTTTTTTTTCCCACTCTTTGTATTTACCGGCAGAAACGAGGAGGGGGGACCAACCACTGAGTGAGGGCTTTTGCCCCTCCATGCCAGCGGCAGTCACACTGGGGGAGCTATGCACGTGGACACACGCGCACACACACACACACACACAAATGCACACGCACACGCACACACACACACACACACACACAGAAATGCACACACAAGTCTCCTGGCGTGCACTCATTTCATAGGGAGGGAGAGGTGAAGGTTGGAGGGTGAGGCAGAGGGAGACAGAAGGGGAGGGGGGGGGGGGGAACAACAGGAGGCCACGGAGACAAGAGCCCCCCACCTTCCTTAACCCGGCGGGGGGGTCAATCTTAAAGGCTAGTCTGTCTCTCCATGGGAGGACGGGGTGGGGTGGGGGGCAGGGAGGCTCAATCTGCGGAGGGCAGTGGTCCTGCTGGTTAGCACAGGGAGCTCCACGCACGTTACCCAGTTATCCATGACAACCAGCGAGAGAGACAGAGAGAGGGAGAGACAGGGAGGGCAGGGGGGGGGGGGGCAGGGGGGGGGGGACAACATGGAAAAGCTCAGCTGCGGTCAGAGAGCGCTCAGTTGGAGCAGAGAGTGAAGAACAAAGCACCCAGTGATTTTCATTTTTCCCCTCTTTGTCTGCCTTATATTGTTCACAGACGTGTCCCTCTTTTCTTTACTGGAAATAAAGGAGCTTTGACGAAGACACACACACACACACACACACACACACACACACACACACACACACACGTGCATGTACACACTGGTGTGGCTAATTGAATTATGTTTATACAGTAAGTCAAACGGTTTATTTTCACTGTGACAGAGGGTGCCCACCGACGTGAGAAGAGAAAAGGTTTCTTCTTGGAGGGGAATATCCAAATCACCATAGAAAGGGGCAATCTGCTGAGCCATTTTCTTTTACAGAAATGGCTCAGCAGATTTGAAACATTTGGACGGTACATCTCTGCAACACAAAGGTCTATGTTGTTGTATGCCTGTATGGCCGGACAGGAGCAGACATTTCATGTGGTCTCGATCTAAAGTGCGGAAAATGTTCATTTTGCACGGATAGGTTCTGCTCAGCCTAAATGAAAAGGCTTAAACTAATCCTGTCAGAAACTGTCCCACTGAAATTAATCCGCCACAAATGAGTGAAATGATAAACGCTCAAGGAACAGCGAACATTTCCAAGATGAATAATGTCTAACATTCAATCCTTTGAATTCTTTTTTTTCATGTGGGAAATTGGCCACTACAGAGTGAATTCATGCATTGGGATTGCATCTCTCTCTCTCTCTCTCTCTCTCTGCTACCAAAAAACAAATCCAAAACATCCAAAATTGTTTTCAGGTGCTGTGCAGAGGACGGATACCAACAATAAAAAGTAAAGGATGTCTGTAGCTTTGCATATTAACTAGTTTTGACCGACAAGATGGCTGCTTACAGGTGAAACACTAATTTGCAAATAGATGAGTTCAAATCAAATGGCACACTGTGTTAATTCCTGCTTACCAAAAACATTGCATCACACTCATGAAGTTGTTTCTTTTGTCCACTCATAACAAGTGGTATATCCATTCTCTGGCAAACATTTTGTTTTGGCAATTCTGGTTTTGAGTATAACAGACATAGTTTGTCACAGCTTGCAGTGACCCACTATAAAGCCACACAGGAGAGGGGCATGCCAACAAGAAATGTTTAACGCACAGATACAAAACACTGGCATTGCTACTGCGGCTTGAGAGTTGACATGTTGTGACACCGGTTGCTGACATAGCATAGCACATCCTGCACAGCAGAGCAGTGTTAGAGATTGCAAGTAGATAGCCTGCCTCAGCAGCACCTGGTGACGTAATCACTCGATCACTTGCGCTGTTAAAACAACCCTCATTTTGTTTGTGGTCTTAACCTCAGGGCCTCTTCCACATCCCACTTTAATCCAAGTCCATATTTTCCCTCTGCCTCCCCTTTTCTAGTCTCAGAGTCCCTGTTGTAGTTGCGCCTGTCGGCCACAGCTGGGCGCTGTTGCCTAACTCTCCCCGCGCTTCCCCTCTCTCTCTCTCCGTCAGCCCAGCCTGCCTCTCTCATGCCTCTCTGCCTCAGCCAACCCGGGCTGTGCCGAGCTGCTCCCTGCGGGATCAGAGCGCTCCCCCGCCGGGACCCTTCTCTCACATCCCCCTGCTGGGACGCGGCTACATTTCCAGCCAAGCACTGCCTGCCTTGGCTTTATTATGTGTGTCTGCGCCGCAGCCCCGCCAGCAGAGGCAGGCAGAGGAGGAGGAGGGAGACTGGTAGCCAGAGTCAGGACAAAGAAAAAGCAGGGAGACAGAGGCTAGCGAAGGGTTAGACTGGTAGAAATATTAGGCTGCTATTAAAACCGCCGGTAGGGCATTGCGAAATATTAACAAAAAAAGGAAAAGCGTGGGTTGTAAAAGCAGGAGGCTATTTCCCTCGGGGTGGAGATGCTGGGGAAGAGCGCAATGTCCATGCCACCAGACCACCACCACCACCACTGCCTAGTGTAGAATAGCGGGACGGAACACGGGAGGCTGGTCGGTTCGGGTCGGTGTCGTTTTCCTGGAGGACAAAAACAAAACAAAACAGACTGAAACAGTTTCGATAAACTAAAAAAAAAAAAGCCCAGACGAAGCTGCGAGGAGCGCGGGGGAAGAAGCCACGTTTCATTTCGGAGCAATTTCCACAGAACATTCTCCGTCGTCTCTCTCCACCTGGACCGTCACGACCCGTTGTGGCGCCGCCGCCTCACACTCGGACGGTGCCGCCGCTGTCACTTTTTCCTCAATATCGCGCGGGGGGACCTGCTCAGGTGTTTTGCCGCGCGCGCGTGGCTAGCAGCTCGCGTCCCGGTCCGTACTGCTGGAAGAAGAAGTCGAAGCGGCACGAGCGCCCCGGGCTGCACCGGAGAAAGCAACGCGTATGCGAAGGGGGTGAAAATTGAAGAAACAACAACAACAACAAAAAAGCGAAACTGTCGGAGTCCGGGCACGTTGTCACGAAGACGAAGGCAATTCCAACGGGAAGTTGTTCCCGTTTACGCTACAGGTTGCGCGAGCCCTACAACGCACCGGAGGAGCCGAGTGTTGTCTCCGAGGCTAGCCGCTCCACTCCCGGTGTGTCCGTGTCCGCGCGCGTGTGTGTGCGTGGTTTGTTGTCGTTGGACTAACGACCGTTTCCCAATCAGAGACTGAGGCTGCCGCATTGCAACAGGCGAAGAAGCAGCGGCGGCGAAGTGGAGGAGCAAAGATACCCCGACCGTATCCGCCTGCATGGTTTGCTGAAAACACGGAACGGAACAAAAAAAACAATTACAGATTAATAATTTAAAAAAAAGAAAGAAAGCTGCTCGAGACCAGAGATGTCGAGACGAAAACAGGCCAAACCGCGCTCAGTTAAAGGTAAGTCACTGTTTAATAGTGAAGGCTACCCGATGTGAACGGACAGGAGTAGGAAAATAAGACAACGCGACCACAACCAGGACCAACATTTCATGCCCAACTCTGCTGCTTGTTAGCTAATTTAATTTACCCCCCCACACCTCTCCTCCCTTACTAGCGTTGCAAGCAGTCTGTGTAGTTTTACAGCAGAGGTAAATCCTCCTCTCTTACTTTTATAATTAGTGTGTTAGCTCACTGTTACTGCTGGGCTCAATAATTGTCTGTAATTGTTTAAAGGATTCAAATGTTAGGCAAAGGAGAGCGCTACAGTTACATTTCACTGTCTGCTGGTTCATTTGGCTTGTTTTTTTAAAAATTAGCTGTCACAACTTGAAAGATGATTCAGTGGTGTAAAGTTTCTGACAGCGTGGGTCGTGTTTTTTTGGATCGATTTGTCGTAATTCACTCGGTTAACGGGTCCATGTAATCTGGATTATTCCCTTGTTGACATGTAGGCCCGCTGCACTTGCTCTAAACAGATCACTGCTGCTTTGTTGGAGTGAATTTGGTTGGTTGACCCCAAACCATGTCACTTAGCCCCCACATGATATGCCTTCTTATATCTTCTCTTCACACCAAAATAATGATACAAATTGGATTTAAAACTCAAATGTTCTCTCCTAATTCTAAAACCCCCCGCACTTTAATAAGGGAGGTGCAGTTCATTGCTGGACATTAATGTATTTAATCTGAGATTTTATAAAATCGCTGTGAAGATTTTCTATTTTCTCTGGTTTTCAGACCTTTCCTACTTTGAAAACGTGTCCTGCAAGGTTGGCCACACAGGAAGGCCAACTGTGGGATTTATAGATTTATTTTCCTGAAGTCCAAGAAAAATCTGAATTTATAGGATTAAAATCCTTGTGTTAAAAAGCTGTAGGCCCTATTTTTTTCTTCTTCACTAAGGCAGCCTCAATTTCCATAAAATAGTATTCATAGCGGTGCATGGGTGAGTGGGCATCTTGCATGAGGGCATGTGGTGGCCTTGGCCTCCATGTTTCCTTTATGGGACCCAGATGGGCAACGGGACGGGTTGACCATGTGGTTGCCACCCCCTCCCCCGTTTCCTCCACCGTATAGGCTTTCCCCTCTTTTTTTTCTCGACTATCTGGGAAGCGGGCAGAATTCTGACAGTGGTTCAAAGTGCGTGTTTAGTTTGATTAGCAGCGTAGAGGCTACTTACACGATAGCACATGCGAAGTACTGGAAGCGCGTGTTATTGTGGTTGCTTTGGGATACGTGTGAGGTTGTAATATCTGTTACTGTATATGTGCAGGATAACTGACATGTTTTATAACACGTTGTGTCTCAGTTCGGTCCACAGAACAGGGTTGTGAGTAAGAGGGATTCCACATCCTCCTCAGGAATCTACTGTAAAGCTGGTTTCTGTTACAGCTCATCTTTATATCTATAATAAAAAATAAATAATGCTGTTTGTAGTTAATGACAATGTTTGATGCTTTAAATCGACAGTGTATCCTATAAAGTGGAAATTTGGGGGAGCACTGAAAGAGTGTCCAAAATGATTATTATTTTTTCATTTGCAAAGTATTTTAGAGAAATGACGAGGATACATAAACTGCTGTACATCTTCTACGTGATCACTGTAACATGATCTGTTCAACAGAAAGGCTTCGCTGCAGTGATTGGAGGCCCTGGCTTTTGACGCTAAATGAGGAAATACAATTGATTCAGCTTTTACATGTGAAAAAAACAACGATAAAATGGTTATCAGAGAGTGAACTTCAAGAACAATCAATTTATAATTATACGAAATGGTGAAAAACAAACAAATCCTCACAATTATTGAAGCTGTGACCAATGAGTGTTTTTTAATTACTAAACAGTCCTGATCAATTTAAATTTTTCTTGAAATCAACTAATCAATTGTTAATGGAGTCACTGTTGCAGCATTTGTTTAGAGCGGCGTGAATATCTAGTTGACTTCCACTTCCTCAGTATGTGTAAGATGTTGGCTGGACCCCCTCGGTGATGCTCGGTGCAGTTTGTCAGGGAACAAATCAGCTGCTGGAACAGTGAATCTGTCCACTGTGTGTGTCCGTGCTTATGCTCGCAACATCCACATTCTTGTATTTGTGTTTGCATGCATCACGGACGTGTGTGTGTGTGTGTGTGTGTGTGTGTGTGTGTCGCTAAGGCAGCCTGGTCTCAGCAGCCTGGATAACGAGAGCTTAGCTTTAGTCAGGCAGCGAAGCAGAGCTGAGGCGGACGACCACCACTCTCCGTGCGCGCGTGCAGTGAAGGTAACGCAGCCCATGTCAAGCTCGCATAAGCACCATGTGTTTTCGTGGACGTGTACTCATGCATCTGTGTGTGTGTGTGTGTGTTTGTGCACATGCATGTTGCTATCTCCCCTCCACACCTTGCCCCACTGACAGCTTGGCAAGACCTGACATTGGGGGAAGATGGAGAGAGGGACGGAGGAGAGAGAGAGAGAGAAAGAGATGGAGGGTAAAGGGGAGAGAGAGGAGAGGGGTTTTGGGGCAGCACAGTGGCACACAGCGGGTGAGTGGGGAGGGGGGAGGGGGGAGGGAGCGATGGAGACCAGGAAGAGGTGAGCATCACCGGGGGAATTATCTGTGTTTTCGTGTTCTTCTGTCTTTCACCTGCTCACCCAGCTCTGACTGGCCGACTGGCTTACGGACTTCCTGGGCGGCCGGGCATGCCAAAACAATAACAAAGAAGCACAAAGTCCCACCGTCGCCATATCCTGCTTTAGATTTGCACTGATTCTGAGTCTGGAAAGAATTGTTTCTTTTTTTTATTGTTACTTTATTTAGTCACAGTTTTCCTGAATAGGAAGATCTTGGAAAGGGTGATACACTTGCCTATGACCCATACATTTAGTTTGTGTCAGATGACATTTACTGCCTTCACCTGACTTAAATCACAGATTACTTCAAATGTATCGCTACTGTGCCAATAACAACCAAGTGTTAAATCACTGGAAGTTCTGTTTTTTTCCCTCCTATTTGCTGAGACTGAGGGCATGGACAGTACCAAAGCACTGTGAAACAACTGACAAAAGTGATATCAATTCATTTTGGTCATTTGTTTTTTTTTGTCTTTCACGGTTTGTACAGCACATGTGCAACTCTCAACGGAGACGAGGAAGAAGCGCACTGCTTCTTCCTCGTCTAGTCTAGACTTTTTCTAGTGAAGACTGACTGTCATAGTTAATAACAGATAGTGTTTATTCTCTCTATGTGTGTTAATGTTTGCAAAGGGTTTAACCTGAGCCAGGCCATACGACAGTTACTTATTCCAGCAAGTATTTGGCAATCATATCACATCCATACAGGGTCAGTAGTATACTGCTGTTAAAATAATTCAAATATATATATATA
>NW_022280110.1:1456822-1466529 GCF_004355925.1 Anarrhichthys ocellatus | reverse complement strand
GTGTGTGTGTGTGTGTGTAAGCATCTCTTACAGTCTTTTACAAAGAGATTATGCTTGTTTCTTTGTTCCACACTGACTATTGGCCTGCAGTGTACTTCTCTCCATAGTTTGGGGTGTTTTTCCTGTGGTGTTAGTTGTGTTAGTTGAACCTTATTAGATACCCAACTACAGTAGCAGCTTCAGATGAACTTTTTAACCATTCATTTAGTTTTGCATGAAACGTATGATAATGCTGGTGACAAGTTACCATAGCACAAAGTAAAGCAATGGTAGCAATTGTTCTAGGGCATTCTGAATGTGTTTGTCCTCATTTATTATTGTTAGTAAAGTTCTTTTAAATGGCGAAGGCGGCGACTTGCAGCTAACGGTGCTGACAGAGCTAACAGTGTTCACCTGAGGGGGAAGCGGGGGTCGGGTGCCGCGTTGACGCTGTTATCAACTTGAGACGCTTTAAATAATAATGCATTGAAAATCCATCGTTGCTTTAAAAATGCAGGGCTATTTTAGGTTACGGGTTTATTAACTCTTTGGAAATACAAGGCTTTCACTGACAAGATGATGATGTGGATATTGCCAGTAGGCATCCATGTCTCTGATAAATGGTGTGGAACTGGTCTGGGAACAGGATTATTCTGGACTTAACTACAGACAATGCTTTGCCTTATTCAGCCCCATCTCCCCCTCTTCCCTCTTCCGCAGCCTCATGCATTTCTTCCCCTCCACTTCTTCGTCCCGTCTACTTCTCCCTTCCTCCCTCGCTTCCTCCCCCCTTCCTTTTCCTGCCTATTCTGTACATTAAACATTAGTGGTGGGGGCAATTAGTGGTGCCCCTCTGCACACCTGGCTGATGCATAATATATTTATTGGGCCTCCCTCCCTTCCTCTCTCTGACACACATACACACGCACGCTGCTGTTGATGAAAGGGTGACTTTTGGGAAATGGTAAATCTGTGTGTGTGTGTGTGTGGGCAATGAGGACTTCTAGAGCTTTATGCCCCCTGGTTTGACCCCGCAAATCCTCCTCAGTTTGAGCTTCAGGCCAGGTCAAAAGTCGCTGGTCTATTCAGGTTTTCAGACAAAATACTTCTTTCAGTTCAATAAGTTCTTTCTGATTCTTTTTTTTTTTCTGAGTCAGGTATTCAATTCCCCTTTTTCCCCAAGCAACTTAATCTGGCAAAGTAAGCCTCGTTCATAGAGCAAGAAAACTAGGAAGACTTTTTCACGGGATAGCTTGATTGTCGACATTTCTCAACTAGGGCTGCAACTAACGATTATTTTAATAATCGATTAATCTGGCGATTATTTTTTCGATGAATCGATGAATCGGATATTAATGGGCCAAAAAAGGCGAGTGAATAAAAAAACGTGTCTTTAGTCTTGCAAACTATACCACCCCTGCTTTACTACAGTTATTAACAAGCTAACGCTAACTTGTCATGCTTGTCAAGCTGGATAACGAGTAAACACCAGCACCAGAAGAGCTGCTGGAGGGACGTTACGTTCCTCACTTCAAAACGGAACAAAAGTAGGATTCTGTAGTGATTTACCCTGCTGTTGAACTCCCTTCCTCCTCATCAAGGACTCCAACATGTTTACGTTTTAGGTGCTGAGTCATCACCGTGGTGCTCCCGTGCCGTGCCATCTCGCTTTTGCATATCTTGCAATTAACACACTTTTTCGATTTATTTAGTGTGAAATGCTCCCACACCTTGGATGACTTCACCCCAGCGCGATAGCCTATCAGCGTTGAGATGTTTCTCCTGTCATCACTGACTGCCGTTGTTGAATCAGGAAATAAATACTGTAGCCGTCTGTGTTCACCCAGAGCTCTACGATACCTCATATCAATAGAGACCGGACCAAACTATGTGTATAAATGTGTGTGTGTGTGTGTGTAAACCATATGGTACAAACAATGAATAGACGCTGCTGTATTTACGTCTAGATGACGTTATTCTGAGTGTTGGTGGAGCTGCTACAATGTTAGCATAGCCTAGCACCGATCCATCCGAGCTCCATTGAGAAGACAAGTAGCCTACAAATCGGCATCATTACGTAGTTATTTCGTAGTCCCTTTTTGTTGGTTTATTGCCGTTAAATCACAGCCAAATCAAAGCATACGTACTTTTGGCTTCACACGGGACACGAACAACTGGCTCCTGGGTGTAAGTCAACTTTTTTCCTGCCGACTGGGCTGTGCATGTCTACCAATGTTAATATGCACAGACTTTTAAGCACACGCTGCTTTGTCTGAATAAACAGCCTTTTTCTTTTTTCGATTCCTCCATTCAATCATTTTATGTGTGCCTGCTTTGCTCCCTGTGCTTGCACACACACACACACACACACACACACACACACACACACCGTGGACCCAGACGAATGTGCATTGTCCTTAAGAGTGTGGAGTCTTGAACAGAACAAGCTGCTTGTGTTGTGTTCCTTTTTTATTGGACACTCTGCCGGGTCTTTGTAGTGCGCCCGCTATAGACCTACCAATGCTTCTTTTTAGTGCTCGAGTCTTCAGTTGGTTTTTCTAACTCCTTTCCATTCACCTCCCAGTCAAAAGGCAAGGGCACCCCGCTGTGAGACAAACAATGGAGCAAGAGAGAGCAGGAGAAAGTGAGAGAGAGAGAGAGCAACAGTGAGAGAGAGACCATGCTGAATAAAGAAAGAATAGAAAGGGTGTGAATGTTCTCTTTAAAGTGGCACTGCTCAGCAGTTCTTTAATTAGTCTGATAATGTGTGATAACACTTGGTAAATATTGTACGTGAATTTGGTAATTATAAAGTAACGTCTTTGGTATTTTTCAACATTTGTTACGAGCTAAAATGGATCAAACTGCTAACATAAATATCAACGTACAAAAGTGTCTTGGGTGAAATGTATTCGGTGTGTATGAGACGGCAGTACGGTAACCATCAGGCAAGCTAATATTAGTATTCTAGTCATCGTAGCAGAGTGGCTGAAATGAATTGAATGTGTTTAGGGGAAATGTCATTCCAACAACAAAATGTTAAACGCCTTTGTTGACATGTTCTCTTTCCTCTGCGTATTCTCAAGATTCATTTCGGGTAGACTCTCTGAAGTTAGGAGAGCGAGTGTGCTCCTCTGTGACCGCACAAGCAGGTTCAGAAAAGCCAGAGTGACTTTGCTTGAGGAGGAGGAGGAGGAGGAGTCTTCTCTTGCATGTCTGGTCCCTAATAAAAGCTTCATGCCTGTATCAAGACAGAGTGAAAAGAGAGACAACGCAGTAGAGCAGACAGAGAATAAGAGATCACATGGTGAGATTAGTGTGAAAGTGTGTGTGTGTGTGTGTTGGTCAGTGCAGGCCAATTTTAAAAATGCAGAAGTACTGTCTGCCTTAGAATAAGAGTTGATAAGCAGTCTAGGGACGAGCACACCCAGCCTCCTCTCCTCTCCTCTTCTCTCTTTTCCTTTCTGCTCCTCTCTCCTCTCTTTTCTTCTCCTCTCCTCTAAGATAATAGCTCTCAGTAGGAGAATGATATCTGTAAATACATTTCTTATTTATTGACCAAGGCCTCTTTTGGTTGTTGGCACTTTTAAATGCATGTCACCTTTAGCTTTATCTTATAATGAACTTCAGCACCTGGAAATCTCTCTATTATTATAGACTGCCCTGTCCTCAGTAGAGTTTCTAGATATTGATAACTGAGCACTTGGCTACAACCTTGTCTATGACGAAGTCAATCATATGTTTCTCCTATAAGTTTTTTTTAAGCTAAGCAATATTAGCAAAACTTTTGCGACAATTATTTATGAATTGTTACGCTGGAACCTATACTCTTACCGTATGAAGTTATATGAAGTTGACCCAAAGCCGAATATGGGCTAATTATATAAATATTAAACACAAAAATCTAAAAAAATTGTGAAAAGATCTATTTTGAAAAATGCAAACGACATTTTGTGTGTATAGCACAGGATGCTTCATCATTATACATCCACTCAAACAAACAAACAGCCAGCCGCGCTCGGAGCTCACACACGCCCTGTGTGTATATTTTTCTTGTTACTCCCAGAAGGAGCGTGACGAGCAAGTTAATCTATCCGCCGGCGATGCGGCGTGACACAAAGCTGTTTATTTCCCTTTTTCCTCTCCGTGTCACCGTCTCTCGCTCTTTCTCTCCCCTCCTGTAAAGCCTAATCAAGTTTGTATCAAGCTAAATAATGCTGTAGCGTGAAATTGGTGTCTTCAGTCAAAAAGCACTCCCCAGCCTGTACTACAAGAGAAGGCAATTATGTACACCCCCCCCCCCCCCCCCCCCCCACACACACACACACACACACACCCAACCTCCAGCCTTCTCTGCTCTTGTTGCTCATGTTCTCTATGTGTGATTGTGCAGATGTGTAAATATGCATGCCCTATAAATGCTATAACCCATAATTCGTCTGAGATGTTTTTGACAAGATTTGAGTCTGTGTTCATTTTGGAGCTCAGTCTTCTAATGGTGGACTCGGTGCCTTTTATTTGACTTGTGTGTGTGTGTGTGTGTCCCAGTCTGTAATGGCGAGTGGAGGCTGCTGGGGGAACTTCTAGTTCAGTTATTTCTGGAGCCTTCCCCAGAGTTGAGGTACTCCAGAGGAATGCTCTCCCTCTCCTCCTCCTGCCCTCTCATTCTCTCCTCCTTTATCTCTCTCTCTCTCCTCGCTGCCCTCCTTCACCTCTCTACTTTCACCTCTCTGGTGCTTTCATCTCTCCCCTCCCCCTCTCCTCCTCTGGTTTCCTTCTCCTCCCGACTTCTCACTCCGCTCTCTTTATGTCTTTCCATTTGTTCTCCTTTTACTCCTCACTCTCTTTCCTCTCCTCTCCTCCCCACATCTCTTCTGCTATCGATTCCTCTTCCCGCCACACACTCTCTGACAGACAGAAAAACAAATGTCAGATCAGAGAGGCTCTTTAATCTCAAGCTGTGTTGTTTGGCCCTGAACATCAACTCTGTGCTTGTGTGTGTGTGTGTGTGTGTGTGTGTGTGTGTGTGTGTGTGTGTGTAAGTAAAAATGAGAGTTCTTCTCTCCGACTGCGGTGAATCTGTTTGTGTGATAATTAGCGGATCTTAGTTTCAAATGCTTGTGTGTGTTTCCTGTTTTTGTATACAGATTTATTCATGCTCACATGCATGCGTTTGTGTATGTGCCCACTACTCAAAAAGGAATAGTTCACTGGAGTATAAAAAAAACAAAAAACAAGAAAGCCTTTACATTTTTTTGACACCTGTGATTTCATTCCCTTTGTTTTAGGCCTTGGTGTCTTTCAGTCTTACATCAATAATCTTTTTTAACACAAGCCTTTGGGATACATGTGTCGCGCAAAGCAAGAGAGCCTGCGTGTTTATGTTGTCATACATTGCTTTGAGTAAGTTTTGGGGATGTTGGGGAGGTTGCATAGCAACTCAGTTGGACAGCACAGCGTGGTGTAAAACCACGATGACCTCATATTTAGCAAGAGACCAAAGAGAAGGTGTGAGGGGCAACAAGGGTGAAGAGAGGAGGGTAGATGGGATAGAAATACAGAGGGAAGAATGACCGGAAGACAAGGTAGTCATTGCTTAAGGTAAAAAAAGAAAAGAAAAGAAAAACTAAGAGGACACAATCAGATGGAAACATTTTGGATCAAAAGAGAGGGAGGGAAAAAGGGATGAGTGAGGATGAGAGGGGACGAGAGAGACAGCAGAAAGAGAAAGATAGAGAGGGCGATGAAGCTTGTCCACCAGGCTTTGTGTGGTTGTTGTTCTTTTTCTCTGCCATCCATCTAAGCCCTCTGCTACCTCTGTCCCTTTACACACACACACACACACACACACACACTGTCCCAAACCCCAGACTAGCCTGATGTTTCTGGCCAGTGGCTCAGTGCTTGGGGTGTGTGTCTGCGTGTGTGTTTATGTATTTTAAGGCCGTTTTGTTCCGAATGCAGGCAGGCAGAGAGAGCGGTTTTACTGCTGATAAAAGTATTTGGTTAATCAGCTTCTGTCCCCGTCCCCTGGCTAGAAGTGCTTGCTTGTGTGCGTGTGTGTGTGTGTGTATGTGTGTGCTTGACACAGGCCATTGAAGTTAGGGGGGCTCCCGGGGGGCGGGCTGGGGATGGAGATTGGCATCAGCCCTCGGCCAGTAGCGTCACAAAGTCGTTCCTGAGGGACAGGAAGGGCAGCCAATGAGAGAGTCCCTCTGGAGCTATAGGGAGAAAGCGGGTTAGGGAGGGGAAGTGGGGGCTAGGAAGTGGGTTGGAGAGGGGACGTGAGAGGGGGAGAGGAGGGAGGAAGAAAAAAGGAGTGTCTAGGATGAGAGACAGAAAGAGAGAGAGAGAGTTGGATGACAATTACCCTCTTGACTTCTGTCCAGCGCCAGTTGTCAATCAGCCTGCCCCTCTGGGGAAAATAACCGGCGTATCATTGGCTACACTGACCCACATCCCGCCTCTCTGGGCCGCCTGGCCAATGCATGATTGGCCACAGTGACCCGTTCGTCAAAGAGATCTGGGAACACCAGAGCCTTGGGAGTAAATGGCCCTGATAGCGTGCGTGCATGTGTTGTTTAGGAGGGGAGAAAAAGACAAAGGGTTTTCTTATTGAGGCTATAAGTGCTTCCATGGGACAGAAGAGAAGGACAGACCAAGATAGAAGGGGAGCAAGTGGGAATGTGCTAGAAGAGGGGGGAATGCAGAGGGAGTTGTGGAGGACAGATGGACAAAAGGAGAGACAAAAAAATACATTGAAAATGGGTGATAGAGAATGATGGAAGGTGAGTTGGGGTCAGGGGAGAATCACTTAAGAGATGAAGGAAGAGAGACAATTGTGAAAAATGACGACAGGTTATGGGTAATGAACAAGGGAAGACAGAAAAGAAAAGTAAGGGAGAGAGGGAAAATAGATGAGGTTGTAAGTATAGGAGGAAAAAGATAGGGAGTTAGAGAAAGGAGACAGTGGAGAGAGAAATGCATTGTTGTACTGCTTTGCTGTAGTGTTTGTGTGTGTATAATTATTCATGATCATGAACATCATGATGTGGAAGCATAACTTAAATGGCTTTTTCTGTTCCAGTTAGCTCCTCACCTCTCTTCTCTTCTCTTCTCTCTTCTCCTCTCCTCTCATGCCCCCTAGAACTCCCCCAGAATTACCATGCGTTGTAAGAGACTGTATTGGGTTTGGATAGATCAAATGTGTAAATAATATCACCCATCAAGCACTCTTCACATTACTGTTTTCCAAGACAATCTGCAGTCGAGTTTTGGAGTCGGATTCTTTATTTCACCCCCTAGGATGCCACTTGCACTTCAAACGAGTACACTGTTTGAATGTGGAATAGCTTACCAGTTACTAGAACAGTAGGTCTGTTCCTCTAGGTGCTGTGTCAGAAAATGTAATTAATTACCCTCAGTGCTAAACCCACGTGTGCAAATATTTGCAGTGCGTTGTTAAAATGAGAGACTACAGATGGAACTCTGCGTATCATTGCTGTGTGATGGCTGCAGGTGTTCAGTCACCTGAAAGAAAGGAACCTCATGCATTCTACAAGCTGTTGTGGTGACTCAACCGTTAATCTAAGCCAGTGCTGCCTTAATCACACTAAGAAGTTATATTGTAAATGGGTTGAATGAAATTGCCTCCATTATCGTCATTAAAATGTTCCAGGAGATGCAGTTTTGTGTGTAATGTACTGATGTCTGCCGTTCTTCCCATCGTGGTCACTGATGACATGTCTCCTCATGCTACATTAAATTAGAAAAAAATATTATAATATATAATAAAAGGGATTCTCGTGGCCCATTTCTTTTCAGCTTTAAGGTCTAAAATCTCATTTCCAATTCCTGTATGTTTTTTGAAGCTGGAGACTTGAGGCTTGGGAAATCCGGCATTGCAGATTATCATATTGGGACCCGGTTAGCGTGTGCATATAAATGTGTGTGTGTGTGTGTGTGTGTGTGTTTTGTCGCTGTGGACAAACTGGTATAATTGTGTGGCTGTCCAATGAACCATAGCAGCCCATTACAATGCAGACAGGGGTGTTGTGTAGTTTTGTGTTGCAACTTGATGTAACGGTTAATGTAAATATGTTGTGTGTGTGTGTGTTTGCATCTGGTTGTCTGTGTTGCCTGCAGGTGTGGTGGACACTGTTTATTGTATGTTGCCTTAGCTTTGTATGTGTTTGCACAGAGTGGATAATGTGCTGCTCTTGTGAGCCGCTTCAGTCGCACACACGCACACAAATAACTTAAACCAACAACCAATGACCGATGTCTCTGTCCTTGTCTTAAGCTGTCGTGTCTATAGCATAGTTCCACCTAAAAATAAAATGAAAAACAAAACAGTCACTTTGACAACACTTTGTCTGTGACATTTCCGCCATCTGTAGACCTCTCACATCAATCTGTGGAATTTACCCAAGCTGCCAAATAAACACAAATAGTCCATGTTTATATTGTGAGACAGCATTCACTGTAGGAGAGCTTCTCCAAAACCTTAGCAAGGAACGCCGCCTTCCAAAGTACACCCCACTGCCAGGGACATCACTTCTATACTGTTCTCATCGAACCACATTTGGTCTATTTGCTGAAACAAACATCTGAAACACACATTTAATAGACTAAGGTGTCTCAGGGATCAACAAAAGCAACAGCAAAAACAAGGCTTAATTGGTGTGTGTGTGTGTGTGTGTGTGTGTGTGTGTGTGTGTGGATGCTTCCAGGGTTCCCAGTAGCATCTTGTTTGCTTTGTGTCACGCACATATGTCGTGCTCTGGGGTTTGTGTTCGTGCCGAATTTGTGCTGTGTGTGTGTGGTGATGTTGAGGCAGACTGTTTGACGGCCTCTGCTGTCTCAATAATTATCGGCTTGCCTACATGTGCGCTACTTTTGCGTGCGCATGTTTTTGCGTTAAAGTGGCCGTAGTTGCATAAGCCGGGATGATGTCGCATGAAATGAATATCACAATTATTTGTGAATGAAACAGCAGATCAGCATTAGTTCTTAAAGTCCCTGCATGTCCACACAGGTGTTTTGATTTATTCTGTCTGATAAGGACGACGTCAGACTCCACCTACAAAAAGCATGTGCAACAAAACCAACAGGAGAACAATAGAGATGTTAACGTAGCTCAGACTGTTCATATCCGCGCAGCACAAACAGGTGAAAGCACCTGCGTTTGACACACCAGAGGACCAAGTACAGGTGCAGCTAATTAGAAGTGATTAATGGTTCACGCACCAACCAAAGACACTAAGCTACTACTGATACATAGAGCTTTTGTTCAGGCTTCTTTTGAGCTAAACACTGTTTAAGATCAGTTCCCTGCAGACCTCCTGAGCAGCCTTTTAACAAATCAAATCACATCCGATATCGTCCCAAAAAATATGAAAACATCTCCCTACAAAATGGGCAGTATTTTCTTCAAAATGTGTCATACATTACATCTTTCAACTCCTTGTGTTAGCCCGTATGAAACTCCGGCAGTGCTGTGAAACGTACTCATGGGGAAAAAAGAGCTGCGGACATGGACACCTTGAATGCTATATTTTCTTCAGATCTCTCTAAAGTATATTTTCTCCTCATGGTGTAAACTAGACAGACGCACACGTACACACATCTCATTGAACTCTCTCTCTTTTTACTCGCACAGTATGTGCAGGCATGCTCACGCCCCCCCCCCCCCCCCCCCCCCCCCCCCCCCCCCCCCCCCCGGCCGC
>NW_022280110.1:1445891-1456722 GCF_004355925.1 Anarrhichthys ocellatus | reverse complement strand
CCCCCCCCCCCCCCCCCCCCCCCCCCCCAACCACCGACCCCGTGGTGTGTGCAGGGTTCACAGTAGCGGTGTGCGTGTCTCTGAGGGGGGACAGAGAGAGGATAGGGGAATCTAAATAAAGCCGTGTGTGCTCGGCAAATGAAACGTACTGTATTCCCTACAGTCTCATCAGGAAAAATGGAGAGTTACCATACTAGGTCTTTGTATAACATCCCAAACTCCCCATAATTACCAAAAGAATTTGGTTTTATCATCAATTCACCTTTTTTTTGGCAAGACCAGGGAAGCCTGGTTCAGGCAGAGTGTGGTCTCAGCGGGGGAACACTGCTTGCGACAAAGGAAAGCTTTTGATTCTGGTCTCTGTCCATATACGTTCTACAGATCCCTCTTTTCATGCAGGTTTCTGAAGATTCTTCCTCCTCCTGTAAAGCAAAGTGGGGCAGTATAACATTGTCAGGCTGCTGAGATGCGTGTTGTGCTCTGAATCAGTGAACCACAATGGGCCTTGGAATTAGGATTGAATAATTCAACTTGAACACATCTGACTGCGTTTTTTCTGCTTCAAATTACTTGTAAGCAAATGGCATCAATGACACGTACACATTTCATGTTGCCACGGTAATAGTATGGTATTAATCATGCAACCCGACACATGGCTGGATTGCGGGCTAATATAGGTGTTTTGGGGGGAAAGCCCTTTTTTTATTATCCTAAAGGAAGTACTTTATTTTACTTCTGGTTTTCTCTTCCCATACCTTCTCTCGTCTGTTTCTGTCTGCTGTGTTTGGCAGACGTGTTCGTCATGTTGGGAGGTCTCTAGCCGCACTGCAGACGCACAGCCTTCAAGTAAAAATCCTGTGTGGGTCCATCTCGCGTGTGCGCTGTGCTGTGTGTGCATAGTGTGTTTGTCCAGGGATCCATTAGTCCGTTATTAGCCCACTGTGGTCCACATCTGGCCCTCCGAACCAGCTCCGGCCCCAGACTCTCAAAGGGAGATTTCAGACTTGATCCATATTGCAACCCGGGTTTGTTTCTTCAGTTTTGTAGGAGGGGGGAGTCGCTCCTTCTGATTTGTGGGTCAATCAAACATGTAACAGGCTGAAAGTGAATCCCGGGGCCACTGTTTTGAGATGGACTCAAGGCTGCGTCCTAACTACACCAAATGCACCAAACAATCTTCAGGGTCAGGGGGAAAAAAAGGATTCAAGATGAAATATGTTTCTGTTTGTTTCTAGACGGTGCTTTAGCATCTCATTTAGCGCTGTAGTGTAGGCGCGCTATGCCTTGGAGCACCTCTGTATATAAGTGTGTGTGTGTGTGTGTGTGTGTGTGAGGCAGAAAAGTAGATTTAATTTATATCTTCTTGTACATTTGCCTGGAAGTTATGGGAGGAGCAACACTAAGCTTGTGTGTGTTTTTGTGGTGTAGAATAAACAAATCCGTTGACTTTGCAGTAAATCAAGATTTTCCCCATTTGTTTTTGGAAGAAAAGCTTTGAGTTGTTGTTTTCATATCCATCCCAGCTCTGCGTCCAGTTTTCTTTTTATTGTCATGATTATGGTAATATGCTTGATTTCTTCCTGCCGTTCTTAAAAGCTTGAACGTCAACATAAGTACGTTAAAAGTCTTCACTTGTGTGAACAGATCAACAGAAGTATAATGTTGCCATGGATACAGTGAGTTTGACTGTAGGCAACAACGTTTTATATTCGTTTACATTTTGGAAAAATGAAGTTTGCAGAATGAACTATTAACAGTTCTTTCTTCTTCTGCCGCTGCATTGGATGTACTGAAGCAATGTGAACAGAGGATTCTCAGGTTCTGAAGCGGTCCTGTCCCGCTACATGATGAGTCATGATTATTGCCGTTATTGATATTAAAGTCAGTTTAACTTTTTCAACGGATGTGAAGAAAAAGACTCTCGGCCTACGGCCTCCGTTTTCATTGGATGTGATGAGCACGGTGAACTTGTTCACCAGCCCTGTGAAATGCTTCATTTGAATTTCACATAGAGGTATTCTGTGTTGTGCGTATCTCCAGCAGGTTGTGCTCCTTTATATTTATTTAGGATAAAAAATGCAAAGACAATGTATGAAGCAGAGGACATGTCATCTGCTTCTGATGTCCATGTTTCAAACTTTCCTTTTACTTCTTCTCTTATATCTCCTCCAGATCATTCATTTTATTTCCTGTCAAATCCTATCTTTGTTACCAGATGTTGATAGAACTTTACACACCAACATCAAGTTCTAACCGTCTACATTACCACCAGGGAAAACTGAGCCCCCCGGTCTTTGCACATATACAGTATATTTGACACAGTGTGTACAAGTTGACAGCATGGGGTTGAACTGAAACAAGGAGCATCTCAACAGCCTGTTATTCTTTTAAAGGAACACTTCGCTGATTTATGACTTGTTGTTTTCCTTTGAGCTCTTGGCTTCGCTTAACTGTGAGGATTGGGGCTGATGAGGATGTGGAGTGAGGAATATAAGGAGAGGTATGGAGAGCTGGGGGGGGGGGAACGGGGAGAGCAGGATGAGAACCAGGATTCTGAGAGATCAGAGACAGGAGGCGAGTAAGTGAGAAGTGAGGAGTCGTGCGGTGGGGGAGGGGGTGTGTGCAGGAAACCCCATTGTGTGGTGGCTCCGGCCATTTCCTGTTTGTGTGCCAGCTGTACTTCCCTCCTTCCTGTTGTACCCAGGAAGACGGTGTCACATTCCAGCTCTGATCAGCTCTGTGTCCGTGTGTCAGGGAGATCTCAGGACATCGGCATTGTCAAAACCCGCCTGTTTGTTGCTTCCCTGCTCTATTTATATATTATTAATATTGTTGAATTGGGTCCCAAGTAGCTTGTTTTGTCCGACTAAAACCTAAACATATTCAGTTCACTTTCACATAAGACAGAGAAAAGCAGCAAATCCTCACGATTCAGAAGCTACAACCAATTCATGTTTGGTATTTTACTCGTTGTTGATTGATCTTCATCTCTTCACTCCTCCAGTGTAAAAGAGATGGAGCACGTTTTGGCTCGTGATCTTGTGCCTTCGGTCGGGGCTCTGACCCTTCTCAGTGCAGTCTGACAATAAACATTTCATTTATCTTTCTCTCCCTCGTCTTTTCTCCTCAGCGGTGGAAGAAGGGGAGTCCTCAGAGTGTGGAGGGTCCTGGGATGAATCAACCGTCCAGACAGGTTTGTGTGCAGAGACACACACACACACACACACACACACACACACACACACACGGATAATGTAAGAGTTTCAGCAAGCTGTCAGATCCACACAAGAGGCTTAAGTCTATACTGCACGTCTGACACACACACACACACATACAATTTGTAATATCAATTCCACATGGTTTGTAATGGCCTGCTCCGAGGGATATCAAGGAGAAAAAGATGGAGGGATGAAGTGAACATAGAGGCATTCGGATGGAGGGATTTGTGAAAGTACTGGGAGAAAATAGAACCATATAAGCGAGAAAAAGGGGAGATTTGAAGAGAAAGGAACGAATGAGACATGAGAGGAAAGTGAAAAGAGACACTCGCTCGTCCCGGGAGTCGGACTGAATGGGAAGAGAGATGACAAAGGGGATATGTAGAGAGAAAGATGGGTGTAGGGGGGACAAGAGAGAGACTTGTGTGCTTTCTCGCTGCTCTCTGTGGTCTGGTGATATCCTGGGAGGAAGTGAGAGAGATGGTTGGGCTCTTCTTTTCTTTTTGTTCTTCGCTTGGATTTTGTTTTCTCCAAACCAACTGCTGTATTCCTCCCTCTCTGTCTCTCCGATCCTCCCGTCTCTCTTGTTCCCACCCTGAGATGGAAATGGAAATTATCCTCACTTGCCCTTTCGCCTTGATGGAAAAGGAACAACTGAAGTTCCTTTGTCAAGATAGATGGAAGGCAATTATATGGATTCACTGGGTGGGTTTTTATTCATTGTTGGACATATGAGATTAGGCTTTGGGTGAGCCATACGTAAAATGTGGTCTTTAAAAAACACATTTTCATGAAAATAATAAGAATATAGTGCGTAATCTAACCACTCAGAACTTTCTTTAAGGAAGTTTACCGTGTTTTGAAACTGTCACTGTGACTTTATAAATTAAGAAAGGCACAAAGCTGTTCTGCACATTATTCAGTCATTTATGTCTCAATTGACACAGAAAGGATATGTGTTCTTGCATAAAGTGGAGTTCAGCAGATAAAAAGTACATAGAGTGTCTGTCTGTTTCAAGAGAATTTGCCCGATCCTGGTTCGGCTTTTGAATTCAGGTCAGCTAACAGAAGTTAGCACAGCACCTGGTGACGTGATTAAGTGTTACTCTTTTCCCCCAACTAATCGTCTAAAATCCAAACATGTTCAGTTTACTACCGTAGAAAACCAAAAACTTAATAAGAAAATTCAAAGAAAAATTCAATTATTGAAATTGTTGCAGGTACATTTTCTGCGATTGATTAATGGACTCATTACAGATTTCAAATGACTGGACTAGATGAGTTCCAGAAGACGACACTGGCACAACCAGGCTGTTGACGTTTTTCTGTGTGGTTGTTTGTCAGCTGCAGCTAGTTTTCTGCTCTGGTTTGCAGCCTATCAGAGGACAGTTAAACACTTCCTCTGACTCCATCCCAACAGGGAAGTAAGATACTGCTGAATGTGGTAAATATGCAGTTATCTCTCTCTCTCTCTCTCTCTCTCTCTCTCTCCCCCTCTCCTGCCTCGTCTCCCATTCAGCTCTAGAGGGAGAGAAGGATAGGAAAGTATGACCCTTGGGGTGTCTATGACGTACTCAGCCCTCCCATCCTTGCCCTCCCCCTCCTAAGACCCATGCTAACTCTCCTCCCGAGGTGCTGTGTGTGTGTGTGTGTGTGTGTGTGTGTGTGTGTGTGTGTGTGTGTGTGGGTGTGTGTGTGTGTGTTAAGAGGGGTGCTGACTGAGGTCCTGGGTGGCTCACTAGAACTGCTGTGTGTGTCAGTTCCTGCAGGAAGCCAGATTCCCATGACACACACACACACACACCTACCTATCTCACTCTCTTCCTCCCATAAAAACATACTGTCCCATATTCCCTTACTCAGCCACTCTTTCAATTTTGATTTCACCATCAATTCCCTCTCCCAGCATCCTCCACATCACGTTCTCTTTCTATCTCTGCATGCTTGTCTCTTTCTGCCCTCCTAAATGTCTTTGTGTCTTTATTTCTCATTCTCTGTCTGTCTCTCTCTCTCTCTCTGTCTCTCTTCTTCCGTCCCGAACCGTTTCTCATCTTAGAGTAAGTGTGTGCGATAGAGAGAAGAGGAAGGAGAACTGCTGTCTATCCCTTATTCAAGCAGATTAAAGAAGAAGAAAGACCTTGTTTCCTTTACTCCCTGGGAGATGGTGTCGACAAGGACGGGGTGAGAAAGGGGGAGAGAGAAAAAGAATGGAGAAGTGTACCTTCCCATGCTGCTATTAAATTCACAAACTTCCATCCCTCCTTCTCTCTCTCTCTCTCTCTCTCTGTCTCTCTCTCTCTGTCTCTCGATCTCTCCCTGTCTCTCTCTCTTTCGCTTTCTCTGGAAAATGTGTGTTGAGTTTGCAAAGACCCGCGGGAGGGAAGGCGGAGGGCGGTGGGAGGGTGACTCAAAGGGAATTGAACCCCCCCTCCCTCCCCTCCCTTACATCTCCTCCTTTCCTTTCCTCCTCTTCCTCCCTCTCCCCCGGCCTTTCTGCCCCAGAGAGGAGCCCTCGGAGGTCAAATGTGCCACAACACCCTCCGCCTCTCTTTCCCTCTGCCCACGCCACCCCTTAGCAGGACAGAAAAACAACTCGTCCCCTTCCTCCCCTTATTTCCTCTCCTGTTTCCTTGCTCCCCCAGTGTGCTGGGAGAAGAAAAACAGTGAAGGAAAGAAAGGAAATGAGAGATAAATAATTGAACAGGGCAGGTAGCAGCAGAGTTGCCCTGTTCATAAGAGTCATCTTATACTTATAGGTATAAGTATACTTACATATATATTCTCAGTCTCATGTAGGAGAACAAACCAAGCAGGAGACACATGTCCAACCAGGCCAGATCGCACTTTACAGGCATGTGAGTGTCTGTGGTTCATTGACATCCTCTCTTTCTCCAGAGTCTTGTTTTTCTCAATTCTTGTCTGACAGTCTACTATAGACTACACACACACACACACACACACACATATATATACACACACTTTGTGTTTCTCTTGGACAACACACACAGAGACGCAAACCGAGTCCCGTCCAGAAAGAGCAGTGAGTCATCATGGAAAAGGTTTGTCAGGTCCCCAAGCTGAAAGTGAGAAACTGAAACTTACTGCATTATTGTTCTTCACAGCTTAAGTGCTGTGTGAATGTGAGCGTGTGTGCATATATGTGTGTGTGTGTGTGTGTGTTTATGGGTGAGTGGAGACGCAGACATGGCCGGCCAGCCCAGAAAAGTTGCGTCTACCTCTCAGATGAGTGTGTGTGTGTGTGTGCGTGTGTGTGAGCATAGCTGGATCAATTCAGTTTCCATTCATGTAATTTCTAGTACCCTGAAACTGCCACAAAAATAGAACAACATGCTTTGTCTTTTTTCGTCTATCCGTACAAAAGAAATATGTGAGTTGTGTTTTGCACAGTTCACATACTACGTGTTCAACACCACACTCCAGTGTGTGTGTGTGTCTGTGTGCACTTGTTGTTCTCCAGTATCTTCTGGGAGTAATTACCATTTCGACAAATGTCACCAAAGCGGTATTTCCTCTAGTGTAACGGCCCAGACACTTCAACTACAGGTGAAATTGCACCTTATGCGCTGCGCGGCTGTAGTTCATGAGGACACGTGCACCACAGTGACGCGCTAAGTGAGATAAGTGTTTAAGACGAAAGACAAAAAGAATGTGTTCCAAATGAGGAGGTGAGACAAAGAAGGGACATTACAAGCTGGTTCACTGTAATATCTTGATGATGGCCAGAGCTGAGGAAAACAGGACACTGGCCCTTCTCCCTCCTCTTTCTCTTCCTCTCTCTTTTTTTCCCTCTTCCTCTACCCCTCTCTCTCCACTACCCTCTGGAGGTCCATAATGTAGTTTTAATTTCCCCAAGGCTACCACAGGAAAACAGTTCCTGTGTGTGTGTGTGTGTGTGTGTGTGTGTGTGTGTGTGTGTGTGTGTGTGTGTGTGTGTGTGAACTATTATTGCCTGCTTGTGACAGCGCATCTGTGTTTTTGTCTGTATTGCAGCATTTAAGCCCTTTGTTTGTTTGTGTGTCGGTGTCATTTTTGTGGGGATGTGTGCGTGTGCAGAAAAAATTCCAATAAGTGAGCAGCTGTTAACTTGTTTGTGATTATACTTTTCTGCCGATCTGCTTGAGTCTGTGCATTGCATGTGTGGCTTATTTAATGTGTGTTTTCGTACATACATTGAGTGTGTGTGTGTCTTTTCTGCTACCTTCCATGACGTGAGTGGCTCTTTCATCATCCTGTTTCCAGACATTGGTGTTGGGTGCTGCTCTCCCTTGCCGCAGCACGTCCCAGGGGTCTGTGTGTGTGTGTGTGTGTGTGTGTGTGTGTGTGTGTGTGACTGGTACTCTGTGGCTCAGTAGACCTGCTCCCGGGGGGAGAGGCCTTGTATTTTGAAAACACACACATACAGGCTATGGTGGGGGGGGGACATGAGGCGGAGGGGAGGAGGTGAGGAGAGATGACCTCTTTATTTAGCCACCTAACATACACCCACACACATACACACCCAAACAGAGCGAGGCAGAGGGTGAGGGAGGGGTGGGGGAGTCATTCTCTTGAGATACAGAGAGCAGGCCTGTGTTGTCGTGTCCGGCTGCACCTGTTCAGCCTGTGTGTGTGTGTGTGTGTGTGTGTGTGTGTGTGTGTGTCATTGTGCATTTGAGTGTGTGCACACGGTGCCAAATGTGTCCACTGTTCTTTGTATACTTCTCAACATTTTGAGCTGAAATAGGTGGGTCATTGTGCTGACAGTTGCTGTCTCGGTGCCCCCTCACTGTAATATTGTGCTTGCATTTAGTTGGACAGGGACGTACCGCGTGAAGTAGAATCCACACACTGTTCCATTGAGCCCCGTGGTTTCACCTCTCGTAACACTTTAACATTAGGGTCAACAAACACAGGCCGAGAGCACAGATCAGTGCGCAGATTGTTTTTGTCCACGCTGTCCTCTCACAGATGTATTAAATACACTCTGAGATATGACAGCCAGCCATCATCTACATGCATCTTTGACTAAATGTGACTTATTTTGCTTGATTTTTTTTTACCATGTACACCTTTTACACATAGCAGGAAAAACTTTTTTTAAAATTAATTCTATGATTTGCCCAGCCCCACCTCAGAGAGGAAGTTTGTTTAATTAAAACAAAGTGAAGCAGAATATTGCCGACAGTATATGTGGGTCCTGTATTAGTGTTTGAACCTGCTTCAGGGACACACAGTTGGGCTTTCCACACACACTACTTCACAAGACAATTTTGACAATCGCAAGAAATGATTGGAAGTATGTGCAACTTACCGTTCTTTAATTGTATCATAGCTCACACTTGTCCTGACTAAAAAGTCTCGACTAACGCTCCGGGCTGGTCTGATGTGAACCTCATGGCTGGTTCACAGCAACCGCTGAAGGTGGTGGTGCTCAGCCAGGTGCTCTGTGAGTCCAGGTCCAGTTTGCACTGCGATGTGGAGCAGAATGAAAGCCTTATGTCAGGACTGTTTGCTTTCTAAACATTCTGCTGGAAGCTGCACACACAATTTTTGTTTCCCCCTCCACCTTTTGATGCCTGTTTTAGGCTTACACAGACATAGATGTGTGTGTGTTTTATGCATGCTTGGCCCAAAGATATACATCTCTCTGAGCTGCCGAGTGTGGCCCAGACAGACCACAGAACCAGCTCCTGGCTGCCAAATGTAACACTTGAATAAGGACCTTACCTTTGCAGTATTACAGTATGTTTTATTCCCCTTTATGTCTCCCCCTCGCTCTGGCACTCTCTTTCAGTGCACTTCTATCACCCAGGGGCAGTTCAGGAACATTTCCCAGTGTTCATTAGTTCCCTGGTTTTCTTCCCACAGGATATATAGAGATGTGCGGTGGTCGTGCTGACTGTGTGCGTGTTTGATTTTTTTGGTGTTCTAGTTTGTGTCTCCACTAGCTTATCTTTGCAACCGCTCCCGCCAGTGCCATGAAACCAAAGTCCGACTGTGGGATGGAGTGGATCCACATAGAGTGTACTTGGATCCAGTACTGGAGGTTTTCTGTTCACTTCTTTTAAAGGGGAGAGGGAGGACAAAACGTCCGTCTTTGTCTGTCTGTCTTTCTCTCTCCCATCCAGTACGTTTAGGGCATATTATCATTTAGCTCAGTAATTACCTCAATGAAGTCATTTCAACGTGGGTAATGAGGAAAAGACACACCGCTAACAAACACACCCATGCTATGAACGCACACGAGCATCCACACACACACACACACACACACACACACACACACTCTTCTGTGAGCCTAACGAGTGGTGATTAGTGGGTCTCAGTTAGGCGTGGTTAGGCTGTGTAACATCATTCTGCACTGTGGACTCCGCTAATTCACTTCTCTTTATCTAATTACCCAGGGTGCGCGCGCACACACACACACACACACACACACACACACGCACTGCTCACACACCACCTGCATATATCTTTCCTGCAGATATGCAAAATGACCTCATTATTCCTGAGGTATCCATTTATATATTTATATTTGTATCTGTTAATAAACAGCCCATTGTCCTCGGGTTATGAGGCTGGTGGGTACAGCTAAGAATATGGCTTATTACTGTTCCTCTAGAGACACGAGGTGTAAAAACATCTTTTCTCGCCTGATGCTGCCTGCTGTGATAAACAGATGCCTGCATATATAAAATAGGCCTTAATAATGTTTGATATGTCTTTCTCTGGAATGTCACGGTGGCCAGTTCGTTGTCCATGAATGACGGACCCAGTCCTTCGTAGATCAACATAGTAAGGCACAATGTACAGTTACAACTGATTATGGCGCTGTTGCCTTTATGTACCTATAATCCATGGGGGGAAAAGTACAAGTGATGCGCTCATTGATTGATTTGAATATTTAGGCTGCCGTGGATGTGTGACAGTGCATGGTCCTGTCTGCTGCATTGCCCCCTCACGGACACTGAAGACCTGGATATGATGCGGCATTGACATTTAAACATAACATCTGTATTACATTTTAGACAAGGCGGCAATGCCAAAGAGACTCAATTTAGTTTTCTTCTGCAGCACGTACACCCTTTTCCCCCGCAGAACCAAACAATGGTTTTCAATCCTGATCCTCGGCACCCAGAACACCGCTGGTTCTCTGTCCTACCAGCTAGTTAATATCCTTTAATTGCATTCACTGTGCATCCCAGGTGTGATTCAGTCCCTCATTACATGGCTGGAATAAAACTCAGCAGGGCTCTGTGACTAAAGGAGAAAAACCCTCTTCTGAAACGCATGCCTTTAGGTGAGAACGACTGAGTGCTTTGACTCTCATTTAGTAGTGAAATTAGTATTTTTCATGTTTTCTGTAGTTTGTCTGCCGGATGTGATTTAGATTTTATTTAGTGTGTCACGCTTGATGACGTAAGAATAGAACGGGTTTGGGATTGGAGGGTTTGTGTTTGGGTGTGAGGGTGAGCGAGAATGTGTAGTTATTCCTGGCATAGGGACAGTCTGTGACTCAGAGATAATGGTTCTCTGTAGAGCGTGCGTGTGTTCATATGTCTATAAGTGTGTGTGTGTGTGTGTGTGTGTGTGTGTGTGTGTGTGTGTGTGTG
>NW_022280110.1:1408534-1415891 GCF_004355925.1 Anarrhichthys ocellatus | reverse complement strand
GGGGGGGTTGTCTGGATAATGAGGAACAGGCCATTCCTTTGGATTCCTGCACCCCTGCCAACAACCAGGACCCCCAGAACCTCTACCCCCCTTTCCTTTTCTCCCCCCCCCCCCATGCTGACACCTGGGACTTTTTTCCCCCTCCCTCCCTCTCTCTCCCTCTCTGCTTCTTCTTTCCCTCTTCCCAAGTGGAACGTACAACCTCCCTCCATTTGATACACCTCCCCTCTCTCTCCCTTTCTGCCATTTAACCTCTCTCTTCTTCCATTCTTTCTCCACTTCATTCTTCCCTCCCTCATTTTCATCCTCCTCTCGCCCACTGGGATCCCAAGACGTATATCTCCCATTCATCCCTCCTCTCCTCTCCTCTCCTCAGTCTTTCTCGCAGCATACAGACCATACTGTCTGCCTCCTTCTCCTCGCTCCTTCCCTCCTTGCTGTCCCTCCCTGCTGAGTTCTCAAACTCAAAACTGACCACATCCCTTCCTTTCACCCTCTGTCTCCCTTCCCCCATACCCTCCCTCCATTCTCTCCCCATCTTCTCTGTTCCCTGTGGAGCTGGCCCCAAAGCTCTGATCCCTTCCTCCATGCCCCCAAACTCCCCCACTGTGTCCTCCCAAGGCACATACACACGCACACACACACACATTCACACACACCCTGTGGCGACTGGCCCCAAAGCAGCCCCTGTTTGTCTCCCTCCCTCTGTTTTTCCACTCTTTCTTTCTTTCTTTCTTTCTCTCTCTCTCTCTCTCTCCCCCCCCCCCCCCCACACCCTGTTTGATGCTTTAGATTTGTTATGCACTTCACTTAAACTGTTTTTCTCAACACTGTATTTTGAAGGGAGCTATTTATTGCACTGTACCCACTCGGGGTGAATACATCCTGTAAAGAATTACGACTTATTGTACGTTACACATTTGATTGAATGTGTTTCTACTCCAGGCTGTCTTGACAGAAAACCTGTTTTCTGTCTCTGTGATGTTTAGGTACTGATTTAAAATGATATTTTGCTTGAATGAGTCTAGGTCATTGTACTGATAGATGGCTCGAGATCCACAATATGTAATTCCCACTGGGGACTATCGCGGATGCTGCAACAGCAAAGACTATCACCCACTTATCTTTTAACACCTGTCCATCAAGTACAGGTGTGTGAATATAAATATATATCCACCGGCACACCTGCTTGACTCCTACAGCAAAGATATTGAATTTACTATTACAGCTTGCGACAAACTAAATTTAATACAAAGATACACTCAGGTGTTCTGGCACATGCACGCACACATGCACACACACACACACGGTTTCAGTGGCAGACAGTCGTGGCAAAGGGCAGTGTACCACAGGGAGAGGGCCTATAATAGTTTTAACCCAGCGCTCAGGTGTGACTCGCCTTTGTCCGGCCAAATGTCAGAGAAAAGCACAACTCCAGGGAGAGAGGGAGGGTGGAGGGAAGGACGAAGCCGAGTGAGTCAGAGAGAGTGGAAATGCAGGAAAGGGGTGTGAGATGCATATATGTGTGTGTGGGTGTGTGTGTGTGTGTGTGTGTGTGTGTGGGGGGGGGTGTGGGGGTGTGTGTGTGTGCAGTGAGAGGGAGGCAGGAGTCGACCAGACTGATCAGGCTGAATGCTTTTCTGTGTTTTCTCAATAGATTAGCTGGCTCGCTGTATTTGTATCGATATAAATTACTGACTCTTTTGTTAACCGACTGACCGACTGACTGTTATGTCCAGCAAGTGAGCGGCTGTTTTTTGGCAGCCTGTCTGTCTGGGCCCCTGGTTATGTGGGGGCTGGGAGCCCCACTCTGCTCTGTTCTCTCCCCGCCTCAAGAGCTCCCTAGGGGGGCAGCAAGACCAACTCTGCCAGCCTCTCTCCCACACTCCCATTTACCCCCACCCCGATGCTGAGCATGCATGCACACACACTGACGTCAGCTGCTCTGGGCCTTCTCCCCTGGGTGCTACCAGAACCCTTTGTTTCCCCCACCCCGCTTCATCCCCGCCTCCCTCCTCTCCATCTCTCCTTCCACCCTCGCTCCTCTCCCTGTCCTTTGTCCCTTGAAATAGCTGTCCTGCTTACTGCCTGATTGGAATTCACTGCACTATGGGAAGTCACAGGGGAGGGCCATTGTCAAGTGTGTGTTTTGGTGCGCACACACATGTGTGTAAATGTGCTTTTTCCCCCCTCTTTGTTAAATGATCATGAGTGCTTGCAAATTTTCTCGTGCGAGTTTGGCTCGTGTGTTCGGGTGTCAAGAAGGCATGTGGCGGTAGTGCTGTCGGTTCGAGAAGCAGTTCAGTAATAAACTGAAAGAAGAGTCCGTGACTTGTTTTGAGAGATAATATTTTTATATTTTATATCCTGATCGAGTAATGATTGTTTGCCTGTTAAAATGTGATTGCTGGATGATATGATGCCGGACTTTCACCCAGGAGGCCGCTGTTTGTGTCCTGTGTGAAACCAAATATCGATTTTCTTAAATAGCAAATATTCTCATTTCAAACCAAATGACCATGTTTTTACTCTAACCAAGCTGTCTTGTTGCCTAAACATGACCAGGTAATTTTGTCACGTTTTTGTTTTTCTTTCAACTTACAACGTTCATCACATGTTTAAAACGGCAACCGTAACCTGTCTTTCCCTTGAAAGGTAATTGAGAAGGAGTTTAGTTGTATGGGAATGTGAACGTAGTTGGCGACATGGTTGGGGAGGCCGATACAGTATGTGCATACTCAGCCAGCATAGTTTTCCTTTGATATACTGTATATTGTCAGCAGGATACATGGTGCCATGGTGTGTTTACAGTATCTGTACAGTATTTGTAAGTGAACATTTTGTATGTAGGTTTTATCATCAGTGTGTTTTCTGAGTGATGGGGGAATGCGTGTGTGTGTGTGTGTGTGTGTGTGTGTGTGTGTGTGTGTGTGTGTGATGCGTGCGTGCTCCCAGCATGAATCCTAGAATTGGGGTTGAGGAACAAGAGAATTCCTCCCTCATATTCCCTCCGTTCCCCTCCTGTGGTCTCCCTCCCTCTCTCTCTCTCTCTCTCTCTGTCTTTGTCTCTGTCTCTCTCTCTCACTCACCCGAGAAAGTGGGATGTCTTGAAATATTAACCAATCTGCTCTTCATTTTTCAAATATGATAGAAAACAGACTGCTAAATAAGTCAGGAGCGAGGCCAGCCCGGGGAGCGCTGCAGGACGGGGTGCTCAAATAAACAACACAAACAACAACAATGGAGAAGGGGAAACTCTTGTATTTATCAGCATGGGTCACTGCAATGGCTGCTGCACCAGTCTGTGTGTCTCTGTTGGGGGCTGTGAAACAATGACTGGGGTGGGCTCCGAGGCCTTGCTTTACCTCAACACTGCTGCTGGCGCCCTGCTGGAGTGATGAACTCCCCCAGGAAGAAGCACTGCTACGTGGGCCTGCCACCATCCCGGGCTCCCCTCTCTCTCTCTCACTCTCTCTCTCTCTCTCTCTCTGTTCCTGGGATGGTGTCGGGGCTAGTGCTGAGTCGGTGGGGGAATGGGTGGTGGGTAGAGGGCATTATTTCGGGGGGTTTTGGGTGGGTTAGGGTGAGTGGATATTTCTCCCCCTTGTTGGCTGCCAAGCCATGCGGCCTGCGAACGAGCAGATAAAATGTTTTGCGTGTGACTGTGAGTCAAGAACCGATCGTGCTTGTGTGCAGAGATTTGTATGTGCCTGCATTTGGAGTGTATGTGGGTATTTGGAGTGTGTGTGTGTGTGTGTGTGTGTGTGTGTGTGTGTGTTAGAGAGTTAGTCCTCAGAGAATAGTGTGTGTGGTGGGAGGTGCAGTGACAGCTGCAGAAGGGGGGGGGGCTTGGGAGCTGACTGCTCGCTGGCTGATAAGGGGGGCTTCACATCAGAGACGCGACAAGAAGACTAATAATGCTGGAGTGCAACACGCACACTCAAACACATACACACACATGTACACACAAATCTCATAGAAGAGAAGCGGTGTGAGAAAAAGTTAAGGAAAGCTAGATAGGGCTGTGGGACACTGGAAGGAGATTTAGTGTGTGTGTGTGTGTGTGTGTGTGTGTGTGTGCGTGCAAAGTGGGGGATCTCAGTGTTGAGGCAATAGACAGAATGAGAAAGATATGTGAATGTGTGTATTTCTAACTTTGTGTACACGTAGTTACTGAAAGGCCGCCTCAGAGGTCAGTTTGAAAGGTAAAGAGTCCAAAGCACACACGGCTCATTAAGACATCTATAAAAGCCAACAGTTACAGTGTGAAGCCGCACACTAGTGAAGGCAAAGTGGAACTCTACATTGTGAAACAATACACCAAAGTCCTATTTTCCAGTGAAGCATGGTTGTTAAATATTACGTCTAAAACTTAACATGTCCGGCTTTATATTTAAAAAGCCATTTTCTGGTGAGCCGTGAAGGAATTCAGTGACATAAGACACAACAGAAGGAATCACAATAAATTGTAGAATAACGCACCAAGAATGCTGGGCTGGTGCTGGGCGTCATTTTTGAATACTGACAGATAGATCAGATATTTTGACACTTCACAGCTGGAATAACGAAGGTGTAGCTGATGACATTAACAACGGCTTTGCATCAGCTAATTTCCATCAAGAAAGAAGTTCTATTGGAATTGTTTGAGACACTCAAACATACTGAGAAGAGCAGGTGAGAGCATGTGGCCTCACGCTGAGCCCTGTGCAGTGTCACAGAATGCTGCACCAGCTCACCATCTACCAATACACAGTGTTTCGCTAATGTCTCTCTCCTAACGAAGGCCTAATCAGTCTCCGTTAAATCCACTCCAGTAGCATGATGCTTTTATTCCATTCCTCGTTCCTGATGTAATAATAGCCCCCACCAGTCCTTAATTATTCATATTTTAGAAATACAATCCAAGTTAGCGGTTCAAACATTAGTACATACAAAACTCCCGAGGCCTCGCTTTTAATTTAATTCCTCCGTTTAAATTAATTTTGGGGCATGCTTGTGCTTTTAGCTTGCTCCGCCACCGAGGGGAGGGGGTTGGGAAACAGATAGAGGAGAGATGGAGGGAGAGAGGGAGAGACAGAGGAGTGAGGGCTCGCTCAGGGAGACGGATCTGCTGCAGGTGGAAGAAACAGCCATGCAGGTGTTTAAGCATGGTGAGGGCCACTGGATGGTGGAGGGGAAGACATGAGGGACGGGAGGCGGTGCAGGAAATGAATCCAATGTACACATCCAAGTGTGCTCTTAAGTATAAATTGGACATCTGTATGCAATCTGATCTGCTGTCAGTAGCCTTGTTAGACTTGAGTACTACAAGGACAATCAGGACATGAGCAGGTGGACACGGAGAGATAGATGGAGGGGGGAAAAGGATGGTGGACCAAAGTGGGGGGGGGGGGGGGGGGGGGGGAGGGGGGGGGGGGGGGTGGCAGCGAGCAGGTGTAGGGAGAGAGAAAGATTGGAGGAGGATGGAGGGATACACGGGTGAGGGTAGAGGATCAAACGGAGGGGGAGAAAGAGATTAGCCATGCTGATGCTAGGGGGTCCCCCTCTAAAGGCACAGCAAACCCCAGTCAGTCAAAGAGGCATTTCCATTTCTCTGCTCTCACCGCTCTATTACACTGTTGGCGTCCGCTAACTGAGTGTGTGTGTGTGTGTGTGTGTGTGTGTGTGTGTGTGTGTGTGTGTGAAATGCAGAGACAGAAGTAGAGTTCGCCTGCGCTCATATGTACTAACTTTGTGTTGTGCGTATGTTCAGCTGCATGTCTACAGAAGTGTGTGTGTGTGTGTGTGTGTGTGCGTGTGTGTGTGTGTGTGCGCGTGTGTTTGAAGTCAGTGTGGTAGTTTGGGTCCCAGAGCAATCTGCTTTTCAGCAGCGAGGACCAACCAGTCAGTGGTCTCTATTGATCTGCACCCTTCCACCACAGATACTCCCAACCCCAATGTGTGCGTGTCTCTGTGTGCCGTGTGTTTCCCGTTTTTTTTGTTTGTTGCATGTGTGCTCAAATTCATGTTTCATACCGTGTGCGTGACTACCCTTTTTCACGACAAACAAGAAAACGCATTTATAGAAATAAAGCAGAGCGGATAGTTTTTGTGTCTTCTTGGTAGCAGCTACATTCTTATGTTTGTCATCTTTACTTTCACAAATTCCAATTATCTAGAGAGGAGGACACACATACATATGCCAACACAAGGTCAGTTAGAGAGGGAATGATCCCCAAATATCAAGTTCAATGTGACGGTGGAGAAAGAGGGGCTTCAAAACAAACCGTCCAGAAAAGAGGCTCCTGTGTGAATTCGAGACCACACACTGGCTGCAACAAAGAGCAGCGCTCAGACACACACAGGGAGCCACGCACAGACAGAAACAAAGGTGGATTTGGTAAGAAAAAAAGAGAGGTGTGTGTGTGTGTGTGTGTGTGCGTGCGTGCGTGTGTGTGTGTGTGTGTGTGTGAGAGAGCTGGCGACATGAAACGGATCAAAGGGGGGGAGAGGTCGACAGGGCAGAGAAGGAGAAAGACAGAGAGTGAGAGGCCAGGGGGTCCCGTAATTACAACCTACATCCGCCAAGCTGAGCCATGTGTGACTGTGTGTGTGTGTGTGTGTGTGTGTGTGTGTGTGGACTTCCTTCTGAGATTTCTGATACTTCTCTACCCCACACTACATCCATCCTTTTGCTCTTTTCTTTCTTTTCTTTATCTCAGTGAAAGGTGACTCACCTTGTATACTTTTATTTCTGTGTATAAACACCATCCAGGACATAACTTGCACACAGCGTACATTCTGTACATGAATATTGTCTCACAAAAACATAGTTAGAGCCTTATAACACATACAAAAGCAAACACAGTAGGTGACGCTGTCAGGCCTCTTATCTAGACCTTGGTCAGTCAATGTGAGTGAGATTAAATGCCTTCAGATGGGATGGACAGGAGAGCCTGCGCTGACCTGATCTTGGTGCCAGAGGGAACGACAAAAATACTTCATGCACTAAAGCTTCTTGTCCTCTGTGGATTACGTTTTGATACCCAATAGTTCTTCTTTCACTAGTATTTGAGAGCTAAATATGTACATTTTGCTTCTTGAAAATAATATATTTGTTAATGAGGCCTCGAGGCTGTGCTACAAAAGTGACACACACACCCACACCGCACGCTACAGCTAATACCTGTTCTATTCATGTTAGAACTGAGAGGGAAATTAATTTAGCATTTTGTCTGATGAATGCACCCCCAAGTTTTTGCCACCTTACTGTGGTTGAGTTGCCATTTGTTGGCACTTGCATGTGTAAGTTTATGCATATTACTTTCTGAACATAGTGTGTGTGTGTGTGTGTGTGTGTGTGTGTGTGTGTGTGTGT
>NW_022280110.1:1406014-1408524 GCF_004355925.1 Anarrhichthys ocellatus | reverse complement strand
GTGTGTGTGTGTGTGTGTGTGTGTGTGTGTGTGTGTGTGTGAATGTGCATTTATTCCTCTCATGAGGGGTTTAGGAAGTGTGAGTAGGGGGCTGTCCAGGATCCCGTCCTCCAGAAGGTAAGGGAGGGAAGGGGAGCGGTGTGCAGGAGGTACCCGCTTCTCGCAGCTTGCTCTTGGGCTTCCCCTGGGCACAGGACCCCCCTCTACCATTCTCCCACGAGACCCCATGAGCCACATTGCCTCTCTGTCTCCCTCCCCTCATGTTCTCCCTCGCTCTCTCACTCTCCCCTCATATCCGTCGCTCGGTGGTTCATGTACCTGCACTGCTTCAGTTATTTTGCTCTAAATGGAGAGGCTCTGGAAGTTTGTTAAAAAGAAACAGTTTATGTGTATTCTCGGTGCATTTGTACCACATCCACATGTTTGTTTACCTGTGTATTCGTGTATCAGTGTGTTTGTGGTTTGAACAGCGAGCACCAGCTGCCATACATCTCTTATTTATAGGTCCCACATACGCATAGGTGAAGGTGTGAGGACTCGTGTGTGTGTGTGTGTGAGATATTGTTTATACATCTGTAGATCAATCACATCCATTAGTAGTGGATGATGAATGCGCACACTTATATGAGGTTCTCACTTAGCACCAATTGTCCATTATAATTCACCAGGTAGCACTAATATGGCTTTGAAATATAACTCGACTGTTCTCATAACTGCATGTGCGTTGTTACGGTTATGTAGGTACTTCTGTGGGTATTTCTGAAACATCCAAGGGCCTCCTTGCGTGTGTGAGTGTGTGCATTTACCGGCAAGTGTGTGTGTGTGTGTGACTCAGGTGAATGTGTTTCTAGGTTAGAGAGCGCTCTGTCAGTCCACCAAACCTCATTCTTAAAAATAGATAATTTAGCCGCCGGCGTTCACACAACGGAACCACACCTGTTTGTGTGCGCGTCCTCATGCAAGCATGTGTGCATATTTACTGTACTGAGTGTGTGCGTTGGCATGGTGTTGTTGTTTGTCTAACACTCTGCCTGACAGCTGGTTCTCATTTCTGAGCGAACAAACAGCAGACGAGATGGACAGCGAGCGGGATGGGGGGGGGGGGATTTCCTACGCAGGGCACGGGACCACTAACCCTCCTGGTTAGTGCCTTGCTCTGCTCTCTGTTTTGACTGGAGCCATAGAAGAGATGAAGTAAATAATCAGAGGGAATCAGGGCAGCGTGAGATAAAAGGCTTGTTGAGAACGAGTTTGAAAAGA
Source organism: Anarrhichthys ocellatus (assembly GCF_004355925.1). Lineage (NCBI taxonomy): Eukaryota > Metazoa > Chordata > Actinopteri > Perciformes > Anarhichadidae > Anarrhichthys > Anarrhichthys ocellatus. The sequence goes on along the minus strand of NW_022280110.1, from coordinate 1,407,264 downwards.
GGGAGGATGAGAAAAAGAGGGAAGTGTGTTAAGAGGAAGCAGATGCCAGCCCTCCTCTACCACATGGTGTATGTTTGTGTGTGTGAGAGAGTCAGTGCGCCGTTGCATGCATGTGTGAGTGTTCATGTCTTCTAGCTGTGTGTTTATGTTATTATGGTATATATAATACAGATCATGCATTTGAATTGGCACTAAATATTACGAGTTATTTTGCGTTAATTATTCTTCATCCTACCGACACTGCAACAATTGTTTTTTTGACAATTATTCTCTTTATCAAATAGACTTCCAATGTTTTGTTCAATAGATTGATTAGTTGTTTAGTTTATAGAATGTCAGTAAATGGTGAAAAATGCTGTTCACAATTTCCTAAAACTCACGGTGATGTCTCCAAATTGCTTGTTTAGTCCAGCCAACAGTGTGGAATACAAATTCATTCAATTTAATATCACAAAGGACAGATATATGTTCACAATCCTTACATTTGAGAGCCTAGAAATAATTGACATTGACATTTTTTGCTATCTTTTGGTCTACAATATGTAAGAAAGAAAAAATGAAATACGGTCATCACTGTTTCCCACATTCCAACTAACGGTGCAGAACTCAAAGATATTCACTTTTGACAAATAGAAGCCGCAAATCCTCACATTTAAGAAGAGGGAACCAGTCAGTTTTTGGCACTTTTTGTTTGAAAAGTGAGGTTGAAACGCATTGAACACTTGCTGATTCACTTCATGGAATCGATCAGTCCGCTAAATGTTTCAGCGACGTGCAGCACCATTCAATGCTTCCCAATTTTCATTAGTTTTCTTATAATTACAAGCATGACAACACAGGTGTGTCAAATACTGCCTAGGATATTTGTTGACATCTGAAAAATAAATTAGAAAATGTGTAATTTCTTAAAAAAAAACTAATATTGATGTCAAAATACATAAAACCAATTCTAACTGTCGTTCTTCTCGAGGTTTCTTTTTTTTCAATAAAGTTTTTTTTCTTGCCTCAATAGAGGATCTAAGGATAGTTGTTGTATGTTGCATTGATTTTTAAAGCCACGTGAGACAAACAAAACTATTCCGTAAGTTTGTCTTCTTGACTCTTGTTACAAGTCTCAGATAAACTTCTGACTGTGTACTTCATTCATTCTATAAGCCGTGCTGACCTCGTCTTTGAATGCTGCGCTGTTCTATATGTGTTCTCTGTGTGTGTGTGTGTGTGTGTGTGTGTGTGTGTGTGTGTGTGTGTGT
>NW_022280110.1:1391211-1406004 GCF_004355925.1 Anarrhichthys ocellatus | reverse complement strand
TGTGTGTGTGTGTGTGTGTGTGTGTGTGTGTGTGTGTGTGTGTGTGTATACAGTATATTATGCTGTGTGGTCTGGACAAACTCGTCATCTGCCAGCTCACTGTCCGCCCACCCCCATCCTCAGCCCCCTGCCCCTAACCTTCTGCCCTCACACACACTCACACACACACTGCCCATATGGAGCAGTTGGCGCCCAAAAGCTTCCAAAGCAGCCGGACCCATTCCCAGGGCAGAAGGTGAGGGTCCCCACAGCCTGCTTTGTGTGTGTGTGTGTGTGTGTGTGTGTGTGTGTGTGTGTTTATCCATCCACCGTGTCCTCAGGGGCTTGAGCCCCGGACAGACTACCGCACCGTCCTATCTGTCTGTCCTCGCTGTGGCGCTTATGTGTGTATTTGTCCCGACTGACTGCATCCCTCGTGTGCGGCAAGGACAGCAGCAGAGGACTGTGGGTCCTCCAAGCACAGGCCAGGGTTGCAGGGAGAGCAAACGTGTGAACCGCTGCACCCAGTTAACAGCCAACCACATAGAGGATGTATTCTGAGTGGATTTTGGTCACTTTTTATTGTTTTGGCTACTTCATACCTCGTACATCACACCAAGAGGAAGGAATAAGCAGCATTTGAACAGCCTCTAAGTTAATTATGCAAAGCAAAAAACATAAATCACACAGTTTGTCACAGAAATGTAACTTCAGATTTAGGCTGCAATTTTCTGCATGAATCCAAAACGATGCAGCAGCTATTTTTGTTTAACCTGCAGGATGTTCTTTACAAAGATAAAGTGTGTGGTATGCTTGCTTTCCGTCAAACTTAATTTAGTAGTGGTGAATTATACTCTAATTGTGTTTGTGTGTGTGTGTGTGTGTGTGTGTGTGTGTGTGTGGGTCGCCAACTGCTCCATATGGGCAGTGTGTGTGTGAGTGTGTGTGAGGGCAGAAGGTTAGGGGCAGGGGGCTGAGGATGGGGGTGGGCGGACAGTGAGCTGGCAGATGAGGGTGTGTGTGTGTGTGTGTGTGTGTGTGTGTGTGTGTGTGTGTGTGTGAGAGAGAGAGGGGGAAAAAAAATAAGAGAGTTTGTGCCTGGCTGCCCAGAGAGAGCCAAGGGTGGAAGTTGTTTTTCTGCCCCCTATGGTGTGAGTGTGTGTGTGTGTGTGTGTGTGTGTGTGGGTGTGGGTGTGTGGGTGGGTGGGTGGGTGTGCACGCTTGGAGCAGCCTGGGGCCATCGGAGGGGGCCTGGGGAGCCGTGGAAGGAGGGATGGAGCGGGATGGAGGGAGAGGAGGTCAGCAAGGGTCTCGCTGGGTAAGGTGCAGGTCTGGGCCGATGGCCAAACAGAAAGGTGGAAAGGTGAGCGAGGCGGTCGGGAGGTGGAAGGAAGGGAGCAGGAAGACGGGCTGATGGAAGGATGCAAATTTGAGCAGGTAGACAGCTATACCCAAGGTGAACACATCCATTGAACTCGTTAGAAAGCAGGTTTCCATGACACTATTACTTAGGTTTACATTGTTGATATTTGGAGAAACAGCGCTGTTTGCATATTTTCGGTGTAACTCCTAATGAGGACATCACTTGCTTATTCTGAATTAGATGAAAGTAAGGATGAAAGGTATGGTAAAACCTGAGATAATTCCTTTGATACAAGAATATTCAAACATTCAAGGCTTTGGTTCCAATACATATTCTTTTTCTTGGGGCGTTTGTCATCCTCAAGAAATGTTACTTTATTTTGACAGTCAATCGCGTGTTTAACTTATCCGATCACATTTTACATTATTCATTTCTAATGTTAATTCATACTTTTCTGCATGTAACAGTAGGCAGTATGCAGCTTTAGCACTTGCAGTGGGAGCCGGAACCTTTTTTTTTTTTTTTTGCTGCTACCGTCAGAGCTCCTTTGATTCCAACATCAAAGCAAGAGGAAGGAGAGAAAGCACGACGTACATGGATTATATTTCCATTTCAGGCATTTAGCAGCCGCTGTTATCCGGAGCGAACTAATTGAACTCATTTTCTTGAGTGCTGGTTCCATGTCAGCCCATCGAGTCGTTTACTTCATCAGTTTGCCACTTTTACAGCCTCGTATAGAATATTTCAAAAAATGCCGGCTAGTTTCCAGACTCACATTTTGGAATGGTTGAAACCGTTCACGATCATTAAATCTGGAGATCACAATAGTCTCCAAAGTTTATTTTACCCAGAGTTCCATCTGATAAACTATGCTGCTTTGATGCCATTTCCCTCTGTGTGACAGTCATGACAAAGCAACTGAGTTTAGATAGGGGGCAAGTAGACGGGGGAGGCAGAAACATGAAGAGAGATTGATCAGCGTGTGTGTCTCTTCATTAGAGTGTTTCACCAAGGCTGTGTCCTCCACACGTTGCCACACTGTCTGGCCTATTAGAGAGCCATGTGGGGAGTGTGTGTTGTTTGCATGTGTGTGTTTGTGTGCGTCTGCCGTTTCAGGTAGACTCAGGCGGTCCGTTTAGTTCCTTTCTGGTCTTTTCCATTTCTCATCACAGACCCCTGGTTTCTCCTCTCCTCTTCTTTCTTGTCTCCCCTTTCATACCGCCATCTCTTCCCTCTCCTCTGGAGTTCAGAGTCTGTCCATCTGGAACGTCCTCCCCCCCCCTCTCTCTCCCTCGGTCCCGTCCAGGCCGAGAACACAGGGGTGAAGGCCAACACCAGTAGGGGGAGAGACGGCGGGACGGAGGGAGAGATGTCAGCGCTATAATGAGTAACAACATGAAAGCTGACGGAGGGAGGGAGCGAGCAAGGGAGGGAGGTAGTGGAAGAGAGATGAAGACAGAAGAGTAGAGGGACTGCTGGGGACAGAGGGAGGGATGAAGGATAGAGGGAATGGATGGGAAAGGAGAGGACTGCAGTGTGAGAGATAAAGCGGTGGCAGAGCAGTTGGGGCCCTGTGGTCCTCCACTCCGCTCCTCTCCTTCGTTTTCATTCGCCAGAGAAGAACAGAAAGGAGGAGGAGAAGGAGGAGACGACGGGGGTTTGAACAGCATGTGTCGGCGTCCGCCTGCTCCTGCCTGTTACTCTTTCTCTTTTTCTCCCCCCCCACAACTACTTTTTCGCCCTCTTTTTTAATTTTTTTTCCCACTCCAACACCCCCTCCCCCCTCCGCAACCAGCCATCCTCCCCATCTTCTCTCGAGGATTCTTCTCTAATTTAACTTTTCATTGAAATTTTCCTCGCTCCCCCATCCCCATCCTCCAGTTTCTCCCAGTCTGCCATTCGGCCTTGTCTTGCCAGGTCCCCTCGCGGCCCTCTGACAAAGGCGCCGTTAAAAAGCCGTGTGATCCTCCATTTTAGCGCCAGCCACGCTAGTCAGAGGATTAGGGCTCTTTAATGACGCTAATCTCTCCTCCCCTTCTTTCTCCACCCCCCCTCAAAAAGAAGTGATTTCTCCCTCTTGCTCTGAATCTCTCTTGTCTCTCTTCCTCCCACTTTCCCAGCTCACAAACTTTACCATAACAGACTCATACTGGTGTTCCCATAATGACCCCCATGTGTCCAGACCAGCACTGTGAAGAAACACTTTCACTGTTTTTTCAAGGGTACATTCACACCCCCTTCCTCTTTACTTTGCTAAATATAACTCGTACTTGAAATCAAATCGTTTAGCTGAACCTCGACTGGCCGTATTGGGTCGAGTGTTCGACTGTATGCTCTGTATCTCCGGTTAATGTTGAGTGAATCCTGTCCGACACAGCAGAGAGAAAGAGGGGGAAAAAAGGTGAGCGTGTACAATATCTGTGTTGGAGACAGTATCACTAATCTGTCTCAGGCTGCACTTAAAGACGTGTCCCCTGTTGAGTCGGCAGCGGGAGTTGTCTGGATTGGCGTTTTATAGACGCACTGTATTTTAGCACCAGCCCTGCTCCGTGTAGATGGTATATCTATTCATCCTGTTGATGTCACTGACATGGAGACAAATACAGTCCGCTCTGTCTCTTATTCACCCATGGATTTGATGCTTGTGTTGTGGGTGACTAAGTGGCATAAAAAAATTAACTATCTGTAAAAAACGGAAGCAACCCTCAGCTCTTTGGACTGTAAAGGACAGGAAGAATTTAACATCCATACTTGATCTGCACTGCGTTCCTAATGCAGCTCAAATGTTGGTTTTTAGATTTTTCATAATCTCATTCTAACTGTGTATCAGGAGACAATGCGTGGTGCATTTACAGGGATTGTTTAACATTTATCACTTGTACAAAACCTTTAAAAAACACATAAATGAAGCATGCTACCATTGATTATTTTGGCTACTTGTCATTTGTTACACCCGGCATTTTGACATCTCACAGTAGGAAAGCACAGGCGTACGAATAAAATAAATGTTGGCTGAATTCCATTTAGCTGCTTCAGTTCCAGGGTCGTGGTATTATTCATGCACACTGTCATGACTTACCGGGACACTTGAATATAAGCAGAGTCATCGTCAACGTTGCTAATCGCACCTTTTGAAGTCCAAATGCTTGCTAAGATTCCACCTGATCATCTGACCTGACCTTGATGGATTTGGGATCGATATAGATGGAGGTTGACGTGTATAGGTCGCTTTCAGGCCGGGCATACTAGAAAATGTCACGGGTCAGGGTGGGCGGGCCAAAAAGTCAAAAAAGCAGCGTTGTGAGTAAGTTATTTATAACTTCAAGAAACATTTCAAGCAGTAGTTTGCCTTCTCGTCCCCCTTCGCTGTCTCCTTTCCTCTTTACACAAAATAAACTAATCTGGAATGAATGCCGGAGTTTTGTTGGTGACAATAAATTGTCAATATCTTTCAAACATTTAGCAAAATTATACTTCTCCCCCCCTAAGTTCCACTTTCATCCTCTCAAGGCTACTCATCTCATTGTCTCTCATGTTCCCTCATCCTCCTGCTTTCATACTCTCAATTTCACTGTCTCCCCCATCTCTCTCTCTCACTCACCCTTTCGTTGTCACCTGCTCTTCCTCCCTCTTGCCTCGCTGTTCGGCTTCATCTCTATTTTCTTATGTTTTCCTAAACCTTTTTTTTAGTTTCCTTCTAGCTTCTAGTCAAATTTATAAGTCATGCTTTCACTATTTTTTTTAAACCCAGAACCCCCTGCTGATTCTTATTTGCTCATCGCAGTGCCTACATTTTCTCTGCGATCGATTCATCACAAGGATCCGTTTTCCACCCCCTCTCAGCTAGGCCTAACACCCAGTGGACTAGACACACACACACACACACGGGAGACGCACAAGAGTGTAGGTTGAGGTAAAACGGTGCATTGGAGAGGTTTCTAAAATTATCAGCAGGAACTTCTCTTCTGCACACGTCTGTGCTGTGAGTGTTTGCATTTGCACACTCATTGGCCTTAGGTCCGACTACTTTTTCTCCCAATCTCTCCGTCCTAACACTCTATTTCTATATTTTCTCTCTTTGATTTGTTGCTGGCCTAATTGATACAGCTATCAGATCAAAAAGCAAAGAAAACACCCCGCCCCCCCCTCCCTTGCTCTCTTCTTTACATTTTTCAGGCAAATGCTAAATAGCCTCACTGCGCTGCTTCACGGAGTGCACAAAGAAGAACAGAACAATATCAAGCGTTATTCAGTTCCCTCTTTTGTTGCCTCAAATCCATTCTGAAGTGTCTATTAAAGGAGTCGTGGCCTTTTTGTCGCCCGAGCACCAGACTGCACAGGAGGGGGAGAAAGAGGGAGAGAGGAAAAAAGGAAAAGAGCAACGCATAATCTCCTATGTATGGCAGATAAGAGGAGAGAATATCGCCATCTTTCCGCTCTGCTCTCCACATCTCCTAATCGCTTTTCCGACGTTTCAATCTGCCAAGGCCCTAATGAAAATATGATGAGGCGGATCTATGGTCCTCGGGGACGGATGGAGGGATGGGAGGTGAGGGGAGGGGAGGGAGGATGGAACGAGGGATGGCTGCAGAGGGAGGATGAAGGGAGAGAAAATACACTCTGTCCTTATTTCTGGGCTCCGTCGGGGATACATAGTTCTTGGAGCTTTCTATTTAGATGTTGCTGCTGCCGGAGTCTGTCTCACTCTTCTGTTTCATTCTCTCTCTTTATCTCTGCCATCCTCATTTTCCCTCTGTATATGTGTGTGTGTGTGTAACTGGGATAAATGTGTTTATTTTTTAGTTTATATTCCTTTTTTCTTATTTGAACTCCCACCGGCTGCCTCTCCCGCCTTCTGCCTTCCAAGGAAGATGTAACTTCTTCTTAATCATTCTAATGCTCCCTGTTTTACCCCCACTTTCCTTTCTGTCTGCGCTCGCCTATCTCTTTTTTATTTTTTATATAAATCCTGCAGCTGTGTACAAAATGTGTGTGTATATATGCGTGTCTGGCTGCAGATGAATCAAAGGCTTTTTTTAAACATCCCGTGTCTGTTTCCCTTTCTGTCAGACGGTGATGATGACCCAGCAGGGCTGTCCTGGGTGCCTTCCTCACCCTCCAGTAAAGACGTGGCATCGCCCTCACAGATGCCCGACGGCTGCTGTGACCTCGGCATGGCCACCGGCGGCGAGGAGGAAGGAGGCGCCGGTCTGCCGTACCCCTGCCAGTTCTGTGACAAGTCCTTCAGGTATAACACTCGCTGTCGTTCACCTCCCCGGGATGCGGGCCGGTTCCGTCTCGGTGCTCGTCGTAGACTATGACACTGATATCATATCTGTCTGTTCAGCTGCCTCCTCATATGCTGAATATCAATGTGTACGTGAATAAACAGTATTCTCAATATCGCCATGGTAACATGGAGCACTAAGGCAAACAGTGAAAGGAATGAGGTGAATACATTTCCCACATACATCTCCAGGGACGAGCTAAGACCCACTTTAAGAGCAGCTGTCACACACACCATAAAGTCATCATCATGATCCTCTGTATTACTTCTTACACCCAGCTGTCCTCTCTATTCCTCGGATTAGATGGATGCAGTGATATTAGCAATAGTTTGAATTTCAATTTGCTTTTGATACCAAAGACGACCAGGTTATATTCATCAGGGAGTGATGTGTCCAAGCAGCACAAACCAGCAGTCACTTTCATCTTTTATGTGCTTACTTCCTTAAATTGAAGGTGGTGTGGAAGTTTTCATTTTGTCAAGCAACTTCGTAAACTTGAAAATGCCTTTTGTGAATGACCGTCCGTCTCCCATTGATTCTCCTCAGCCGTCTGAGCTACCTGAAGCGCCACGAGCAGATCCACAGCGACAAGCTGCCTTTCAAGTGTACCTTCTGCAGCCGTCTGTTTAAGCACAAGAGGAGCAGAGACCGCCACGTCAAACTCCACACAGGTAGATAACAAGCCCTCCAGGCCCGCTAAGTCTGCATCGGCATAGAGAGACCAAATGGGTTGCAGATCCACATTCATTTGATGAACGTGGATTATTTTGTTATTCAAGAATTGAACAATGGAAAACACCAGAATCAGACTTGGCAACACATTTGTTCTGACAGTGTTTTGGGGGTCTACAATATATTGGGTTTGTTTTTCTGATCCAATCACCTCTCATAAATATGCTGCTTGACACAGGAGACAAGAAGTATAGTTGTCAGGAGTGTGAAGCTGCGTTCTCCCGCTCTGATCACCTGAAGATCCATCTGAAGACACACAGGTATCTGCTTCTGATCCTGTTCTTAGAAACTCTTCATGTTGATCCAAATTTTCATCTGACGTTCATTTTACTTTCTTTTTACTCTTGACTCTTATTTGACTCTTTCTATTTAGATCTTAAAAATTGCTTTTGATTCGTAATTTATTTTTCTGATTCGTGATTGTTTTTGTTCTTTACATCATTTATCGACACCTCCAGCTCCAGCAAACCGTTCAAGTGCAGTGTGTGTAAGCGTGGCTTCTCCTCCACCTCGTCACTGCAGAGCCACATGCAGGTAAACGCTTGTTTGATATTTTCTGTTAATATAACTGTTAAAATGCCTCGATGCTTCAACTCACTGCTGACATTTTCTATAGATAGTCTATCGTGTAGTTAAAATCTGATAGTGGGACAGCCCTTATTTCCATTGTCGCTAGTGCAATTACCAAAATATATTACAATGGCAAATAATAAAAATCAGCAATGATTTCTTTTTAAGGCCCTAGCTTACTGTCATCAAATGAAACCTTTGGCAGAATGTTTTACAACACATGCTTCTTTAAACCTTGACTACCCTCTGACCTCTGGCAGGCTCACCGCAAGAACCGCGAGCACCTTGCACTGAGGAGCGAGAGGGATGGAGGGAAGAAGGGAGCAGGAGGAGACACTGACCTGGAGCAGGACCTGTATATGTGTGATTACTGCGAGGAGACGTTCAGCCAGACGGACGAGCTGGAGAAACACGTCCTGACCAGACACCCCCAGCTGTCTGACCGAGCTGACTTGCAATGCATCCACTGTCCAGAGATCTTTCTAGATGAGGCGTCTCTCCTCACGCATATTGAAACGCAGCATGCCAACCGCAAACACAAGTACTATAGACTTACTTTTTGAAGTTGTCAAACCACTGATTTTCATTCATGTGCAGTAATGGTATGTAGCTTGCGTTTAACTGGTCTTTTGCTACTACCCCCCAGATGTCCTGTCTGTTCGGAACAATTCCCATCTGTGGAGGATGTCTACTGCCACTTAGACAGCCATCGCCAGCCTGACTCTTCGAACCACAGCGCTGCCAGTCCTGACCCTGCGCTGGGCAGTGTGGCCTCTATGAGCTCGGCCACTCCGGACTCTAGTGCCAGTCTGGAGAGAGGCTCCACGCCGGACTCTACCCTAAAGCCAAGCCAGGGCATCGAACGAGGCCGCAGAAGAAACATCGACTCTGTGGAAGATATTGTGATAAGCCTGGGTCATCAAGTGGGAGGTACGGTACAGTCAGTCACTTATCTACAGAGCAGCCAGTCCAGTTACATCTATGATTTGATGGCCAAAGCTTGGTTTATATGTTCAGACTACCTCTGTGTATTTCTAATTCAGTGGGTTTACCTTCCTATCTCCACAGGGGGAGGGGCAAACTGGGCTAAAGTGACGTACTCTTGCCCTTACTGCTCGAAGAGAGACTTCCACAGCCTGGCGGTGTTGGAGATCCATTTGAAGACCATCCATGCAGATAAGCCGCAGCAGAGCCATACGTGTCACCTCTGCCTAGACACTCTGCCAACGCTTTACAACCTCAACGAACATGTGCGCAAAGCTCACCGTACCAGTGGAGGAACCATAGGCACAGCGGTGGCGGCTTTTCCCCTGCTGCAGTTCACTAACGTCACAGCGTTCCACTGTAATTACTGCCCAGACATGTTTGGAGACATCAACTCTCTGCAAGAACACATCAGAGTGTCGCACTGCCTGCCTGGTGGGATTGTGGCGGGGTCTACCACATTAGGTGTGTTGGTGGAGAAAGCTACTATTCCTAAAGTATGGAAAGTGACTTAAATATGTCTATTGGTTTTGCTCGTGCATTGTTTGTTAAGAGGGCTTGTATGGTTTCCGGACTGAGAAAGGTTGTTGAAATATATAGCATGGTTAGTATTTGGTTAAGTGGCCATTGTATGGGATATATATGTACATTCATGTGTGTATTGTATCATAATGTCATTTAAAGGAAATAAACAATGCAACTTAATTCCTCCTCTCTAGAAGGGAACCATGCCTTCTTCTGCAACCAGTGCTCCATGGGATTCTTGACGGAGTCTTCGTTGACGGAGCACATTCAGCAAACGCACTGCAACTCCATCGCAGGGGGCGGATGTGTATCTGGAGGAGGGGTGGCCAAACTGGAGTCTCCTGTACTACAGACTGCATCGCAGTCCTTCATGGAGGTGAGAACTCGTCAATAATTACATTTCAGAAATGATCTTTCAGCCAGAGTTGAAAATAATTGGTGGTGGGCCTGCCTGGCTTTTGCACACGTCAACGCTATTACCAATCTGTGGTTGAGCTGATAAACAATAAGCTGGTTCCTATTTAATTAGGTTGTTTCCTTTACTCTGTCATGAGCCCAATTAAGTGTTAAATGATGCATACTGCTCATGCAATTCTGATTAATGATAATTTGACTCTATGAATTACTTCCTGAGTTGAGTCTGCAGTTACGGTGAGTCATTGCTGGTCTAAAATCGTATTTTTTATTACTTACTGCTTTTTTGTTCCCAAATTTTAATTAATGCAGACTTGACCGACCACAGTCAAAATTCTGTTAATCATCAGTCTATTATTTCTCAACTTAAAAGTTATGATGATGACTTAAATTGAATGTCTCTGCTTGTCTCCATGTCTCTCTGTCTTTCACTTCTTCTCTCTGTATCTTTCCAATATTCTGTTTTTCTCTTCAAGAACTAATCCACAGTATTTTGTCAATGTATACTATTCTTTAAAAAGTAAAGTTAAGAGTTCTTTTCCACGTACAGGTTTACTCCTGCCCTTACTGCACCAATTCTCCAATCTTCGGCTCACTCCTCAAACTCACCAAGCACATAAAGGAGAACCACAAGAACATCCCGTTGGCTAACAACAAACGGCAGGCAAAGGTCGCAGACCTAAGCCCCGCCTCCTCTGACATAGAGATCTCCTCCCCGAAGCGCCACAGGCTGGGAGGGGACTCCACCCCCTCCATGGGGAGCAACGGGGACTACCCGTGCAACCAGTGTGACCTGCGATTTTCCAGCTTTGAGGGTTTCCAGGCCCACTTAAAGTCACACCTGGAGATGCTGCTGAGGCGCCAGTCCTGCCCCCAGTGCAACAAGGAGGACTTTGAATCCCAGGAGGCGTTGCTTCAACACCTGACAGTGCACTACACCACCACGTCAACCCAGTATGTGTGTGAGAGCTGCGATAAGCAGTTCTCCTCAGTAGATGACCTGCAGAAACACCTGCTAGACATGCACACGTTCGTCCTGTACCACTGCACTCTCTGTCAGGAGGTCTTTGACTCCAAGGTCTCCATACAGGTGAATGAAACCTCTTCCTTCCTTTGGGTGTTACTTATTTTCCTTCATATTCACATCATATTTAATACATTAGTGGTACAACCGTTGAAATTCACCTACTGGGATTGCTTCTTTTTTCCACTTTCTGCCATTTAGGTGCATTTGGCAGTGAAGCATAGCAATGAGAAGAAGCTGTTTCGTTGCACAGCCTGTGCCTGGGACTTCAGGAAGGAGTCTGACCTTCAGATCCATGTTAAGCATAACCACCTGGGCCAGAGGTCAGGCCTCCCAGGGGGGCTCGGAGCAGGTAGTGTACATCTTCACTGGTAGGATTGGCTAAGTTTCATTCGAAAAGTAAACTGACTCTCTGAAAATAAGCACAATGATCTCAACAAGCAAAAGTCAACATTTAAATAAGAAAACCAACCCCCAAAAAATACCTGACAGAATTCTTGTGGGGTAGATTCAGCTTGAATCTGCATATCTTGACCCAAACTTTGTCCCACAGGACTCAAGCCCCGGAAGTGCATCTTCTGTGGTGAGACGTTTGGAACAGAGGTGGAGCTCCAATGCCACATCACCACACACAGCAAGAAGTTCACGTGTCGCTTCTGCGGCAAAGCTTTCCAGGCCATGTCACTGCTAGAGAGACACCTGAGGGAGAAGCACTGCTTCTTCGATGGTGGCAGCATCACTGGCAACGGGGGTGGCACAGGGAGTGGCGGGAGTCAAAACGGGACGCCCAACGGGCTGGCGCAGACCTCCAAGCGAGGAGGAGGAGGAGGAGGAGGAGGAGGAGGAGGAAGTGGTGGCAATGGAGGTGCAGGAGGCATTGAAAGAGCAACAGTGGCGGCGGCCGAACAAGCCGACCTGCAGAACATGCTGCTGAAGAGCGCAGTTGCGGGAGGAGGAGCTGGCCAGGGAGGAGAGGCAGCCAACAGCCACGAGGCAAGCGGAGGCGAGGAGGAGCTGGACAATTCGGAGCCCATGTATGCCTGTGATATCTGCGGGGCAGCCTACACCATGGAGTCGCTTCTGCAGAACCACCGACTGCGTGACCACAACATCAAACCGGGAGATGATGACGCTTGTAAGATTTGTTTTCAATCATCAACTTCTTGTTTATACCTTTTCATTATTATTTTACAGTTTAATACAGGACATGAAATATGTCTATCTGTATGTGTTATATGATGATGATGATGATAAAAGTCATTTCGTACACCAGGTTCTCGAAAGAAGAAGGCAGACTTCATCAAGGGGAACCACAAGTGCAATGTGTGCTCCAGAACATTCTTCTCTGAGAGCGGGCTTCGTGAGCACGCTCAGACGCATCGCGGCCCCGCCAAACACTACATGTGTCCAATATGTGGCGAGCGCTTCCCCTCTCTGCTAACCCTCACTGAACACAAGGTGCTGCTCTCTGGCCTGTATACGTGTATGGCAGTGTGCATGTCTTTTGGGCTATCTATGTATCACCATGTCATTTGGAGGTTTACACGTAGGGAACAAGTACAACCCTCATAGGTATAAAAACACTGCCGCCTCCTTTTCTTTTTCTCTTGTGTTACTTTTTGGTCACTTTCTATCTCTCTTTTGATCCAGAAGCTTCTTTGGCTGCTTTGAATTTAGAATGTTAAACTGTCCTAAGAGAGGCAATTACAGTACAGGAAAGAAACTATTGAAAAAATGTATTGTGTAATGCCGCTACAGTCAGTCAGTATTATACCAACCGTGTGTGTTTCTGGATATGCTTCTATGCTTTGATAAAAGGTCGTATCACTCACTACTTTTTGCATCATTATGTTCATACCTTTTGTGTATATTCCCTCTCTGCAGGTGACCCACAGTAAGAGCCTGGACACAGGTACCTGTCGAATCTGTAAGATGCCCCTGCAGAGTGAGGAGGATTTCATAGAGCATTGCCAGATGCACCCTGACCTCCGCAACTCCCTCACCGGCTTCCGCTGCGTCGTCTGCATGCAGACCGTCACCTCCACCCTGGAGCTGAAGATCCACGGCACCTTCCACATGCAGAAGCTCTCCGCCGGTTCTACGCTCGGAGGAGGAGCTGGAGGAGGAGGTGGGAATGGCGGAACAGGAGGAGGGAACTGTTCTGCCTCTTCATCCCCTAACGGGCAGCTGCTGCAGCACAAGTTGTATAAATGCGCCTTCTGCCTAAAGGAGTTCAAGAACAAAGGGGAGCTGGTGAAGCTGGATGTACACGGCCTGCCTTATGGCCTCTGTGCTGGCTGCATGAGCAGGTGGGTGGCCAACTTATAAACCCTGTGGATAATGCCGTGTGTTCATATAGAGATACTTCAGTGGACAATACTTAACTTTACTTTTAAATCAACAGCACATCGGTACAGCTTTGCCACAGAGTTTTAAACATGATTAAGTCTCTCACACATGTAACGCACATTATTACCGGGTTGAACACTTGGAAGCTTGGATTTAGTATTGCTGTCACTATCTTTTCTCCGTACTGGAGCCTTAAAGGGAAGGAAGTCTGCGCTAAATTTTGTTTAGCAACAGTTAATATTACTGAATTCAGCTAAAACAAATTTAAATGTTCAATCAAATCAGGGGCACAAACGGCCAGAGCCCCAGCCAGGGAGGACACGCCACGCCAGGGGACACGCAGGGAGAGAAGGCCATGGGCGGGCTCAGGTGTCCGGAGTGTGGGGTGAAGTTTGAAAGCGTGGAGGACTTGGAGAGTCACGTCCAGACAGATCACCCGGAGATCAGCCCTGAAACCAGTGCAGCAGGAAAGAAGGCTGAGGCTTCACCTGCACCTAAGGTGAGACAGGACAGACTGAGACAAGACAGAGAGATAAGTGCTTCTATGGAAACTTTCTTCTCAAAACCTCTCAAACCAAGTCTTTGGCGTTGCATTTTTACTAAGATGAGGAGGACATTTGGTAATGTGAGTAAATAAAAAATATCTCTAGAACACTGAAAACTAGAATCAGATTGGAATCTTAAATGTCAATACCTCTGTAGTGCTTCTCAACAAAAACATCAACACAAATGAACAGAACTGAGAGTACAAACTGCATTTAAAAGATGGAGACATTTTCAGGAGACTCAAAAATCCTGCTGTAGTATGTTTGCACGAGGTGTGTGTGGGTGTGTGTGAGAAGTATTGGTGCGTGCTGCTGCTTTTGTATCTGTAGCCTGCATACATGTGCTTGTGTGTATGGCGGTGTGTGTCAGCTGAGCCCCACTGGGTCCTGCGGCTGGGGCGTGCTGAGGCATTGTGGGAGCTGTTCGTTCTACTTGATATTGACAGTCAGGCTCCCCGGGACCTGCCACGTGTTTACGTGTGTGAGAGTGTGTACTTGCAAGTGAGCGTGTGTGTGTGTGTGTGTGTCAGAGGCAGTTCCTAGGGACCCTCTGTCTTACCTGCACCTTTGTTTCTGCTTAGTCTAACAGCACAAAGCAGACAAAGTAGGATTTTCTGTGTGTGTGTGTGTGTGTGTGTGTGTGTGTGTGTGTGTGTGTGTGTGTGTACTCAGTCTAGCAGGCTGAAGCAGCAGAGAGATAGTGGAAGTGGGGCCTTTGTGTATTTTGTATGTGTTTGTGCATGAGTGATCGCTGTGTGCTATG
The DNA here is from genome assembly GCF_004355925.1 of Anarrhichthys ocellatus. Classification (NCBI taxonomy): domain Eukaryota; kingdom Metazoa; phylum Chordata; class Actinopteri; order Perciformes; family Anarhichadidae; genus Anarrhichthys; species Anarrhichthys ocellatus. The sequence continues at coordinate 1,391,468 of NW_022280110.1, read as the reverse complement.
AATGGATAAGCAGAGCCTCTGCTTCTCTCTCTTGTTTCTCTGGCTCTTTATCTCTTTCGTCCTCTCTTGTCCTCTTTTCTTCTACACTCGTTTCCTCTGTTTCTGTTTCATTGCTTCTTCCCTTAATCTTTTTCCTGTTCACTCCCTCCCTTATTAATTTCTTTCTCTCTCTCTTTCTCTGCAGAGGCATTACGTGTGTGTGTGTGTTTGTGTGTGTGTGTGTGTGTGTGTGTGTGTGTGTGTGTGTGTGTGTGTGT
>NW_022280110.1:1380941-1391201 GCF_004355925.1 Anarrhichthys ocellatus | reverse complement strand
TGTGTGTGTGTGTGTGTGTGTGTGTGTGTGTGTGTGTGTGTGTGTGTAACTGCATGCTTCTTCCTTTCACCAAATCTCCAAAGACTTGGATTTCAGTATTGCTTGATAAGTGTGATACTTTGTGGGGTTCACATGTCTTGCATGTTGAGGTTTGGGAGCTTAAAAGAAAGAGTGACATTTAATACAAAATGAATAATAATAATAGTTTCTTACGCTTATCTTTTTTTGTGCATGTATACCTTTCTCTTTCTTGAGCACGAGGGGTTACTTTCCTTCTATTTACAGGTAAATCGTTACTACGGCTACAACATGATTAAATATATTTGTTCGATCAACCTAACTAAATATATAACTAATATATATATTTTTAAACTATTATGCTTTCACAGTTAAAACACTCAAATATGATATATTGCTTTGTATTTTATTTAGTTTTTTTCACATTCTGTGGTGTTCTTGTGTCTCTATCTTACAGAAGAAGACCTACCAGTGTATTAAATGCCAAATGACGTTTGAGACGGAGAGGGAGATCCAGATTCATGTCGCTAATCACATGATCGGTGAGTGAGGCGCAGCTCTTCCACTCTGTTTGTGTTCGTGTGACTGAGAGTGTGTCGGTGTTGATGATGCACTTCGGCGACTGTGAATGTCTCGTCTCCTCGTGCTCTGTTTTTTGTTTTGTCTCGATTTGTCACCACAACTATTGCAATTCCTGCACACTTTTGCTATAAAGCTAGCCAGAATAAAACACACACACACAGGGTGTTAGACACACAGATGAAATGAAGAGCTCTTTTTGACTTGTGGGCTGCCTGGACCAGCTGTTGTGCAATTCACCATTTGGCTACATCTTGGAAATCTTGACATAGAAAACAGTCGACATTACAGATAAACCTTTATAGACCAAGTGTAAAACAAGACAAATATTACATAACTCCTGGCTATTCATGCCTTGATGTGAGGGTTTATAGCTTGGCCTGGATGAAGTCAAACACCACGTAGCATGTGATGCTCTGATGCTGCTGCAGATGCGGCAAATCAACACTGAGGAGAGTCCTAATGTACTGTTGCACTCCTGGAACAATGTAATGCATTATCAAAATGATAATGTATAGGTCAGCTTCATCATTGAAAAGCCATTATTGCCTGTTAAGGGCTGAGAAAAGGTTATATGAAACTGTTTATGAGTGCACGTATTATAAGTGGAGTGTGTGTTTAACGAAAAACTACCTCTGTAGTTTGGAGTCTATGTTCTTTTATGAGCGTCCCCTGTGACAGTTTTTTCAACTCGCTACTAATTTGCTGCCTTAGCATCTCTGTCGTCATGGAGATTAACGAGGTGGACCTGCGAGGTGTTCTGGGGAGCAAATGCTCTGCGCCCCCCCACCCTCTGCCCCTCTCGCCAGACCTGACAGGCACTCCCATAGTCACCGATGTACTCTGAGGTGTGTGTGTGTGTGTGTGTGCTGACATGGCTCGGAGTCGTCTGGAGACGTTGGAGGAGAGATTTGAAACAGAAGTACAGCTGGAGTAACTTTTACTTCCTTCCCCCCGTGAACCACACACACACACAGTCATAGATGCACAAACAGGGAAAAACTCTCTCACACATGAAAGAACACAAGTGTAGTTAATCTCTTACCTACTGTTCCTCTCTGCGCGTCTTCTTAGCTCTTCACTGCGTTCAGGGAACAACTCCGTTTCTTTGTCCTCGGGTCCCTCAAACCTTCTCCTCTCCTCGCTTCTAACCTTCTTTGATCTCCTTCCACATCTTCTGTTTCACCTCAATTTCCTCCACCCTGAGAATCCTGACAGTCATTCTGCCATTTCCCACACTACACACACACACACACGCATCCCTACACAGTGGTGACACTTTTGGGTTAATTAATGTGCTAATTGTGTGAAAACGTAGCACAGATTAATTATGAAATTGAGGCAGATTATTTTGAAGCACGTGCCCACCTTCTATCATTACATTTTCGACACCCCCACCCTGAGAAGAAGGGAGCATATAATAAAGAGAAAGACCTTATTTGGAATAAAAGCATTAGAGGTGAGACAATTACCAGATTCAGGAGAGAGTGTGTTCATTTCCCTGTCATCTTTAATTTTCTCTCTTTCACTGAACATCTTTCATTTTGTTGTTCTCTGCTCGCTCTAATCACATCACACAGTCACGAATAAAAGCTCAAACATCTGATTCCTCGGTTAAGCAGTATTCAATTTCCCATTCATTAAGCCAAATGTAATTGGTTTCAACTGGTCGTCAACATTTGAATGCAGTGTATCTGGCTCCTAACAGAGGCACAATACATGACGCTGTGCTATCTTTCTGTTCTTTCCTCCCTCCTTCTCCTTCACTTCTTTTCCTCTCCTTAATCCTCATATTGTTTATATGACAACCCCTCCAATCATCACCTTTGTGAAGGTGTTGCTGTCTGCCTACTGGTCTCATTCACATTCACTCACATTCAATAACTCTACCACTGGTAGGTGTGCTTGTGTCACTTCTGATTCTCTCACATGGTTCAGTGAAACACCCTAAGGCATTAGAGTATCTCTCAGCTTGCCTGCCTGTCTGCGCGTCACTGAAACACGTGCACGGAGAAGAAGAAAAATCTCAAATAACATTCGACGTGAGGAGGTCTGCCTCCCATCCACACGCTGACAATGACGCGTTTCCACTGGTTGAGGGAGTCTGCGGTCGGCTTATCGAGTCCAGGACTGTGATTGTCACATTGCTCCGTGGGTAATATGCGGAGCCCCCCACGGTCCTGTTAATTACGCTGTCAGGAAGGGAAAGAGAGACAACATTCAAGCAGATAGAGGGAACAGAGGGTCAAAGAGAGGAGTCTACAGAGGAATCCATGCAGCGCTGAGGAGGACCCATCACAAGTATCACTGCTCCACAGTTCTCACTACTTATTGCTTATCATGTATCAGCAGTATTTTTGTTGCTTATACTTGGAGCAGTTATTCTTTGTTTTACCCTTTTATGTTACTTTTCCATTTTGCTCCCAAATGATGTCTCCACATTCACTTGCATAAAAGCCCCGTGTTATATACGTGTGTGTGTGTGTGTATATATATATATATATATATATATAAGGCATTTTTTCAACCGGCCAGCTGTTTATTTTTTGAAATATCGCAAAAGACACAGGGGTATATTTTAAACAGGGGCGGCACCTTTTGAGAAACAAGTGAGAAATGTGAACGGTAGTTCTCTGGTGAAACAAATAATGGTAAAGGTCGGTGTCAAGTTTAATAATGCTGGTCACATTTTGATGCAAATAAGTGATCATTAAAGTTATTATGATTGAAGTGAATACTTGCTCAACACTTGTGCTTGTGGTTACTTAATGATGATGTGGCTTGAGCGAAGCAGAAGAGCTGCTATGGTGTGTGTATATGTATCTATAATATTGACTTATCTAGCTTTTAGCTTGTCACATTTATAAAACGTCAAACTCCTACAGCCCCAAATGTACCTGTAAATATCCTACACAATAACTAGTGTTGCCAGATTAACCCTTGAAATACCTAAAATGCACAAAATCAAAAGTTGAATATTGTGCATGGGAATTGTTCTTTGTTTTCTATGAGCAAACGCAGTAATGATGGTAACAAATACATCAGACAATGCTCCGGATATTTAATGGTGTCTACGCTTAGGTTATGGTCTTGAAATAAAAATCCAGAGTCCGTGTTGTAGGAGACCAAGACGAGACCGAGTAAAAATGCTGTCGAATGCGAGACAAAACCTTCCAAAGGTGGCCTCGAGACCCAGATTCGAGTACTACAACACTGACACACACACACACACACACACACTACACACATATACTCGCACACAGTTTAAGTCCATCTCCCACACACCGATGAGAGAAGGAGTGAAAGGAAATGGAGTTATCCATTTTTGCCTCGGGTAGCAGCTTGCCATTTGTGAATTTTTTGGGTGCTTTTGTGTGTGAGACAAAATGAAAAGTACAGTACACAGAGTACAGAGTAATATGTACACATTACAGTATGAATCACAACTTATGTATTTTATATAATATAGTTAGGATAGTTATGTAGTGATACGTAACATAGGTGTATGAATTTGTTTCGATGAGACAAAGAAGAACTCTGTCTATCCAGGTTTTTGTGTGTGTGTGTGTGTGTGTGTGTGTGTGTGTGTGTGTGTGTGTGTGGGTGGGTGGGTGGGTTGGGGGCATATCCCACCTGTGTGTGTGTGTGTGTGTGTAATCACAGAGCCGTGTGCGTTCGGTTTTTCTAGCCCCCAACGCTGCTGAGCAGGTGGGAAGGGAAGGGAGGGCTTGAGGAAGTGAAGATGAGAGGAGAATGTAGAAAGTATTTATTTGTGTTCTTGGCTGCACACACTGGGGGGGGGGGGGGGGGGGAGAGACTTCATGGGAGGGGAAGATGCGAGGGGGGTTAGCGGAGAGATGAGAGACGACAGAAAAAAAAGAGAAGGAGGCAGAGCCGAGGGTGGTGGAGGGCAGCGCAGAAAAAGAGGCATGACGGTAAACTTCTGGGTTTTTATCTCTGCGTGTAGAGCTGCTCAGTCAATCAGCTAATTCTGACCAAAAACAACAAAAGAACAGCGCCACTCTCATGTCTATCTGCACACCTGTACCATCCAAACTTACCCCGTTTGCTTTTAGATAACCCCGTACTGCTCCATCTCATCGTCACCAAGACTTTATAGAGATAATAAGGGAGGCAATGGCTCCCTATTCTGTAATGTGTGGTCTCGTTGTTAAGCACGCCCCCTCCTCTCATTGTATGAACTTGTGTATTTGTTTGCGTGCGTGTCTCCTTGGACCCAAACCGCAGTGTTTTTTTTGGCAGGCTTTATTGTTGTCTGCTGTGCAGCTGCACATCATGAAGAACTTCCCTCCTCGTGTGATAGTGTGAGGTGAAGACAGTCACGTCTGTGTGCAACTACACCTGCAAGTGGTGTGTGTGTGTGTGTGTGTGTGTGTGTGTGTGTGTGTGTGTGTGTGTTAATACTGTCCGTTGTTCAGTTTGGCCTGTATGGAATCAAAAAGCAGCTTCCACCCCAGAAAGTCCGACCTGTCCCGGTTGAGATGTCGAATTTCGATCTGGGTGCAGTGATGTAGCAAAGAAGCAGGTTGACTATGACATCCAGCTGGCAATTTTAAAGCAAACCACCAATATAAACACAAATCTGTTATAGCTTAAAATACACAAATGCAAGATGAGGAAGAAATCCTGGTTCTGTGTATGTGTCCTGTGCCAAATGACCAATGAGAATGTTCTCACTTTGCAAAGGTATCCTCCTTCTGAAAGCCTACAACTCAAAATGGAGTCTTTGTGAGGACCACACGCACACACACACGCACACCCCTAAATAAGGTCCTTGACAGCATGTTCTGAGTGTTGAACGCAGCCGCTAATGCTTTACTAATCACCTCAGTCTAGATTTCACAGCATGAGACCTCGCTTCTCAAACACATGTAACACACTCGCTCTCTTTTCCTCTCTCTCTCTCTCTCTCTCACACACACACACACACACACACACACACACACACACACACACACGCACGCACACACACACACTTAATATGTGTGTCTGCAGCAAACACGCATTCTGACTGTAACCCTTACTTTGATCTGACACAATGCACCATCCTCTCTCTCTCTCTCTGTCTCTTCATGCTAGCAGCTTTGGTCAAATTTCCTGCTCCAGCCATTACTCTTCACCCCTCTCTCACTTACTAATCTCCCCCTATTTCCTTTTGTTCGCCTCCTTTTTGTCCATCACCGCGACCTTCAGCTGTGGCAGCAATAAAAAGTCGGCTTCAAGCCTTAATTATATGTCTGCGTCAAGGTGTCACTGTGGTTATGCTGTAGCTGCTGAGCGTGTAGGCCGTATTCTATAGCTGTACATACTGCAGGCCACACCAGCACCACAGACATTGACAGTTATGTCACTCAATAAATGGGTTTCTCATTTCCATACTTTCACGATGTGAGGTGGTAATAAAGGTTGCAAAAAGAGGCTTGTAACCAGCTTTGCAAGCTAAGTTGTCTAAAGTTGAGGAGAAATGGCTAGTCTTCAAACCTGCTTCATGTTGTGTTCACTATCAAGGTATGAATCAACTTTTTGCCTCCCCCACACACACGCCACATTCACACTGCGTATTACTAACCCTGCCCATTCTCTCCTCCGCTCTCCCCCCACCTGCCTATTGGATGGCCCGTAGGAGAGCCCACCTGTCGGCCAGGTTTGTCCCCTTTCTGTCTCCTCTTAGCTCGCACTACGAGCAAGGCAGCATTGTGCTGTCTCACTGCCTGCCCATCAGCATTTCATTCTCCTGCTTTTTAATATCTCGATAAGTGCTCAGTATGTATTCACTTTGATTCTTTGGTGTTGAACACAAGATACTGCCAGATCCCATATTGTTAGCAGCCGTGTGCGGAAGCCACACTGCATGATGTGGAGAAACGTGGAAGCAGCTCAACTCAGGCTCAAAGTTGCTCGTAGCAGAAACCTATTTGCCTAATGAAAACAGGATAAACTGTTTTCCACTGAATCCCTTGGGGATGAATTTGAATTTGACACTTTGTAGCCAAATTTTTGCACAATTACCCCTCACTTCACCTCAACTCCTCATTCACCCCAATCCCTGCTGCTAGCTGCATGCTTCATTGTCCTCCCCACCTCATACACGCCACACAAACACTACACACACACACACACACACTCACAGATGCCTTGTAGGTATCGAGTGGCCACTCACCTGGATCTAAGTGCTCCCCGTGGAGTGTGGTGGCTAATGATGTGTCCTCAGCATGAGCTTTACTTACCTATTTACATCAGTGCACTCTAATAGTGTTACCTCGCCTTCCCTATATTCACATTCTTCACAGATTTGATGATCAGTTGGGGGGGGGGGGGGGGGGCATAACTTTTACACTGTGTTCTTGTTGGCCAGATACATGCGAGTGTGCAGGGTCGAGTTATCTTCACTTAAATCGTCACCACTCTCACGTTTCAATCTCACCTTTTGCAGGCGGAAAAACCGTGCGGAGCAAAAGCGCTGGATGAATTCAGCTCACTTTGAGATTGCTCCTCGAGTTTGCACTCATCCGCCGATTCAGAACAGTCGATCTGCATTCAGCCTGTCTGTTAGCCTGCAGTCAAATCTGTGATGCGCTTGACTAGTAATGCCGGTCTGCTGTCTAAGCAGCCGCCCCGAGGGCCTCTGTGTGTGTTTGTGCGCACACACAGAAAGATGTGTGCACACCCCCTGCCCCTCTCCCTTTCTTCCCCCCTTTTTGCTTTTACGCGCGCACGTACACACACAAGCACACACACACCTATCTGTATTCATGTGTATGTGGGAGTGAGCAGGGTCTGGTGTGGTTACTTTGTGTCACTGAAGACTTAATGAGGCGAATAAGAAGCTTTTAGAGTCAATGGAGGTGGATAATGTGGTTGAGGGTTCACTCGTGTGTGTGTGTGTGTGTGTGTGTGTGTGTGTGTGTGTGTGTGTGTGTCCGTGTCCTTGCCACCGGCTAGCAACGTTGTTGTTCTCTTCTGCCCGGCTGCACCAGAACTAATGAGCTACAGACTACTCCAGCGTCTGCGTCGTTGCGTCTGCGCCTGTGTCGGCACGAATGCTCTGGACTGAAGGAAGCGCGTCACTTATTCTTTTCCGCGGCTTCCCGGTCGTACTGGTAACTGATGTCACAGCGCAGCATTTCACAAATACGAGAGTGAACCGTAGAATTTCTGTACCCAAAAAATGTGGAAATAAGTGGACAACTTGTCAAAAAACAACCCTCTATGAATTATTGGTCGGAACACGGCTCACCCTGTCCTCGGCACACGTGTCCTTACTGAGAGGGTTTTCATCACCACAGGTGATGACATGTCCTCTCAGAGGAATGTGCTTAACTCTCAACACATTGATCAGTAGCACCCAATACTACTGCTGCCAGGATCTGTAATGTTACCATTACTGGTACTTCTGCTGACAATAGACTGCGGGGTGAACATTTGATGTATTTATATGCTAAATTAAGCTTGTGTGTTGCCAAAGCATCAAAGAAAATAGTGAGCACAGAAAAAGAGCACAATAGTAATTTTAACATAAAGTGGTGCTTTAAGAATAAGAACTATCAGCATTATTACATGAATGCTTTGCCAACCTATTTATTTGAGAAGGAGTCGTCTAGTTTGACCATTTTATGGAAGCAGTGTTGATATTTCCAGTGCTACTGTTATACTGCACATTATAGCACAACGTTCAGTAAAAAAAGTACATGTATTATTATTAGTAATTGTCTTGTCTAATTCAAAGAAATATTAATGTGAGTTAGAAAATCAAATTAAATCAAAAAGGTGTATTATTTATTTGAATGGCCAATTGCTGCATAAAATCCAGTCACTAAAAAGCAATTGATTATCACCGTGACTTATTTCTTTATAGCAGAGTCTGAACCTAAATACTGTTACTTAATGGAAACGTTCACATTTAATGTAGTATTTCGTTGGCATTGCAACTCTCTCTCCTGAGTCACGTGTTGTTCATGTTGTTCTCAGTTCAATGTAATGTTTAGATAATGGGAGTGAGGAAAAAAAAACAACAGTTTGACTGTGCAGAGTACCGAGCAGGATGTTGGACTGCACTGTGACGGTATGAGCATAGGGACAGATGACAGCACACACCCCCCCTCCTGTCTTCCATCCCTCCCTCCATCCATCCTTCTCTACATCCCTTCCTCCCTCCCTCCCTTGCCACCTGGAGCCAGCGAGCCGTGACACCAGAGGGAGGGAGGGAGCGATGATGAAGGGACCAGGGACTGGAAAGAGGGGGGGAGAGAGAGAGGCCCACAGAGGGCTAGATGAGGGAGAGAAGAAGGAAGGGAAGGATGAAAGATGAGATGGGGCATATGTAGGCAGATGTAAATAAAAGAAGGTACCGCAATCTGTGTCTGTCATTTTGATAATAGCTTTACTTTAATGGTATAAAAGTTATACATCAGATAAAAGTCTAAAGAATAAAGTAGTGAATTCAGGCAAAAAGTGACTATAAAACAGGTTTTAAATAAAAGATTATCTTCAAATATTTCACCTTAATTCATATGGGGAATTTGAATACATGTTTCTTTTTCCAGCCTCACATTTACATATTTACACACAATCTCCACTGGAGCCTCTCCAGTATAACCTCAGTCTTCTGCCCACAAGCCTGCTGGTGTTTTATTGACCGGTGTTTTATTCCGAGCAATTCGACATGTCACCGCATGTCATCAAAAGCAAAATGCAAAGCAAGTTTGAATCAACACGGGAAAACGAGTGCATGCATTTCTGACCCCCAAGCGAGGAGAACAAAAGGCCCGTGCTGTGATGATGCCGGAGATTCGCGTTGAATGCGGTCGTGATTCATCAGTTCTCGTAAAACCCTATCAACAGCATTTACTCACCACGTATAATTTTCACAGTTTCACTCCTCCTCCTCCTCTGTCATCCTGTTTGTTTCTCTAACCTCCTCTGACACTGTTAAAAGAAAGCGCTGGCTGTCTTTTAGTCCCCGTAACCTGCCATTGTCTGCTCTATCGACTGTGCATGAACACGCACACAGAGTTGTTAGTGTATTTCCGTTTGTGTGTTTTGAAGGCTCGGAGCATGGTGGTCCCCTGGAGAGCTCATTTTGTCGTCTTCTCGCTTGATTTACCTTCCTCTTCTTCTGCTGTTTATTACCAGTCATTACAAGCTGTTTGGAAACCTAATAGGACACACTGACAAATAGACTGGGAGAGACCCAACCAGGATACCAGGCATCAGAACACAAAGTAACTCTGTGTGTGTGTGTGTGTGTGTGTGTGTGTGTGTGTGTGTGTGTGTGTCGGAGAGGGAGAGTGTGCGCGTTTGCCTGAGAGAATATTTGTGCATGCAACATCAGCTATCTTAACTCATGTAGAGAAGTTCTCTGCTTTGTGTGAGTGATGTCTTTATTAGCCCTCTCCGTGTATGTATGTGTGTATTTGAGAGGATGGAGGGCTGTGTACCATACTGTACCTGAACCCCTCCTTTGCAATCCCCTCTCCTCTCTCTCTCTCTCTCTCTCACTCTCTCTCTCTCTCACTCTCTCTCTCTCTCTCTTCCTCTTTCTGTCTCAACCCGTCCAGGTGTGGCTGCACCAGCTGCTAAAGAGAACAGGACAATTACACACACACACTAACATACATACGGGCTTCCTCTCTATCTCTGCTG
>NW_022280110.1:1368314-1380541 GCF_004355925.1 Anarrhichthys ocellatus | reverse complement strand
GTGTGTGTGTGTGTGTGTGTGTGTGGTAATATAATCAGGCTGTGGCTTTAAACAGGATACGTTACTGTATGATAAAGTGCCGCAGGTGCCTCGGTGGCATGTTTGTGTGTGTGTGTATGCGACCAAAAGAGACAAATGTTTCACGGTATGTGAACAAAGACAATGTCGTGCATATGTTTGATTTCTTTGTGTGTGTGTGTGTGTGTGTGTGTGTGTGTGTGTGTGTGTGTCCTTAGTTCCGTGTTTTGGGAGGCGGCAGCACAGCGTCATGATGTAACGCAGCTTCGGTTCACCTGTACTTCATTTAAAAGAGAGCGTGAAATGAGGACAGGGGAAGCAAGACGGGGCAGCTTGGGCAAAGGTTCATTGAAACGAGTCGGCCAAATCAAAAACACAATGTGGACAGAAACTACAGATTGGCAGACTTCTGGATTTACTTGCCCTGTAGATTGGTTGACATTTAGTTCAAACCCCTATATGTAAATACACAAAGATAAAAATTAGGTACCACATATAAAACAGTGTTAAGTTAACACTGCACTGGTTTGTGAGTGTGAGATAATGGAATAGAAGGGACAGACGAGGCGAACGAGAGTAAAAAGTAAGACTGTACATGACGCTACATCAAGAGACATCGAGAAAACAAGACGTTGACAGAAATGGTGGCGATTACAGATCAACTGAGTAGATTCATACAGATGGCAAACCGTGAGAGAGGAACTAGGAGGCATGCGGAGAACGAATCTGCAGAGGACACGGAGCGAGAAAGACACAACTGAATGCAGATCAATGAGGTGAAATGAAGAGAGAGAGTGGGTGGATCAAGAATAAAGCGAGAGGCGGAAGGAGAGAGGAGAAACAGAGAGAGAGAGAGAAACAGGGGATGAGAGCAATTTCTGGCAGATTTTGGCTGGCGCTCAGTCCTCTTGCCGAGCAGCTGGACTTCATTAGTGGCTGGTGTTAATTACTGGGACTGTACACACTCGCATGCAGATACGTGTGCGCACACAGGCACACAGACACACACATACGCGCACACTCACACAGCCTGTGATTCAGGGTCACCTTGCTAGCCTTGTTTGAACCAACAGAGAGGGGGGGGGGGGGGGGGATGGTGCCAGACAGACTGAAAAACCGAAATGGAGAGCGCTCACACACAAGTGGCGGTCCACTGTGGGACTTTTATAAGTATCGATGGCATTTTGAGCAGCTGGTAGGTGGACAGATGAAACTATAGTTCAGTCAACGGATGTACAGAGTTGTTCCAGTATCGGAAACACCTCCGAATGTGCGATTCCATCCGCCGATCCAATGTCACGTCGTCATGTGACTTGTCAGCTGATTTGCGCTACACAGGAACAGTAACACGTCTCACTCTCTTCCCGATCCGTACATCATGCCTGATCGGCCCCGCGCATGTGCAGCGCTCAACTCACAACAGAAAGAAGCGAGGTGGCTCACTAGGTGCGTAGGAATCACGTCATTTTTAGGGAGTTAATCTTTTTTTTTCCCTATATATTTTGTGAGATATTTTGACATTATGACAGCTGACTCCCTGCTGTCCATGCGGACCAAACACATACCAACAAAGCAGTGTAGTGACTCCAACAACAGACTCTGAGATAACTAAAATCTGTAACAGCTAGTGTTTGCCGTGCAGTAATGCAACAGTAACTCACATGGCGGTGTATAGCATATACATAGGAACAGTGTAACTGTCTAAATGTTCAGTGCGATGCAACATTTCCAGCCCACATTGATGAGATTATCATTTTCTGGATCCTTGCGTCACCGTGATCTGGCGTTGAATACGCACATCGTGTGCTTGGCATACGCACTGTATATTTGGGAATGTTGCCAGTGGTGGTTCATTACTGATCAAGTGTTGTTTTTTTTTTGTCAGTCAAGGTTTTACAAGCTGCCGGGGTGAGAGAGGGGGGGAAAACAAGACTTGGAAGATAAGAAATTTTAAAAACAAATTGGCCAAAAAATAAAAAAAAAGCTTCAGTTTGATAGTCTTGGTAAATCCAAAAGAACATGATTCATCATGTTGAGTAGCAGTATGCTCCACCACTAGCTGTTGATTCACTAAAATCACGTTTCAGTCGGACCGTTAGCGCACAGTACCCGGAGAGGAAGCCAAGATGGTTTAAAGACGAGCGACGGCACAGCACGAGATAGGATGCAAAGCCATGCTGGGAGAGGTTGAAGGGTTTTCTTTGGCTCTTAATTACACGGCAGAAGACAGGAGAAGGCAGGAGTGCGAGCGAGGCGGAGAGAGAGGTTGAAACAACGGTATACACTGTCGCTCTTATCTTTCGTCTCTAAACAGATGTCGACCAGGCTGTTCTCTTTATTGCAGTACAAAGGCCTTCTGACAAAAACACACACACGCACGCATGTGCCATGCACACACATCCTCCTGGACAAATCAATGTATTCTGGTTTCAGTAATTTCCCAAGGTGCTTTGCTCTGCACCCCCCTTGGGTGAGCAAGGTGACAAAAGCCAGTGAGGGAGGAGAGAATCTCTTACTTTCTGCTCTCCTTTTTTTAATCTGTTTTCTCTTGTTTGCTTTCTTTCTTGCCTTTATTGCTTTCAGCTTACTTGTTCCCCAAACTGCATGTACATTTAGACAATATGCAATGTTCCACCACACTGATCGATCTACGTATACTGCAGGAGACTCTGTGAGCTATTTGCTTTTATCTTATTAGGTGTATGAGTGATCCATCAGTTCTTCTTTTAATCAACATCGTAACAGTATAATCAGCTGAAACCTTACAACTCATCCAGACCGTTCTATTACAATTCCACCCAGAACTTATTGACAAATCCACCGGCTGTGACAGGGCAGATATTCTTTCATCAGAATTCTTTCTCTTTATTATTAACACTGTACAGGATTGGTCCTGTATTGAGAGTTAACACTGTCGGGCCATTGCGCAGCGTCAGCGTAACGTTACGTCCACTAAAAGCGCTTGTTTTTGCCTGCAGAGACATTTTTCTTTCGCTCGATCTGCCGTGTTTGTTATTACATTCCACTCAAGGAGACGTGTCATTGTGAAATCTGAATATCTGGCAGCGACAGGTCCCACTCTTTACCCTCCTTATTCAAAGACCTCATCCACATTTTCGAAATCCTGTAAATATTCAGCCATGACTTTGAAAATCTTTTAACTTTGACGATTTTTAGAATCACAGAGGTAGACTCTAAACATTCTACAGCATTGTTGCATGAGCTCGAGTATACACAACCAGGCTGTAAAGGTGGACAAGTCGCAGTGCTGACGTATTTTATATTGTAAAACAAAGCCTTATGATCTCTTATTAATCTTAACCACAGACCATATTTCGGGCCTCTTACCAAAAACCCGTTCAAAAAGCTTCTCAACTTTGGGACATGGGAACCGGAAGTGCAAAAATACCAACTCATGTCCTGGCTGTATGACTTATTCCTGTAGCAGATATTTTAGAACAACAATCTGAACCTGTCGGTGGCAAAAACAAGCACTTTTAGTAATTCACGGTGCCAAACTGCCCCGGTATGATTACATTGCCGCCAGTGAGCAGCTGCTGTATGTAGCGCTGTCGCTCAATACTCAACCAACTTCAGAAATTGTTGTCACTATTAGTCATTTAGACAAAATACTGAAGTTACCCTTTTTGTTTTTTTTTTTCAACTGCGGATCTGGAACCAGGATCTTTTTTGGACCTTTTTAGAATCATTGTACATAATGCAATAATGAATCTCCAAAGGTGCGTACTTTGAACGCCAGCGATAGAAGCAGCAATACGGGCTTCAATCGCTGACAGCCTGTGCCCACATAATGTCCTACGCAGTGTAACAGCTCACCTGCAGCGCTCCGTCACATGGTGATGTGTTCTGTTTAAAGGCTTTGTAATGTGGTGCTATACTGCAGGTTTGTAGATTGGACACAGAGTGGGGCCGCGAACACAACGTGGGTCCCCCTCCACCCACAAGATAATGATAATTACAATCATTATGCTAATATTGTATTGTCGTGCGATTTGGTTTAGGTGGAATAAGTAATTTTCCGAACTTCGTCCACCTTTTTTCCTCCTGGTTACTTTACTCTGTTCTCCTTCTGTGACCTCCTCTACCTGCTCTCTCCTCCCCCACCTCCACCTCCTCATCTCCTGTCGTCTGTCCCTCCTCAGCCCTGCATCTCTCCTGGATGAGAGACACTCATTTGTGACGGAGCCAACCTGCTAATGGTGGATGGCAAGAAACAAAACTGGCCGTGCCAAATACACAAACACACACACAGACACACACAGACACACACACACACACACACACACAGTATTATTACATACCAACATGGACATCCATCTGGAAATACTCATACTGAGACATCCTCTGCAGCTACACACACACACACACACACACACACAGCAAAACATTCCCAGGTACAGGCACACACACGGACACACATCAGTGCATAGATACACAACACATTCACACTAATGTATTCACATAACACTCTGTGTGCTCCCCGCTGCATTGCTCCTGGTGCTGGGCTCCCTCTCTGCTCTGCGCCGCGCCTCCTTCGCCTCCTCCACTTCATCCTCCTCCCCCACCACCACCTCCTCCTCCTCCTCCTCCTCCTTCTCCCAGTACATCTGGCACGCTCAGCTGCCGAGGAGCGCCATAATTATCCCACCGGAGACGCACACACTCGCACAGGCATACACACACTCTGCGACGAAAGCTCACACACACTTGTCTTCGGCGATCCGCGCCGCACCCTGCTGCTCTTCGTCACTACCGGGGCTTCATTAGAGTGTGTGAAGAGTGTGTGCAGAGTGTGAGTCTGTGTGTGTGTGTTGATGCATGGTGCCTTTGGATGCTATCCAGATGTTTTTCTTTATAGTTGAGGAGTCAGGCGTGTCCTAGATGCAACTGCCCTGCGCCTGTATGCGTAGTGTTTTGAGTTTGAATCCTGTCTCGCATATAATCTCGTTACTTTCGGCCCTTCTCCTGCTGTTCACATCAGGGTCCGGTCCATGATTTAGCCATCATGCAGGAGACAGCAAGTGGGCAGCAGAGAGCATCGCTTTGCGTCAGTGTGGGATGGAACTAGCACCTTGTTGTGTCGGGCAAAGGGAACATTGATGCTGCGCCTTGCACCTCACCCGTCATGTTTGTCTAATCTAAATTCAATTCATGACAAAGACAATATTCCCAAAGCGTCAAGTAGTAATGACATTATAAAGAAAAAGTACAATTCATGAAATCAAGAAAATAGCAGTAAACAATTCACCATTGCTCTGTGTGTGTGTGTGTGTGTGTGTGTGTGTGTGTGTGTGTGTGTGTGTACCGGGACAGTGGAGGGTCTGGGTGTATCTAGCTCATCATAAGTCCCTCCATCACAAGAGTATCAGTATCAGTTATTCTAAGAGCAGTAAATTATTCAAAAAGATCAAATAAAATCTGAACAGAATTATAATTACAAAATCATATATAGCACCATGTTATAAAAGTAGAATGTAACTTAATGATTTGATTTAATTTGACTGATATAAACCATTAGACAAAAATCAAACAATAAAAAAAGAAGAAGAATTGTGTTTCTCAGGTTTCACTTGCTGTCCACATGTCATGACATAAGGGGATGAATTTTGCTGCAATCATCTTACATTTGGGCATTTTGCCGAGTAAATGCATTACTGTGTCTGTTTTCTCTCTGGCTAGGCTGTGCTCGCTAAACCTGCACACACTCAAGTCTTTTCTTCATTTCGGATTTTTTTTACTGTTTTACTGTTCTGGTCTTGAGGTTCTGTTGAGGCAGTTCTTTTGTCCGGACAGAGCCTCAGGACCAGCTGACTGAGGTTTCTCTCATGGTATGTCTGGGGGTCACTAGTTTTAACATGATGCTCTTTCTTGTATTTTCAATATGAGGGGGTTTGGCTGAGATCTGCTCAACAGGCTGATGTTTCTCATCTTTCGATGGACATGCAGAACTCTGTGTGGAGAGATTCTATCGTTGTTTTAATCCCATTTGTCAAATTCATTATTTACGTCAGAAGCGGTCACTCACATCAGCTGCCACTACTTCCATGTGTAACTTGAGGGCCAGTTTGTGTGCTCTCTGCAGGGTGGTGATTGTACTAAGCCAGCTTCACTCTGTAACACTACTGTACAACAACCACTGTAGTCCCAAGAACTACAACAGAGTGGCATCATCTAATGGATCAGACGATGCCAATTTCACACTATCTAGTTACATTTGCATTCATAACACATCAATAATTCAACAGATAAAGTGTCATCTGTAACATTGGAAAAAAATGTTGCCTGAATAGCAACCTTTTCTTGAAATACTGCTGCTTCTGTGGTGTTTGGCATTTCCAATCTGATTCTCACGCTGCACTATAAGAGCTTCAATTGACACGCGCCAAATAAGTCATTTAGCGCTTTTAGTGCATGTGGGCCTTTAGTCCGTTTGGTGTCACGTTGTAATTACTCGCCTGTACACCTGAAGGAGAGGCTGAGGTCGGAGTGCTGCTGCGTGGGGGGTGTGTGTGTGTGTGTGTGTGTGTGTGTGTGTGTGTGTGTGTGTGAGAGTGACAGAGAAAGAGCGAATGTGAATGAGTGAGTACAGTGTGATTGGCAGTAATTATGTGTACTGTAATTGTGTGTATTTATAGTGTGATTGGCATTCAGTGTGTGAGTATGTGGGTGTGTATTTGTGAGTGTAGTCTCATAGTGCCCGCTGTGGCTGCTTGGGGTGCTGCTGAAGGTTTGATTCCCCGTTCCACTTTGTGTCAGGCTTACCACAGAGCCAAAAGCAATTGTGAAAAGGTTCTGGAAACGCCTCCCACCACTTTATTGTCAACCCATGCTTTTAGTGCCACAGGAAGCATAGAATATAGCACCTGCATCAGTCACATGGATGGGGGCTAAAGACCAATCAGGTGACAAGCTTTGACTCTGTCTACAAGCCACTTGAGCCTATTGATTGCAGTCTGCCTGGGCCGGCTACCTTCAGTTTTCACCGAGTCTGACTCACCGGTCGGACGCGTATCTCATGCGGCATTCCCCTCCCCATCCGCTGTCTGCACTGTCTATTTTCCTAAGGCACCATCGCTCCATCCCGGCCTTGTGCCGCCCAAGACGATTGTCATTGGCTTAAAGAAATACGAACAAGCCAG
Organism: Anarrhichthys ocellatus; assembly: GCF_004355925.1. Taxonomy (NCBI): domain Eukaryota; kingdom Metazoa; phylum Chordata; class Actinopteri; order Perciformes; family Anarhichadidae; genus Anarrhichthys; species Anarrhichthys ocellatus. The sequence continues at coordinate 1,373,363 of NW_022280110.1, read as the reverse complement.
CACGTTGTGTTGTTTCCCTTATAACAGAATGATAAAGCGTGGAGCCAGATCTTTGTTTAGCACTGACACAGCATTGTGCAGATTGGTCTGGCCACGCAAGAAGAGTTTTACCTAATCCTTTCTTACAGAAATGGCTGTAAAGCACGTGTGGGTGTACGTCATTGTAATGAAAATAACACAAACATTCTTAGAATTGATTTAGAGTTTCCTTCCCGAATTAAATTACTGTGGAAAGTTATTAAGAAATGGCCCGGTCACGCCACAAATTGACACAGAGAATTATTTGTGGTTTTCTTTCTTGAGGCTTGGTGGCGTAATGCCTACTAGTTGGGCTAGTTAGTAAACTACTCTAGTTTGTGAGCCAATAGCTAACACATCGGTTTGTTAATTGGGCAAGTGCTTGTTTGTCACAGTATCTCGCGGAACGTCACTCTTATTTCCTAATTCATTTGTGTTATAAGAATAACATTTAGACTACACACACATGTTCAGTGGTTTCTCCAACACAATAACGGAAAAATGGATCCAGTCTTGTCCCAGCAGCTCATTGTTGCGTCTACTCTATGTGTATGGGGCCACCAATACATTTCACGCCATTTATATTGATTATACTACATGCTAGTTAATTTGGGAATAGATCTGAGGAGAGAACATCTTGGACACAGTGATGAGAATTCCCCACACACATAATGAGAAGCTATGTTGGCTTCACGTCCTCTGTCCTCTCGTCTTTTAATCCCTGCTGCTCTCTCCCGCACTCCATCATCCCATTCCCCCCCGCCCACCACCACCAGTGCCTCCCTCTCTTCATTGTCTGTCCACTTCCCCTGCGGTAACAGGTTTACCCGTGAGATTCGCTGGACTCACACACACAGACGCACAGTGCTAGGGGCCTAGGTAGAGGTGTAATTTCCCCAGTGTTCTCCCTAACCTGGAATATCTGACACCGTGACACCAGAGAGGAGAGGGTGTGTGTGTGTGTGTGTGTGTGTGTGTGTGTGTGTGTGTGTGTGTGAGAACAGGGAGATGAGAAGTTTTGCAAGACGGGGAGAGGGGGAGCCGACGAGAGGATTGAAAAAAAAGGTATGTTTTTTTTCTCTGTGAGCTCTAAAAGGAAGTGCCCGGTTTCCACTATGGGGCCGAACAGGGCTTCAGGGTTAATAACAAACAATAGGGTTTATTACAAGGTCAAACAGGACTAGCTTTAGCCTACCTAGCATCACAATGCACCTTCAGCGAAGACGTGCTGACTGTTACGTGAAGTAACTGTTCTCATTACCGAAGTAGGGAAAAAGTGCTCGGCGAATTTGATTTGAAATCAGAAGGGAATCAGGTATTCAGTCATGGAGAGAAGACTGGGACTTTTTGTGAAGTATTGTAAGTAAGTAAAAGTTTCTCGACTCTTACATCTTCGGTACTTATTGAAGAAAGTTATCCAAGAGGGAAATTGAATCCCATGCGATGAGCCGTGTTTGAACCTCAAAATTGTCACCATGGTGGTCCTGTCTTTCTATAGAAACAGAACCTTAAAGGAGCTGTATTCAACGTTCTGAATATGAATATAGCAGCAAACCGCTTTCACCTATGTAATGTCTACCTGAGCAGAGAAGTAAGTCTCTCTCTCTCTCTCTTATATTGTTATCCGATCTTCTCCTTGCTTCGTTGACATTGCCGGGCCGGCCGCGCATTGTGAGCGTGCGCTGCTCTCATACGGAGTTTAGAGCTGATAATCCCGTCCTGACAAACGTTTGGTTCCCCCTCAGGTTAAAACGGTCAGGCCCTTTCAGCACCTTTGCTGTCGTTAGTGCTGTCGGCTCGCCGTCGACATGTTGACAGCCGATAAGCGGCAATCTCAGATCTTACACCTTTAACTTTGACTGCTTTACTTTGTGTTACAGATAATTTGGCACTCCACAACACTTAAAGCCAATGTGAAATATGTAGCATTGCATCCATTTAAATGTTCTCTTGATTTTATTTTCACGTCTTTATTAGACACATGCCACCATAATTGCTATCCCTTTCATCAGCCTGAGCACTGTCCGTCCCGCTGTCTGCTCATCTGTCCATTAGTCAGTGTAAAGGCTGCAGACAGCTCTGGCTTCCACATTTAAGTTTGGACAAATGGCTGTTGGATCGATAGCTTCCCACCAGCAATATTTGGTATCAATGCATGTCCTCCTCATTACCGCAGCAGGCTGCCCTCTCCATGGACCTGAATTATTCATACACACAAACAGGCACAATTATGCAGCAACACACACACACACACACACACACACACACACACACACACACACACACACAGAATACCACATCAGAGAAGAAGCTGGCCTTTTGCTTTCTCTCTCTGCCTCCAATCCCTCCTTCCTCTCTCTCTCTCTCTCTCTCTCTCTCTCTCTCTGTCTCCCCCTCTCTCTCTCTTCTTCCCTCCTCTCTTTCTCTGGTTCGCTGTAGCCCAGGGCAGAGAGAAGACGAGTAGACCAAGCAGCACCAGCCCCACCTCCCTGTTCCTCCCTCTCCTTTTTTAACCTTTCGTTCACCCAGATGCTTACTCACAGATACTTGCCTCGCTCAGCACATCCCCCTGCCTGTGTGTCTTCTTTTAGTTTCTAATAATACCACTTACACCACACCATTACTTTTTAAAAAGTGGTTCCATTTAAATGTATCTTTAATGACTTTATTGTCCCCTCAGCAAAATGTGTTTGCAGTTTATTACACAGAGCATTTTTAAACCCTTCTTAGTCAACACAACAGTGTGGGAAACTAATGAGGCCTCACATTTATGATTGATAATGTATTATAAGCTAAATTGCATCTTTTAGAGTCTTATCATCTGATTGGTTTAGGTGGGACTTATTGGCCTGTCAAACAGATGCCACTTAATACAAATGTACCAAAACATGCACAATGTGACACAATGCACTATCAATTATTATTATATTTTCACTTCTCTGTCCCCTCTCTGTCTGTCATCCGTCATTTCTGTCGTTGCTGCTGTAATCAAACAGAAATGAGCTGTTCTACACCTTGTGTTACCATAGTGGCAGCAACCTATAATAATGATCATAAAGTTTAACAGCCTGGTGTTGTTGTAGCCGTTAGCCACTTAATGTTGTCTGCTAATGGTTTCTAATGATGCTGCCTCTCTGTGTGTATGTGCGGTCCCTGTAGTCCAATCACATCTGCTCTGCAACAGTAAATAAATATGGGATCAGTGTTAATTACAGATAACATAAAAGCTGGTGTAACTCAGTTTCGGCCCGACCCTGTTGACACAAACACACGCGGACAGACGGATGGGTCGCCATGCAAGACATTCAATTCAATTTTTTTTTTTATGAATAAATATTCTAAATCTCCGTCTACATGAACTACAGTCAAACAACCTTTACAAAAGTCGCTTGTATTTACGATTTTGCCCGATGTCGTTACAACGGATGTGTGCATGCTTGATAGTAAAGGATCCCTGTGTGGGTTATAAAATGTCATATAGGTCTTTTGGCTGCTGTGCCACACATCGCAAGCCAAGAGTGACCGTGATACACAGGCACACGCACACACACCACATATTTTCAGCATGGCTCCCAACACAGGGTTGATTTCAGAGCAGATGTTAAGAGCGCTCCCGTCGTAATTAATCTCATCACTATCCCTATGCTTGTGTGTGTGTCCGGCGGGAGGGACTGTTGAGTTCCAGAGTTCATTTTAATATTCAATATTTGATTTACAGTATTGTGCTTGATTACCAAAGAGGTTCCAATAGATTCCTTCTGCTTTTTTAGAATCAACAGCTATAACAACGTTTGAATTGTTTGAATGTTACTCTTGTTCGTCCATTTTTGCACTGTTCAGTATGAGGTGTTGCAGTGGTGAGACATTGTTATATGGTGCGTTGTTTACTAGGTGTTGCTACGGTCTACTGTTCTGGACCATCAGTTGTTGCCATGGCACTGTGTTGTGCACCATTAGTTGTTGCTATGGTACTCTGTTCATCATCAGTTGTTGCCATGGTAAACTGTTCATGGTCCAGCAGTGAACTGCAAGTCCTGCCTTTTTACTATGTGCAGCAGCACCAAAGCCTTAACTCTTGGGCTGAATTCAAATGACATATCTGCGTTGTTACATGTATGTATAGGTGTGTGTGTGTGTGTGTGTGTGTGTGTGTGTGTGTGTGCGTGTGCATTGACGTAGGCTTAGGCAGGTTGGGTATGTGCCCTGAGGCGCTCAGGCCTTAGCGGTTGGCTAACGGGGTGCAGAGCGACCCTCTTCCTTACCCTGATCGATGCGGTGTGGATGTGTGTGTGTGTGTGTGTGTGTGTGTGTGTGTTTGTGTGTGTGTGTCTGTCTCTCGTTAGCAGGAAGCAGAGGAGAGTCCAGGGACCCCTGCATTCCCTGCCCAGGGACACCCACAGGTCCCAGCACCTGGACCAAACATACACGTGTACACACACTCACTCACACAAGGATGCAGATGCACACTCCAGACACAACTCACCACCTCTCTCTCTCGCTCTCGCTCGCTCGCATACACACCTTCTGCCTGACACACACACACCATGCATACAGATTGAGTACACACAGCAGTCCCAGTGCGCTGCAGTAGCACTAAGCCTAACGCACAGACATGGCCTGTAACACAAACACGCTCACTGCGGAAGGCAGTGCTTCCAGGGGTTTTTCACTGTGGAAAATAAAAAGAAGCGATGCATCCACTCTGGATGAACCGTGAGAGAAACAGTGAGAGGGTTTAAAGCTGAGCTAAATTTCTCATCATTCTTCAATTTCAGAGAATTCTGTGCACCTGTGTCTACAAATGTGTGTGGTTTTGTACACATTTTTCTGTGCATATGTGCACAAGTACACGCTTGTGTTCCCAGTGATCGTTAACTATTTTGTTTAGGTCCTGACACAGTCTGTCTATCGGAGAACAGGCAAGGGGAAAGACATCAGGGGTGGCAAATTCTACCCAGTTGTGAACATGTGTGTGTGTACGTTCTGTGTGTGTGTGTGTGTGTGTGTGTGTGTGTGTGTGTGTGTGTGTGT
>NW_022280110.1:1365305-1368304 GCF_004355925.1 Anarrhichthys ocellatus | reverse complement strand
GTGTGTGTGTGTGTGTGTGTGTGTGTGTGTGTGTGTGTGTGTGTGTGGACTTGCCAGATGGACCATGAAACGTTGATGTGGAAAGGTATGGTGGATGCAAGAAAGATTGTGTGTGTGTGTGTGTCTGTCTGTGTGTGTGTTTCAATAGTCCTGATGTTCAAGGGTCTAAGAGTGTGAAAGCGCTCTATCTTACTGTCAAGGACACCTTTAATTACAACTGCAGGAGGTCATATTGGTATGTAATAATACTGTGTGTGTGTGTGTGTGTGTGTGTGTGTGTGTGTGTGTGTGGAGAGAGAGAGATGGTAGTTGCTGATTAATTAAATGTATTTGTTGGTGAGATGATCAGCTTTCTTTGACAGTACTGTGTTTTTTTTAATGTCATAGTATCTTTCAGTTTTTCTTTGGCATTTTTCGGCTTTGTTGGACGGATGAGAGAGAGAGGGAGAAGGAGGGAGGAAGAGAGAGCAGTATGACGTGCAACAGTTTTTAGCAGATGGAACTGGATCTGCAAGAGTACCAATGTCATTCACGCTGATCCCTTATTAATGATTGTGTGATATTATTTCTTATTACGATGTCAGTTCTGGCTACTTATTATATTTGAAATAATATAATAATCTAAGTACTTGTTATGGTTTGTAAATCTGTTTCACCTGCGTTTCTATCTGAGATGAGAAGGTTACCAAATACTGCCGTCCAACATTTTCATAATCTCCTCCCTTGAACAAATCAAATATCAGTGATATAGTATATATATATATATTTTATCGCTTTGACTGAGTAATGGATCTTCGATTTCAGAATTAGAGGAGGTGATAACAAAGGTTATGACATGTTCATAACTGTATTTACGACTGTATTTACGTCCGCTCCTTGAAGGCCACAGGGTTCCTCTCCCCTTCTTCTTTAAATTGACTTCCAACAACATTGACTTTTTCAGACAGTGGGGAGCAATAACAACGCTGATTACCTTTTGTTTTTGTGCTTGACGTGTATTTCAAATAACAGCTAATGGATAACTTATATTGAAATACAGTTCACTCTTATTAGCAGCCTTGCTGTTTTATGGTGCAGCCCCATTGACATCTATCAACTCTACTTGTTAGCACACTACCGAGCTAGTTGAGGAAGTCACAGAGAAGCATCCAAACTGAAAGGTGTTTGTGGAACAACGTAATGTCGTCTTTGTCGCTCACGGAGGAATGTTGAACTGAGCTGAAGCTAAAAGATGAATTAAAGCTTCACACAGTAAGATGGTGACGAACACCGCTGAACATAAAGTGGCAGAGAGGGAACAGGGAACAAAATATGGCAACGGACCAGAAGATGGAGAAATAAGCGTCTTCTAATTTGGACATGATTAGAAAACTGTTGTACTGTTGTCCTGTTGTGTTGCAAATGATAAAACCATTCCAGCTGAATGCTCCAGCAGTTTTACAAGCTCTGCTGCGAATCACAAGTGCTTACCTTCAAATTTCGACTTCACGGGGTAATACGGGTACACGCCTCACCCGAGCTGATCTTGTTATATACAGACGTGTGTTACTCTAAATGTTTTCACTCCCTCTGCCTGTCTGTCTTTTTTTCTTCCCTCCCTCCTCCTCTGAGCTCCTCCCTCTCACTCACTCTCCTTCTCTTCTCTGCAGGAGGGGCTGGAGATTTTTTGGTGGGGGGGGGGGGATTATGAGTTGGCAGTCCAACTGCTGAAAGGGTGGACACCTATGGGGACCCACACAGCAGCATGCACACACTGCATACCCAGAGCCAGAGCCCAGGGAGTGTGTGTGCAGAGAGCAGCTGTAAGGCCAGTGGACTGTTACTGTAGTTCTTTGTTCAGCCCTGGCTCAGCTCCACTGAGCCTCTCTTTCTCTCTTTCTCTCTCTGTTATTCTTTCATTTTCTCTCTAGCCGTCTTTCTCTCCTTCTCATAAGTCGTTCACTCGCAACCTGTGCTAGCGTTTATTTCTTTTACTTGGCTTCATCCCTGTTTGCCTTTCTCTTTCTCTTTTTTTTTCTCCTCTCTGTGTTGTCCGCAGGTCTTTAAAAAGTATTTAAACATTAAAAACAATATTAAAATCTAAATACAAATTGACTTGCAGATGGAATGTCAACCAATTTTGATTCTGCATTCACACCCGGTTGGTGAAAGCTTTCATTGCTGAACAACAGCGAACACTGGGGAGTCAACACGAGCAGCGAGAGCTGGGAACTGACACCTCCAGACACTCAAACTTCTCCGTTTGATTGACATGTGGCTTTCTGGGAAATGCAGTGCAAAACACCACTGCAACGCCGGCTTATCCTTAATGACCAAAACAGTGTCACATCTATTGAAAACATCTGAACAAGATGTCTGCCTTCTTTCATCTTCTACTTTCCAACACATGTCCAAAGTCCAAGGGAGAGATAAACAGACAGATGGAGCGATGAGAGAAACAGGTGAATTATAAAGCAGGACGGACCAAGAGAGAGAGGCGTGGATTTCTGTTTTGTGCAGTCGACGTTTGGTACATAACGGAGATCAAGCTGCTTTTTGTCACTGCTGCGACTCCCCCACACGCTGTGCTCGTGTGTTAACTTGTCTTTCTGTGTCTTCGCATGTTAGCGTGTAATGCATCCGTCCCTCTAGGTCTGCGCTCGGCCTGTAACACACACATCAGTCATGTGTGTGTGTGTGTGTGTGTGTGTGTGTGTGTGTGTGTGTGTGTGTATCTTCCTCGTGTCAGTGGGCCTCAGTGTGTCACGCCGGTTTCTGAAGTGAGGGGATGAAAGAAAGCATCTTCTGTCGCCACTGCGATCAGCCTAATTACAGCAGCTTAAGTGCTTTACCCACGGTCATCACACACTGTCAAAATACACCACTGAGCGCTTGAGCGCGCGTGTGTTTTAATTTTTAAAGACCATGAAGGCTTGCTTTTAACCAGCTCAGTCGTACTTTAGTGCTGCGCGCGTGTGTGTGTGTGTGTGTGTGTGTGTGTGTGTGTGTGTGTGTGTGTG
>NW_022280110.1:1329589-1330305 GCF_004355925.1 Anarrhichthys ocellatus | reverse complement strand
CTCTCTCTCTCTCTTTCTATAGCTTGCTCACACACACACTTGCACACCACGGGGCTCAACGAAACATGCACAGCAAGATAAGGGCCATAGAATGACAAAAGTATTTATCAACCCCAAACCACGTATAATCCTTCACATTTCTGTCCCCATCCACCCCTCCTCGCCTCTCTGTTCCGTTCATCCCCCTATCCCCTCCTCTTTTTTTCTATTCTCCCATCCGCTGTTCTTTTTTTTTCTGTAGTGAGGCCTATCTGTGAGAGAGAGAGAGAGAGAGCGATTAATCTGAGAAAGCTGCTTTTAGTGGTGGTGAGGGGGGGGGGGGGTGGGGGTGTTGATTGGGAAGATCTCACTGGGAATTGTGTGAGAGAGAGAGAGAGAGAGAGAGAGAGAGAGAGAGAGAGAACGTTTCATAGGGAGAAAGCCGAACAGTCTGGGGAAAATGAGGAGAGAGCAGGAGGAAAACATCCGTGTGGAAATTTATCTGACACACACACACAAATTCCCAGAGAAATCTTTCCAATCATCTCTCTATCTCCAGTGCACACACACATACACAGACAGTATCTCCCCAGCTTTAGATGTGATCCTAGCCAAGTTCCAAACCAGCAAATCTAGATTATCATGAGTTCAGTTCCCCATTGTAGCTGATATGGGACAGCCACAGAGGACTGTGTGTGTGTGTGTGTGTGTGTGTGTGTGTGTGTGTGTGTGTGTGT
>NW_022280110.1:1322317-1329579 GCF_004355925.1 Anarrhichthys ocellatus | reverse complement strand
GTGTGTGTGTGTGTGTGTGTGTGTGTGTGTGTGTGTGTGTGTGTGTGCTGGAGCAAACATACTTGTTTTTGCACATATCTGTGTATAACATTCCCATAACAGAAGTGTGTGAAGTATGTTGTGTACTTGACCGTTTTGGTGCCTATACCTCAGATATGTACACATGCATCTCCATCCTGGATCTCAGTTCCTCCGCTCTAGTTCTTTACCCAGAGATCGCTGCATCGGTCTCCCTTTGTGCTCTCGCTGTTGTTGTGAATTTAAATTTAGAAAAAAAAGGTTGATTTTTTTGTTGTATTGTGATTATGTATTGATGTGTAGTGCGCTGATGCCTTTGGAGAGATGCGAGTGTAGGCGTCTCCGCGGTATGGAGACGGTCTCTGTAAAATATTAATCACAATATCAAAAGACACAAGGGTTCCACAGATCGGAATAAACAAATGGAGGCTCTGGGTTCCCACAGATTAGAAATAAAACAAAAACAGAACAAATACTAAATGAGCTATAATGGTTCGGTCTGGACCAAAACCAGGTGCTGCTTTTATTCGATTAGATTAGACTAGGTGCGTTGTTTGGGTGTGTCAATATATGTCAAAATGTTCAAATCTGTTTCTTTTTGCCCGATCTCTCATAATATTTAGTGTGAGCAACAACACCTCAGTGCTGTACCCACGACTTTAGTTTTGCCTCGTCCGCTGGTCTTGTTTTGTCCTCTTTTCTTCCCCTCCGTTCTCTTCCCCTTCTTTCGTCAGACTATGTTTAAAGCGAGGAGGCCTCGCTGTCTGTACTGTGGGAGGCGGTTGTGTTTCTGTTCTATTATTGGGTGGGGGTGCAAGTGGAAAGCACTGTGCTCACGTAGCCCATTATTTCTCTCATCATGTGTTCTCACGTTTTTCTCTCTATCCCTCCCTCTCCCTCTCTCCCTGCAGAACCACACACTGAGTCAGCACGCGCAGTGAGACCGAGGCCCGGCAGGATCTCTCGACTCAGCCGGGGCCCCCGACCCGGAGCCGGCGGGGGACTCCCATCTCCACATCACAGCCAATCAAAGTGTCATTTGCTACTCACATGTAAAACTCTAACGATCGCGCCACTGGGCGCGGCTATTAGGAGCAGCGGGGGAAAGGAATATTAATGGGATATGCTATTAAATAAAGAAAGGAGAAAGTGGGTGAGAGAAACGGTAAGAGCTAGATGAAGGAAAGAGAGGAGTGAGAAAAGGTATTGTACGTGCAGTATTTTTTATTGTCCCTGCCCCCCCCCCCCCCCCCCCCACACCACCAACCCCCACCAGCTTCTTCCTCCTCCCCCTTCTCTTTTCCTCTCCTCCCAACCATCACTCCCTGGGTCAGGCATTTTATTTTTTTTAACAAATAGAAAAGGACAAAAAGCAAGAAAACACCCTTTGTTTTGGGATTTTTTTAATAGATTGTAGTAAAAAGGCTTCACTTTCTCGTCCCCTCGGTTGCTTATTGTATTTAACTTCATAGGTGCCAGTTTCTTTGATTTTTCTTTCTGCCATATGCGCTGAATTTTGTTTAAATTTTTTGTACCTTTCATTTCTCGCCGTAAGTAGGTACTTGTGCTGTGTTGTGATTGTTTGTTTGCCAGTCGTAATATTCCTGAGTTTTTTTCCCCCCCAACTCTCCTTTTTATGATTATTGTTATATATATTTTTCTTTTTTGTAATTACTATCAAAAAAAGTCTCATCAAACAAAATAAAGTGCAGAAAACCATACAGATGTTTCTTTTTTTTTTTTTTTTTGGATTGGGTTTTCCAGTCTCTATGGGGCCTATAATGGTTATTGTAAAAATGAATATCATCGATTTCAGTGCGTCTGGTCAATGACTGCTTTTTAAATGTGAATTAACCAGATTGCAATAATCTAGTACAGACAAAAAAGATAAAACAAATAAAGAAATGACAAATAAAGAATTCCTGTGTGATGTGCATTTATTGAAAAGAACTAAATATGTGAGCTTGCATGCATACAGTGTCATTAGTAACTATATCTCTAATATTCAAGTGCAATACTCTCCAAGCTGGGTGGAAATACTAATGAGGATGATTCAGAGACGAGATGGTCTAAATTCAGAATGATTTAGAATGATTTAGATCCAGAATGGTTTAGATTTCACATTTCATGCACAAAGGCAGTTCACAGGGCTTTAGATAAACCTTTCAACATTCAACTAGAAGAGGAAACATATTTCTGCTACTTTTATTTTTTGTGACTTTTCTCGAATCATCTGCATATTTCTTTGTGAAACAGGTCTTCAGATCTACAGAATAAAGTACTCAAAGGAAACGATCTTCAAAGAAAACGTCCACCTAATGACACCTACCACCAAACCTGAAGGGTTGAATGTGTGAGTGAGGGCGTAGGGGACAAAGGTGTTCAGATAAATGTCATTTTAAATGATACCGTTATAGACAAACACATTTTTGTTGTGATCAACAACTCGCATGTGTGTTCTATCAGTACCGGGCGTTATGTTGTACAGATGTGGCTTTGGTATAGTTTGACTCCATGAGTCGAGATGAACGTGACCCACTGGTGGGGTCAAAGGTTACACAACGATTTATAAACTTAAATTGTTTATATTATTCTTGTTTCTAGTAAGTCTTAAAATGTCCTTGTAAATATGTGATTGCAAACATCTTATGTTCTCTATCCTAATAAAAATATGATTAGATTACATTTTGGATTTTTAAGGACTATGAAACAATAATATATTTTTTTTTAAATGACAGCGTGAGTTAATTTACTTTCCGTGATCCAAAACAGCTTTCCGGGTAAAACACAGTGACAGCATGAGGTATCCACTCGATTTTTTCGTGGTTCTGGTAATTCCTGCATGCTGTATGTGCATCGTTGCGCATATGAGACTTCCTTCTTTGATTATTAGAAGTCTGAGTGAGAACACATCACACACTCCAGCACAGTGGAAGTCCTCGTATCCACTCTGTTCAGTGTAAATGTCACTGCCGTGAGTGGAGTCAGGAAAACTGGAGTCCAAGAGAAATCCGGGAGATTGATTCGATAACATCACAGTGACGGGTCACTTTCAGATTCCCCTTAAAGGGGAGACCTTAAAGGCAGAAATACTGTAGAGGTGAAAATGTAACATTGTCACACACACTGTAAAACCAAAGGGATTTACAGGGACAACGTTAATATTGACCGATTCACACAGCGCTGTGTGAAGAATACTGATGGAATGACACGGGGAAGATTCAACAATTGTTGGCAAACTTCTCCCATCTCTGTTGCAACAAAGCACAGACTGTCATGATACCCAGGGACCACACTCACAAAGATAACTGTGGCATTGATCACACTTTGCCACAATCATCTCGGTATGGACCTACTGATAAAGAGACACATAATGCCTGTTTGGGATTTGTAGTCGAGTGCTTGTGTCCTCCATTTAACTTTAAAATGGAAAACAACAGATTTCTATAATATATAATAACTATAACATTTGAACAAGAATTCCTGTTCAGATTGAAATCTCTTTTGAGTCCCAGCAGTGTGAACAGTACAGTGACTGACTCACAGTTATTTTGGATGTAGAAAGTGTACAAATATGGAGGTAAGATTCTCCAAAACACAGCCTTGATGTACCAGCCAGCAACTGCCTATACTGGCACATCCAGCAGACACAGAGCATCATGACCATCCCATTGAAGATGCGTCTCCGCTCCCCTGATGAAGGTAAGATTTCGTGGATCAAACACGTGTTTAGATTTGGTATGAATGAGCAATGAGACTCGGCAATACAGTCCTGCACAGGTTGTCAAGCCAAAACAATGACAGACAGAGGCAAATATGAACAGATCTGCAAAATTGAGGAGTATGTTTCTCAGTGGGATGAGCAGTACTGACGACCCCTTCACTTACCCTGTCTGCGGTAAGAGTCTACAGCCATGCTAGCTGCTCTGTGAGGCTGTACCTTGGCTCAAGGGTGCTTTGGGCTGCATGCTAATGTCGCTATGCTAAAATCCTCACAATGCCAATGCTAGCTTGTTGACATTTAGCAGGCGTTATGTTCACCATCATTGTTTTTTTTTTTTTTTTTTTTTTTGCTAAATAGCACTCAACACAAAGTTTAGATGATTCAGGAATTCCCTTATTTGGCCTTAAAGTATTTAGTCAGAAACCAAATGATCGGGCAAATTGAATACTTGACCTCATAGCTGCAGTCAATAAAAGTTGGAGGATCACCAAAGTGATTACCAATCATCCAGATGTCTGTACCAATTTGTATGGCAATGCAGTCGAAAGCTGTTGAGACATTTCACTCAAAACCTCAAAGGTCGTCCTCGTGGTGGCACTACAGTAAAAGTCAGACGGTCGCCAATTAGAATTCAGCCTCTGGGAAACGTTAATAATCCGGACACAGTTGTGTGCCAATCCATTTCGTAGATCTTGGGATCTTTCACAGGATAAGTGAAAACTCTGACCAGCTGTTGAGTGCGAGATGAAAAGTCCGGGCATCGTCTAAGTCAATGTGATTCATCGTCTGCATGGCGAAAACCATCACTTAAGAGGGCTTATATAAAAAAAACTGAGTTTCACTTTGGTATTTTGTGTTATTCCAAGAATGTTACAGTGGACTCTATGACCCACTTTCCCTTCCATTTGCTTTAAACATAAATCACACACATGTTGCTGTTTAACATGATCTCCTCTGGCTGTGTTTTTTCATGACTGACTGACTTGTTTAGATGTATGCAACCTTCTGTTCCAGCAGTATCCATGTGTCTGGGCAGCTAAGTTTTTGCAGCTGCTGGGAGCCTCCTCACCAGAAGGCTTGTACACTTGTATTACCAGAGCAGTACAAGTTTTCCTCTGTGGGCTCACTGTGTATGTCTTGTGTATGAATCCACTGGTTTCAAGGTGTTCTGCAGAAACCGGACCTGTTAAACTTTCTGCAGGACTGACCCTAAAACATATGGTGTGGAGGGTCAAATAATACATTTTGTTCTATTAAATGCATTTGTTTTGTGTCACACACTTAATTTACCAACATAACTAAATATTACATTACAAAGATGTCATAATTCATTTTTACACATTTAATTGTAATATATATATATATTATTATTATTTTTCCACAGTAGCCAATACTGTTCCCACTTTGAATTTACACCTGCAGCAGATGACTGTTTAAAGTGCATTAGTGTCCTAATTGTATTGTTTAATGTCACTATTGTTGTGCATAGAGGGAGCAGACAGACCATTTTCACTTACACACCAGAAACTGAATTGTAGGTAGGCCTACCACTTCCACTACGTGTAGAGATGCAGACGGTCCCTGCCTTCAGCTGTCGTGACACATACACAAAGTGTGTTGAACTAAACCCGCGCGGTAAGAGCCGTAAAACAAACAAAAACAAACTTCACGTTTTTTAATGTTGTGAAACGCATATGCACGTTTGTTTTTTTTCTCCGTTACAAACTAACAGCGCGGCATGACAGACGGTTAAAACTGTGAAACAGGTCTGTGTGTCAGCGCATCTCCCTCTGTGTGTTTCCGGGTGGCGCGAGTCTACTCCGGTGCATCCCAGCTAGCATCAATCGGTTCAGCCTCCCTCCGCCATCCAGCCACAACAACAGCTACCGGAGGCCGGGACACCAAACAGTTATTGACCGAGACACATCTGTTATTGATGTCGTAAAGCTGAAACCGGGCAGCGGGAAGGAGTCATGGCGGCGTCGCTTCTCTCCGAGACCGACATTAGGCACCGGTCCATGGCGGAGGAGGATCCGAACGGGAACGAGCACGGGGCGGCTGCACGCAGCGCGGAGCCTCGCTGGGGACCGCAGCACGCCGGGGCCCGACACTTGGCACGGCTCTACTCTCCCGGTGAGGACGTGTTTGTGGTCGTTTGTGTCACCGGTGTTGTCACTTGCTTTGTCGGTGTCGGTAACGGGACTACGAAGGAGACATGGTGGAAGCCTACATGCCGCAGAGCGACATGATGTTAACGAGGATGATGGAGACAGTGTGGCAATAGGCTAGCTATTATTGATATGTAGGCTAATTTACGACCGGTCACTACAACCTTATTATGGCTGCGCATACAGTAGGCTCTCTTTGTCCTGTTGCCTGCTGTAAGTTATTGCATTAAACAGTGTATCAGTCTGCATCTTACTGATTAGCCTGTCCCTAATATATATTTGGTTATTGACATCTAGACTCTGTCCACACTGTAATAACACTGAGATAAATACAATATTTTAAACACCTCTCTTAGTATTTACCTTTTATTTAAGGTGGACCTCCTCAGGGAACTGTACCAAGGTGTCTCAATGATCAGGATCAGAGTCTGGCTTTAGACCCACTGAGACCTGAACACACAAAAGGACCGAGGGGTCAGGGCCAAGGCCATGAACTGCAACATTTGTCCCCTGGCTGAGGACCCCATCTTCCTTCACCTTATTTCCTGTCATCTGTACTCTCGTGTATCTAATGAAGGCATAACAGACCCCAAAAAATAATATTGATGACCAGGATATTTGTATATTTAAATGAACATTCTTTTTAATGTGTGTGTAGAGATTTTACAGAGCTTTTCAGATAACTCGGGGCCCTTTGCTGAAGGTCTGTGAACACATTCTGGTGATGTAAACAAACATTTAACTGCGGCAGAAGATATTGCATAACTTCGTTGCTCAGTGGTTTGTGGGTCAAAGCGAGGTTCCTTCACTGATACTCTCATCGCAGAGTGCTGCTCAGCCTGTAAAAGCTGTTGCATAATGTCTCTGGAGGCAGCCCTCTGAAGTATGAATATTTTTAAGATATTTGCATAGAGGTTCTAATAAACAATGCTTTTTAGACGCATGATGGAAAATGTAGGATCTGGTGTTTTTGGAGCCTAACCCTAACGTCGAGCCCAAACACTTCCTGGGAATTAGAAGTCAGGATATCCCATGCTTGGCTGCATGCATTTTGATTATTCTCTGTTGAATATGTCTCTCGCAAGTCCCCAGACTTCATGGAAGTACAATAAAACAGAAGTACAATAATGTCTTGCTCCACATACCCCTTTGACATTTGGAAAACAGATTGGGTCTTAAAGGCCAACCCCAGTCACGTGCACACGTGTTTAAAATGCCCCGAGCACTACCTCAGGTAAAGGCCCTTTGCTCCTACAGGAGTCACGGGGAAGTTTTTCAGATGCAAGTGAAGTTGTTGCCCCCAGCTGAGAGAGAGAGAGAGAGAGAGAGAGAGAGAGAGAGAGAGAGAGAGA
>NW_022280110.1:1313397-1322217 GCF_004355925.1 Anarrhichthys ocellatus | reverse complement strand
AGAGAGAGAGAGAGAGAGAGAGAGAGAGAGGGGCTCAGTCCCGGGTAAATACTTTAATAAAGCAACAGTGGTCGTTATTGTTGGCAGGATTGCAACAAAGTGTTGCCTCTGAGCGTGCATTGTGGGCGTCCAGCAAATGTAGCTTCCAGGGGATATTTTCCCCGTCAGCTCCACCCCTCCCTGCCCTCTTCTGTGTTCATTTCAATCACATCTTTTTTTTTTGTCTCTTAGCCATATCGGCTTTTATTCAGAAGTCATCTGTAAAAATACATCCATACTTCCGTCACAGCTCAACTCCGGCCTCTATTGACTGGCTGGGAGAGGGAAAGCAACATTTAACCAAGGAGATAAATTGAGCCGTTTTATCGCTGTAGCTCCGTTGGTTTCTGGGGAGGCAGCGAGCGCCTCGGCCCTCAGCAGATAAAACCTGCCCCACCAGTTGTGCATCAAGCTGGACTGTGCCACTTTTTGCCCGACCATCTGCCCCGCGTCTCACTTCACTGAGCATTTTAATTGCCTCTAGACGGACCACGTTGGCCACTTGTTTAGCGCTTCCGAAAATAGAAACGACGATCAGAGAAACGAAAGGTATTCACCAGCCAGAGGCACGTTATTGTGAGGTTCACGTGAGGTCACGACATGTGTCACATGGTTTCCATCTGAAGCCCTTACAGCACTTTAAGTGCTGCACTCACTGAGCTGTGAAGGATCTTCTGATCGAGCTGGTGACTTAAGACTTTTAAAAAAGAAACAAATTTCACATCCGTCTGCGTGCAGAACAAACCGCTCTCTTCAGTGGGAGCTGGTGGGACACGTGGTCCTATTTTTAGAGTAAAGGAGTCACCTTCGCCATTAATGGAATTGGATCTACTTTGTTATTCAGCGCTATTACATTCGAGAGATAAGCATCTCCACTCTGCTGTTTGGTCTATTCCACTGCCAGGCACCGCAAACATTACACATTCATGTAAACAGACAAGCTTTTGTACGTGCAGGTAGACACACACACACACACACACACACACACGGTTGATTATTTAGCTTCATTAGAGTTGGATACGAGCTGATGACGGGGAGTGAGAGACATGTTGGACCAGGACCAATGTGTTCATTTATTCACAGATCACAGCATCAGCTAATGAGCGGTAGTAGTAGCAGTGATAGGAGATGTGAACATTTACGACCGACTCATCGGTTTGGCAGCAGTTTACCATCAGCCCAAGTTAAAGATGAAATAAATAACTTTAATATGAAACTTTTCTAGCACAATGCAATTAACATGCTCTAAAGTGAAACACTAATTAACATCACACATCTATTTGTTGTGAAATATGAGAGCAGGGTGACCGCAGGAAATGAGAGGGATGCTGATGAGGACTTTGGTCGTGTTTGCGTCGTTTGTCGTCGTCGTTGAGTGCAGCGCTGTGATTGGTGGATAAGAGGATCACACATGGTCCCGACACTTTATTCGTGAGCGGACCGACTCTGGGTAAAAATAGCTCGCACAAGGCAGTCGGACGCTAAACAGATTATTTTCTTTTGTGGCGAGGTTCTCAGGCATCTCCCTCTGAAACGTCTGCCGGCTTCTTCCTGTTTTTGTCGGGACCACCTTGTTGTAAGAAAAGGTGAGTTCACCTGTGAGAGCATCTTTGTGCGGCTGACCTTACTGCTCTTTGAGAAATGTTGAGGGCGTTTAGTGACTCTTGATCCCTTTACATCGACAACGAATTCCACTGAAAAGAGCTTTGGTAGAAGAACCCAGCTGATGCCACTACTGGGTTGTACGGGGTTGGTGGTTTGATTCTCCAGCTCCTCCTGTCGGCATGTCAGAGTGTTCTTGAGCAAAACACTGAACTCCAAATTGTTCTCGAAGCGATGCGGTCCCCCGGTACATGAACATAAAGGTGTTATTTTTATTTGGATAAGCACGATATAGATGTGGTGAATTTACCATCTATAATTCGATACATCTGCTGACATCAATATTACATTTTTTTTACATATAGCAACATTTTTAGATGACCGTTCCTGCAGTTTCTCATTACTTTTTGACCATTATTAATGTGATAAAATGAAAATGATAATAATCAGTCGGGCTTGGCTTTATTGTCTAAATGGCAGAAATGTTTTCCATCATCTCACTCTGTCCAGGATTCTGACTGAACAAGTTTAAATTCAATTAAAACGACACACAGACAGTGTGGATGACATTAGGTGGGTCTACAAATCTGGACAAAACTCTACCGTGCCGTTGACACATTTGAAATATTCTGAAGGCCATGCTACACAGGCTTCAGTCACGGATAAATGTTGCTCTGATGGGGATTAACAACATGAACAAAAAACAGTGTTTTAGTAGCATGTCACTTTTTTATACTGCGAAAGTAATTCTAGTTCATTGTCAGTGTTTTTTTCTCAGAACACAACAGGTTCTTTTGATGAAGGACGATGGCAGCTGTCCACCACAAAAACAGTCGTATTAGATCAACTTCCTCAGTCGACTGTAAAAAGCTCCGCGGGAGGCATTTGGCTGCAGTTGGTGGTCAGTGGCTTTCCAGCTGTAATCATAAAGAATAGGTTTTTGTGGTGTGCATTTCTGTGTTCTTCACCAGGTAAATCTCCAAATGACTGATAAGCTTTCCCTCATTCCAGCCAAAGCGCACAGCAGGCTGCAAGTGGAAGACGTGCTCAGCGGCGCTAACAATGCCGCCGAGCCATTTTTTAGGAAAAACTTAAAAGCGGAAATGTTCCCCACATGCTGACAAGTGTCTGTTGAAGGAAAATAAACAGCAATGATTCAAAATGTCAAAGTGTCCATTTAAGGGAGCGCCACGCTGTTATGTGCTCAGTTGTTTGGGTCCGGTTCAGCGCCGGTAGGAGGTAAATCTAAATAGCAGTTTGGCTTGTTAGACTTTGGAGAAGTTAGATGAGGCGTTGGCGATGCTCCATAGAGCCAAACATGTGCTCATTACAGCAAAGCTAGGACGGACAAACAGCTGGACGCATCTCCCTCGCCCTCTGTTTCTGTGTCTCTCTGACCGACTCTCTTTTCATCCCCTCCTCTCTCCTCGGTCCTCCCATATGTCTGAAGTGTCACGGTCCACTGACCACCTCTCTCTCTTCTCTCCTCTCTTTTCTCTCGTTTCTCTCCTTTCTCCTCTCTCTCCTCTCTTTTCTTTTCTCTCCTTTCTCCTCTCTCTCCTCTTTTCTTTTCTCTCCTTTCTCCTCTCTCTCCTCTCTTTTTCTCCTCTCTTTTCTCTCTTCTCTCCTCACGTTCTCTGGCTTCTTCCTGTATGTTGCGAGACATCCAAGTCTAGTCTCATGAGCGCATGTACAGTATGTTTGGTCTGTCTGTTAGTGTGTGTGTGTGTGTGTGTGTGTGATCTCTAGTTACCCCGGAGGGTCTGTTGTCGGTGTGTGTAGGCGATCTAAAGAGCGATACTGATCTTGTGTGTCAACCTGCTCCCGTTAAACACACATTAGAACGTCCTGCAGCACAGGAGCGTCTCTCAAAGCGCTCTCTTATCACGGAGACATGGGACCGTATGGAAATGTCACGATTACCTCGGTGAAAAAATAACCGCGATTCACGATATTAAACGATCACGCCACACCAGATGCCGTTCTCAAGTTCAACACTTTCAGGTTTCTTTAGATATTTATCCGTTACGTTTCCTAATATTCATCCAGTCACTTTCCCGAAATCCACATGAACCCGTCTTCACATCGGCATAACTTAGATCCAAGTGAATTAAAGCACGCGAGGCTTAAGGTACCATAGGACCAGCTGCACACAAGCAATGTAGCATTTAAAAGGTTCTGGTCCGGTGCTACCTTGTTGTTACCTTTAAGCTACCTACAGCGTTACCTTTACTAACCTCGGCTTAGATTGTACTGGAAAATGGACTCAAGTAAAAACAACAACATGACAATAAACAGTAACTGTTGGATTACAAGTCTGCATCTGTTATCGGTGGAGGAATAACACGAGTCTCCAGCGGTGAAGAAATAGTCGACTTGATTTGCAAGAATTGTCATTTCCCCTCACAGAGAGGTCTGCGTGCTGCAGAGGAGGGACAGGTCTCAACCCTCAAATCTGAATTTATCTGTTGAAGACGTGGCGCTGTGATAACACTCACTTCTCACATGTGACAGCTGACACATTCTCTCTCTCTCACACACACACACACACACACACGACCAGACCAGACCAGACCAGACTCCCTGAACTGCTGACCCCAGGGTCAGAAAGGTTGTGGGGTCAGAAACCATTTTAGCATGTGTGTAAGTCACATGGGCTGTACTTGGCTTCGACCTCAGCGTGCGTACGACCAGAGCGGGCCAGAGAATACTTTAGCACAGTCAGCAAAATCAATAGATTAATCTTCTCTGTTCAGTTCGTGTGTACGGTAGTTGTGTGTGTGTGTGTGTGTGTGTGTGTGTGTGTGTGTGTGTGTGGGTGTGGGTGTGTGTGTGTGTGTGTTACTGACCTGGTTTGCCTAATATTGAGGACTAGAGTGAGAAGAATGACACGTAGCCTACTTTTTCTCTTTCTATGAACAGTGTTTCCTCAAGACTCCACTCTGCAAACAAACACTTTGTTAAATATCCAATCAGGTGTTGCTTGGTTGTTATCACACCGCCTTTTTTGCGGGGGGGGGGTTGACATTTTTACCAGTTTGTGTCGCCGCAGTGAACCACTGGAGGCCCCGACAGATTCAGTTTCACTTTTTTTCTGCTAAATTCCTCAAGGTACGCGTGATTTGACAGAAGAAACGCACTGTTTTTATTTTAACAAAGTTCCAATAAGTTCTCTGATGTGGATCCTCCCCGGGGTTCTTCCTTGAAGTTTCTGCTGATGCTGTGTCTGAAGTTTGCTCTCATTTAGTTTGTGTTCAACCTTGGTGGCTACTGCTGCTCATAACAGTAATCCAGAGGATACGTGAGAGAATTACCCTCCAGGAAGTTCTACTTGTGTCTGGACCGTGATTAACCCCGAAAGAATATTGAGTATCTTTGCACCCTGCACACACGACAGTGAAGATGACATGACATAGCACACACACACACACACACACACACGCAGACACACAGGGACATGTGTGCATGTAAGCTCTCTATTGCTGTCTCTCTTTCCCTCAAGCTCTCCTACCTGCAGTGTGGCCACATCTCTTCATTTTCCATGTCACGCTCTCTCTCTCTCTCTCTCTCTCTCTCTCTCTCTCTTCCCCCTGCAGCCGTCCCTCAGACCTCTTCAGGCTGCTGCTAGTTACCTTAAAACGTTCTCTCTTTCCTCCTGTGGTTAGTCCATTTAGACATCCAGATTCTTGCAAATGTCAGACACTTTTGAAATCAAGCTTAGAGGGTCGTTGTTTATCGGCTTCACGAATAACCGTAGCTCCACGGTCCTTAGCTTAGCCTCGCTGCGGCTGTCTCTTCCTATAGTTTTAATGAATTAAGATAGAGCTGAAAAACAAACACCTGTGCTATTATTATATAGGCCATGATGAGCTGGCTCTTAAGTGAGTCCCTTTTCTTGTCCCAGTTTTGTTTCTACAGTAGTAAGTAACTAGCGAGGATCAACCAGCAACATTTCAGAAGCTTGTTTTCATGAACTGTGTGTCGGAACATTTGTCAACAAGTCTGAAGGCGCAGGTTTGTTTCAACGGAGAGAATTTGCCTTAAATAGAGGGAGAGATTTCTGGCTCGCTATCCACACAAAGCACACAGACACATAAATGATGTGCACATGTATTCAGACACAGGCACCGACGCACTGTACATGCACACACACATACACACACACACAGTGCAGTTATGGCTTTAGGCGAGCCTTCTAGGCAGGCTTTTACTGTTGACCTTGACCAACGCAAGAGAGTAGCTGTGTGTGTGTGTGTGTGTGTGTGTGTGTGTGTGTGTGTGTGTAATTATCCTTATGAGGGCCGCAGATGAATATGGTGGTAGCAGAAAGCCCAGGAGATGAGGTGATGGCATACAGCACACACACTCACACACAAAGGAACACACACATGATGGGATCTGTCCATCCTTTTTTTATTTTTGTCTCCACAGGGGAGGGAGGCTGGAGCAGGGCCCACTTACACTGGCTCTCATGTGGGTTAAAACGTGTGTGTGTGTGTGTGTGTGTGTGTGTTATTGTGTCTAGATGTATGCATCTGTTTGTCTACGTGTGTGTGTGCCATTGTGTCGGTATGCCGTTATTGAATCTCATTTGCTACATTCCTCTCTTTGTTGCTGTTGAATCTACAGGGTAATGGATTTATTAAGTTTGTCTGGCAGGCTTGTGTGTGTGTGCACACATCCACATAAAGACATACATACTGTGTGTGTCGTTTCGTCATCTGTGGTATGTGTACTCTGCGTTGATATTGGTTTTGTGTGTATGTGTGTGTGCCGATGAGTGTGTGTTTGCTTGCGTCCCTGTGTTGTGTACTATTATTGTGTGTGTGTGTGTGTCCCAGGTTCTGTGGTCCGCTGAGATCAGATGAAAGGAAGCCTGTGACTGATCCACTCCTTCTGAACAGGGGAATTCAACCTCCCCCTCTCTCTCCCTCACCCTCTTTGTGGCTCTCTACCTCTCTCTCTCTCTCTCACCCCATCTTCCCCTGTTACTGTCATTCTCTCTGTGTCTCTCTCCCTCGTCGCTCGCCGTCTCCCCCTCTTTCATTCTCGTTCTCTCTGAGCATGTGACCCACTTTTACCACCCACATTTCTCTCTCTCTCACTCTCTCCCCCTTTCTCTCCCGAGTCCCATCTGAAGACAGCCTACCGAGAGAAAACCAGGGGGACGCGGAGAGAGAGAGAGAGAGAGAGACGGAGAACAAAAAGAGAAGCAGAGCCGCCTGCATTCTGTTCGTACATACAATATCACCCTCTGTGAGTTAGCGCCTAATGTGTTAGCGATCTTTACACGAGTATGAATAAGTGTTCGTAAACACAGTTTATCTCGGGGACAAACTGTGTGTGATGGGGAGAAGAAAAGGCACAGAAAGGCGCAGGACTCGGTCTTTGAGCCGCTGTCAGGCTCGCTGCTCAGAGCGTGACACTTTTCTTGTAGTTGTTTTTTTGGTGTGCAAGTACGGCCGGCTCATTTAGTTTCTTTTGCTGTTTTTGTCCCTCACTGTGTTCACTTGATTGGTCTAATGAAGATTAGAAACATCACAAACGACAAGACTAACTCCAAATCGCATGCTTTTCTTTTGTCCTTCAGTACACACTGCCGCTGCCTTTTCAAAGTACGTATACTGTTGCATGCAGTCTGGATTCGATTGGGACATACGACTTCGTCATAACATGGCACTTTGAACTTTGACCCTCTTGCTCATATAGCTGCTCAGAGGATTGTGGGTCAGAACAGCCAGAAGAGCAGGCGGGCTTACATCTTGCAAAACGCGACCGTATGCTAGAACATCTCGGTAGTTTTAGCGTTCTGCATTTGACATATTGGGACATCCTTAAGCTTTTTCTGGCATACTTAATAGTGTTGTAGTACGGGTATTGAAACGCTGCCTATAGGATCAGGGGTGTTGGGGAAGTTTCACAGAATGCACCACGGCGTACTCGCATAAGTTTGGTTTTTTTTACACACGTTCCTACGTTGCTCCTGGCGTTATTGCGTTTCACACTGTGTTCTACTGTGTTTCCTCGACTTCTGCACTTCATGGTTGCAGTACACGTGGTCACCACACGGGCACACGTTCACAAGAAATAAAGTAGCTCCTCTCATCAGCACATTGAAGCACAGTGTGATGTTCATCACTGATGCTCACAATTTGGCCCCTATTCTGCTTTTGCTGGTTTTGCGTAATTACTTGCATCTCTCATCAATCTGGATGTCTGTAGGTTGAAAGTGCTCATCCTGTGTATATATATATTGTAACACTCCTCAGTCCCTCACCTTATTTCCTTCTACCTGACACACAGCAGAGAGAGGGAAAGGTCCACTTTCTGTCTCCCCTCTCCATTAGTCTATTAGTATTCAGGATGTGTTGCCTGCCTGCTGCCCGCCACTCATTCCCCAGACAGCAAATCAGCCGGCGTTGATTAATTTCAGCCTAATAGCACCCCTCGTTCCCCTCCCCTGGCTCCGCCCAGGTTAAATCCCCGCGCACACCCGCGTGCGTGCTCACAAGCGGGGGATGCTGTTGGGTGAGCGATGGCAGAGGGGTTGCCAGGGAGCCAGTTGTTGTCAGATGATATTAATGAGTGCGCTTCTCGGGCCCTGTGAGTGTGTGTGTGTGTGTGTGTGTGTGTGTGTGTGTGTGTGTGTTTGTGTTTACGTGTGTTTAAGTGTACGTCTTACATTTCGTGAGTTTATATGCCAAGTGGAGGCAGGTCAGGTGTGCGTATACGTTGAAACATGCTGGCATACGTCCGTCCACACGTACATACTTGGAGAGGCTGTTTGTGTGTGTCTGTCTGTAGCTGCGTGCGATATCCAGCAATGCCATGGCCTGAGGGACGAGTGCTTATGTGTGTGTGTGTGTGTGTGTGTGTGTGTGTGTGCGCTCTGCGGAGGCCTGTCCTAGTTTCCTTCCCTTCACCAGGGAGCCGGAGGATCCAAGGACTGACGCGCATCACCTGACAGCCGCCCCACTGCTCCACGGCCCTGCACCGCGTTTGTGTGTGTGTGTGTGTGTGTGTGTGTGTGTGTGTGTGTGTACGTGACAGAGATGAAGTGTCTGAGTTTGTGTATGTGTCAGAGGATCTGTGTGAGAATGTGTTGGGAAATCGATCAGTTGGAGCATCATTCTGTGTGTGTGTGTGTGTGTGTGTGTGTGTGTGTGTGTGTGTGTGTGT
>NW_022280110.1:1299204-1313387 GCF_004355925.1 Anarrhichthys ocellatus | reverse complement strand
TGTGTGTGTGTGTGTGTGTGTGTGTGTGTGTGTGTGTGTGTGTGTGGTTGTGCGTGCACGTGACTTGGGACAGAGTGTTGAAAATGGTGTCACATGAAGCTCGGAGACAACAGAGCCAATTGCGCTCCACTTAACCTCAATACGGACTTCAGGCTGTTTGGACTAAAAACACAATAGCTGGACTACGTGACGTGAACGCATTAAGTCATTTCAGTGGACAAATGTGAGAAAAGCCCTTTGTGTGACTTGCATTTCTCTGACTGGAGCTTCAAACTAATGACGAATAACTGACGTGTTTCATTGTCAGGTGTCTTTGGAAATGAAGTTCTCCTTTTTGAGTCGCCGCAGCTCAAAGTGAGGTCATTTTCCAGGAGTGCTGCCTACTAACTTGCTCTTTCAGTGTGCCACAGTCAAACGTCTAATTGCCTTAGTCAGAAGTTGACTTTTGAATTTGCCTCAAAGCCTCTTTTGGCCATAAAATGACGCAGCATATCGCTGGCTGTACGAGCAGGGTCCTCATTAAATGAATTGGTTTAATATGCCCTGGGATACGGTTGGGAACTTTGGCATTAAGGTAATGAACAATAAATCAATGTATTATTTTGTCTTAGGGCGCCTCCTCGCAGCATCTCTACAGACGATAAACTGCTCAGACTCTGCAGTACTAACCAAAGCTCCTATCTTGTTACTCTGTCTGAGGAGCAGAGATACTGCTCATTACATGGGTTCCCTCCTCCACATACGATGTCGTCAGTGTTTCCATATAGTCTGTTGTGTTGTGAGTCAGAATCGCTTCCTAAAAACACGTTCCACGTCCGACTACAATGAAGAGCTGAGACAACGGAGCTTTACGAAAGTCAAACTCATCGAGGAGCTGAACTTCGGTCCACACTTGAATGAGCCATCTGCCTCTTCACTTTGATACCATCTATTTTTAGAGGGTGAAGGGTCACATTTGATGATCCTTAAAATATCCATAATCCCATATTTTAAATCTCCCATGACCACTTCAATCCTTACCTTATGAGGGGCTGATAGCATATTCATAGTCGCACAGGTCTATAGGCACACACACTCACAGGCCTGTGTGCTTTATTAAAAAAAAAACCCTGTCATGAATATCTTATAGGCTGCTAATGCTGTGCGATACGTCAGGATCTGAAGACATTAAAGTTTTAAAAGCACATTTGACTGGCAAAGAAAGAACGATTAGGACAAAGGGGGTGATGGGAGACAAAGAACAAAAGGAAGCGACTTAGAAATAGAACAGCGGTAGTTTTGTATTTTTACTTTCTATAGTTCGTTTCTGCAAGTGGGTGAGATATTCTGTTCAACTTCCTGCAGGTAAGGAAAGTAAATACAGGGAAAGTAAAACACCTTGCAGTAGGATATGGTGCTCTGCCATGTTAGAGGAATGGTGTGTGTGTGTGTGTGTGTGTGTGTGTGTGTGTGTGTGTGTGTGTGTGTGTTCAATAATTCAGCGTGTCTAATCTTCGGGGTAGTGTGGCTGAAGGATTGTCAGTTTGACCCTCCCTTCTCTCTCTCATAATATTGCTGATCTGCGAGTTTAGAGTACGAGTAGTTCTGCTCCCACGTCCTCTGTCCTTTAGTTAATACTGCTGACCTTTGAGTTTGGCCTTGTCTCTGCAGAGGCCAACCTCCCACCTGAAACAGCCCGAGTGTGTGTGTGTGTGTGTGTGTGTGTGTGTGTGTGTGTGTGTCCATGTGGGCTTGGTGCTGCGTCAGCGTTGGTGTTTCACATATGAGAGGTCGTGACCCCGCAGCCTGGAGTACACTTGTCTTCATCTGACTGATTACATATTAACACCCTGGACACACACACACACACACACACAGTCACTGTTGGGCGAATGGTCCTTTGACCCTCGGTAAGGAGTGAGTTGTTCTCCCAGTGGCTGCTGGGACCTCAACCAGTTCATGAATACGATACAGCTGAGCCGAACACCCTCACCTTCTTAGCGTCTCCACGCTCCGCTTCAGCCTCCTCTCCTCCATAATCAAAGCACAACACCCAACAATGAAATAAGTGAAATGATGCTGAGATACATAAAATGCTTTCTAGTTGGGAAGTTGTATGCATGTAAAATAAATGAATGTGTTTTTCTTGTTCTTTGTGTTGCCCTTGGTCAGGTAAGCGGCTCCAGGAGTGGGTGTGTGTGATTCTGTGCCTCTTCCTCTTCATCATCAACTTGTCCTTCCTCCTCCTGCACTTCTCCACCGCTCATGTCTACAAGATCATCCCCGGCATCGGTGAGCTGGCAGCCCAAAAAATACTGTAAAGATAGCGCTTTAAAACGACCACTGTTACCGCTTCACATTTATTTACAGAGGTATTTTCTTTAGTTTTAAACATGTTGAAAATATTTCTTTCTAGATAGCCAGTACAGTCCCAAATCATTGTTCCAGTCCACGTGATTCTTTTGTAACACGTTTGTGAAATTGTGTTTTGGTGTTTGCTTGCATATCTAATAACAACATATGTTATTCCTCTCTTCATGTGTCTCTTTCTGTGGTCGTGCGCCAGTCCTAGGAATAGTGACAGCAGACTTTGCATCAGGGATGGTACACTGGGGGGCGGATACCTGGGGATCTGTGGACATCCCTGTTTTTGGAAAGGTGAGCACACACATATATATATATATATATATATATATATATACACACACACACATACACTCAGCCTGACTGTCCAGGCTGCATTAAACAGCTTCTAGTCATTTGCCATCAATGATCTACTGTACAAAGTAAAGCCTCATGTTCCTCTCTTTCCCCTGAAATCATTAATATTACGCCACAGCTGAACTGGCACGTTGATAACAGCCCTAGAAACGAGGTTCACATTTTGGGCCAGTGTAACAATTGCTGTTGTGTTTGTTGCTACATTTCCATTCGTCCTCCTTGGGTCGGTTTTATTTCGACAAATACATCCTGGTCAATTACAGCCAATGAATTCAGCTGCAGTAATTGCATGTTGTGCAACAACTACTTATTTTGCTGCCTAAATGAAAGCTTTTCAATACATTTTTAGTCTTATAAACCATGTGTCATGCAAATTGCACGCATAGTATGTGTGTATAGGCGTGTATGAAGATGGATGCATGTACACCTAATTCTCACATTAGAACACATCGCCTACGTTAATGCACACACACACACACACGTTTTGGCCCTTTTCCCACAGCCAATTAAAGTAAAGGTCATCCTCATTTCAGCCAATTAAAATCAGTGTGATCAGGTGCAGCTCGCAGATTGGTTCATGTGAACTCTGTCTTGATTGATGGTATGCGAGTTCACCGTGTGCGTATTTCAACTTGTATTTCTTACATTTATGAAATATTCATTCAATTCAATTCAATTCAATTTATTTTTGTATAGCCCAAAATCACAAATTACAAATTTGCCTCAGAAGGCTTTACAATATGTACATATTTGACATCCTCTTGTCCCAGGACCCTCCCATCGGAACAGGAAAAACTCCCCCAAAAAACCCCTTGAACGGGGAGAAAAGAGGATGAGACATGTGGGAGAGCAATAGAGGAGGGATCCCTCTCCCAGGATGGACAGAAGTGCAATAGATGTCATGTGTAGAACAGGATAGTGAATTACAAGACATTCAATGTAATTACAGCACATTCAATGTATGACAGAACCATGGCAGGAGGCAAGACCTGGTCCAGGTATAACCCGGATACACAGGAACCTGTGAGGCGAGAAAGAACAGAGACTCTGGTAAAGAAGCAGGTCAATAATGTGCATTAATGGTATGGGTAATATGAAATAGTAATGCGAGTAATAATAAAAGTGATATTAGCAGTTGGAGTCAGCAGGGCCATGGTAGGAGGGGGGACCAGGGTCCAGATGAAACCATGCTCCATGGAAACCTGTGAGGAGAGAAAGCACAAGGACTCCGGGGAAGAGACAAAATCAGTACTGTGCATTAATGGTATCGGTAACAATGTTAATAATGAAGATCGTAGTAGGTGTCAGCAGGGCCATGGATGGTTGAAGGACCAGTGTCCAGATAAAACTGTGGTCATGGGAACCTGTAAGGTGAGAAAGCACAAATACTCCGGGGAAGAAGTAAAGTTAGTAATGAGCATTAATGGGACATCAATGCATACAGACAGAGGTGAAGAAGAGGAGGAGAGAGGTGCTCAGTGTATCCTAAGGAAGTCCCCCTGTAGTTTTTGCCTATACCAGTTTGTCTAAGGGCTGGTCCAAGGCAAGCCAGAGCCAGCCCTAATTATAAGCACTATCAAAAAGGTAAGTCTTAAGCCTACTCTTAAATGTGGCGAGTGTGTCTGCCCCCCGGACTAAAACATTGATGATTAATCAGTGTAAAAGTTTGAGCGTGTGTCTTGAGAGCTGAAGCGTCCTAATTATAACAACAGTCATCATTTATGCTGAAGCCATGTGTTAACATTATTCACTGTTTCATTAAAATGGATGCGATCTGTTGCATGAACCGCATACTACTGACATTTATATTATTTCATATTTTACAAAAATGGCACAACGAACCTCAAATCGCAAAACGTTACAAAATTGCGATTTTGTAGGATATGTATTAGTTTGTGATGCTACAGGGACTTCCTGTTTGAGTTGATTGCTTTTGGCTGTCTGTGCTACAACCCATTTACCCTTTACTAATATTTAAGTCTTTATTTGCTCAGACATTTACTATGTTTTTTTATGGTGCAACCCACTTAAATAGATCACTTGTAGTTTTCTAAGAACTTAGAAAAGACTACAAAGAAACGTAATAATGGATTTATGAGCAGCTGGTGCAACCCAGTCCTGACGAGTGCTCTGCTGTAATTTGACACTGGTGGAAAATGTGACGGAAGCGGCTGAAGCATGATCTTATAAATGAAAGAATACCACAGATTTGTTTATAAATTTGTAAAAGAAGGTTCGACACATTCATAAATACTGCAGTCAGTGATGAACCTCATTTCCACGAGTCCATCCTTCAGTAATATTAATAGACTGTATATGTATGTATCTGGAGCATAATCTAACACCCATTGTTTTTATTCTTTCACCGCAAACACGACCCTTGAATGACAAATTCTGATCAATTCAAATGATTTCATTCTTTTTGACTTGATTTTGATGGAGCTTTACGGTGATATTTCATGCCAAGCTGTTAATCCTGTCATCATATCTATAATCAACTCTAAATCTTATGTATTTTGCTTGTTTTGTTGCCAGATTTTGTTCCCTAGATAACAACACATTTTATTTTACACGCATTGAACCCTTAGTAGAACTCTAAACAATGATTTTCCAATCCCAGTTTTACTGTTTTTTTGTTTACTGGAGGTACTCGGTGGTTTTGATGTTTATTTGTTGTGTGGCATTCATTGCGGTTTGGGGTAGTTACTGGGACCAAAGGCACTGCGGCAGCCACAGATTTGCATGGTGTGTCGGACACCGTAGGAGACTTCTAATAAAGACTTTAACTGGAAGAGAAGAATGGACCTTTGCGGAGAACAGAGGGACGGCAATAGGCTGGTGGAAAATAAAATATGTGTGCGAGTGTGTCTTTGCGTGCGTGTGTATTTTGAGACTGAGAATAAAGCAGGCGTGCGCTCCCCAGTTAAGGTTAGTTTGAATATCAAAGAGGAGCATGATGGAGAACACCTGAGGCTAACAGTGGTTGCAGCTACAAACATAGAAGACACAATTGATGGCAGTGTCGCTCTTTGTTACTTGTTTGTTCTGTCGTTTCATTGTTTACTGTGGATGTATGTACATTGTGTATACATGCGTCTGTTCTCTCTCTGTTCCCTATTCCCTATTTGTTGAGACCTCTTTGAAGAAGTTGCTCAGATTGTACTACAGACGACATGTAGAGCCATTACTGCAGACACAACCCACCTCGTCTGCACATATAGACTCCTGCCCTCCATAACTTCACCATAAGGGGATACCTAACAGTCATAAGAGTCGGCTGTCACAGTATCATAAATAATATTTCCAGCAGTGGAGGCCACAGAGCAGTAACAGCTGCCACTGGAAACTGCATTTTCTATCCGTCAAAGTCATCGGCCCAGTATACTGTATGGCCAGTACGGTCTCCAGGATCCGGGGGAAGCTTTTGCCAACAAGGTCACAGAAGGGACATTTAATCTGTTCCATTTGTCCCGAGCATTGGCACATAGAAGAGTTTAGACGGAAACATGAAATGAAAATAAAAAGAATTGCAGAACCAAACAAAACGCTCATGGGGACAAATGTCTAAATACCTCCTGAATATATTTGTACGAAGGTAGTTAACCGAAACATGCACTGATTCACTTTTTCATATTCAGAGATGCAGAGAAAATGTTGCTAATAGTTTAGCCTTCTGCTCCGTGAGCTAGCCTAGTATGAAGTGAGTGACTAGTACTCACACAGGTTACTGTATCGATGGGGGTGGTTTGAAAAGTGAATGACTAGCACTCGTACAGCTTGCTGTGTGAATCGCCAGAGAATGTTTGGCATTTTGCTCGACAAATAACTAAAACTATCAATTATCAAAATATTTGCAAGTATTGTTTTTCTTCTTCTATCATCTATCATTCTCTAAAATTATAGGATTTCTGTCTCTTTAAACTACTCTGGTGTGTAAAAGGGAAAAAAACAGTTATTTTTATTATAATAGTTATTAGTGAAAAGCACAATATTCACAAAATGCCATTTTTGTGACCAACATCAACATCCCTTAATTGGAAGGTGACGTTGCTCTACCTCCAAGTTATCCTGTACGTAAAGCTCTCCCACACTGCACAATGCTAACGCTCTTCATCCAGAACTGTACAACAATGATTGGCTTTGATTTAAATCCATAAAAGCCTTTTTCCCTCCCCGGTGCTGAAACTGCAGCACTTTCTTAAAAAGTGCCCTACGTTCTCCCAGTGGTGTTTAGAACTGTTCCTTCACGAAGCTTTGGGACGCGCTGTGTTTTATTTGTCGTCGTCATGTCGTTGAGCTTTAATTGACTCAACAAGGATTTAGCAGTCCTCTAATGACACCACTTTGAGGACAAAGTCACGCTCATTAGCTCCCAATGATGCTCGATTCACGGGGAAATTTGCCAGATGTGCTTACAGTTGAGGGATACAGGTTTGAAGATCCTCCCTTTCTATCTGTGTCTCTTCTGCAGTGTTTTAAAAGCAGCACTACCTTCCTCCTTATGTCCTTTTTGATACATCTCTAACAAACATGTCCTCTGTGATGCTACTCTCTAATGAGGATGAGAGCATTGAAGTAGATGTAATTGAATGATTTAAATCAGTCCCCTATTAAAAAACCAGGAGGAAAAAAAAGCATAGATGGAAATATGTGTTAAAAAAAGAAACCAACAAAAAGAGAGATGAAAACACACTAAAAAGGTCAGAAGAACACAAAAAAAAAGGGGGTGGAAGGGCGTGTCCGTCCAACCAGTGGGACAGTGCTGGTTGCCGCGGCGATGGGCGATGTGAGCTGGTGATTAACGGACGTCGTGCGAGGCGGGCCGTTAAACGGTGTGGGATTAGAGCACACGCAGCGACCGGTGGCCTGCCGTTAACTGGGAGCGCTGATGCCGCCCTGCTCTGCACGACCTCCGTGGCTTAGCCGGGCTTTCATCTGGCTGAGGGCTGCGGCAAGAGGAGGGGGGGGGTGGAGAGGACAGGTGGGGGAGAGGCAGATGAGAACAGAGATGGGTACATAATTGTGAAGATACCAACAGATAGTTTCTGTGTTTGCAGTCACACCTACCGACGATTCCTCGCTGATAGGCGCGTGTGATTGGCTCGAACAGCTAACACGACAATAATGAGTTCTCATGCTGATGCTTCCGCGGCTACACGCAGACACACATGCACACTGTGGAAATACAGATGCAAACCTACCTTTTTTTGCCTTGTACCACAGAGGGAAATAAATTACCTTTATCCTGTATGTGTGTGTGTGGGTGCGTGTGTCTCTTTTTGTCCTCTTTTGTGCTTCTGAGATTCAGATTCAGTCTTTCATTTGAGACCCCCATGCTCTCACAGACAGGTGTCTGCCGCTGCGCAGGGCAGGTGGGGTTTGCGAGGCGTGTTGGTGTGTGTTTGAAGCTCACATTTTGTGTGGCGTCCATGGGTCATTTATGTGTATGGGTGTTTTTGCGCGGGCTGACTGCTGTTCTACGGTTTATTAGGATGCTGGATATGAGCTTTGGGGTTGTGGAGGCTGCTGGGCACCGCTGAGTCGTTTGTGTCGAGTGTGTGTGCATGCGTGCGTGCGTGCGTGCGTGCGTGCGTGTGCATTTGATCTGCATTCGCTTAAAGACTGTAGATAATGTTTTCCAGTGTTTGTTTTGTCTTCTGATTTAAAGTGAATGTAAATTAAGTTGATACATCTCATCACTTCGAGTCAGAGAAAACTGGACGTTCATGTGTTTTTAATTGAGAGGACAGGAAGTCAGAATCTGGGCAGAATGTTCTGCTTGCTATTCATTTAAAGGATTGGCCTTAAAGTTTAAATTCCTTCTCGGTTGATTTCAATAGAATTTCTAAAAGTATAAGATGCCTTTTCTGGTGTAGAATGAGTTCAAAATAAAAGAGAAGATGAGGTGTTGTTTCAGTATTAATACAGCTCTGTGTTTTGTTTTCCAGCCTTTAGACTGCATAGAGAAACAATAGATTCATTGAATTAACAATTAACACGTTATTATTGAATGCAGGAGCGACATTTCAGCAAACTCAATTCGAACTGCTGTGGCTCGAAAAATGAGCTCATCCTCGGTGAATGAGGATCCCTCTAAATTTAAATCGATCGCATTAAGGCTGCTTGAGACGCCGGAGGGAATTACAGAAAGTGTTATTTTCTTAATGTTCAGCAATAATCTCTCTCTCTCTCTCCTTCTGCAGGCATTTATTCGTCCATTCAGGGAGCACCACATTGATCCAACCGCCATCACGCGCCACGACTTCATTGAAACCAATGGCGACAACTGTATGATCCCCGTCCTGCCGCTGGCTCACATGGCCTACAAGTTCCTCACATACACACCAGGTAGCATACGCACACAACACTCTGCCCTACTGGCTGCGTAGCACAGAACTAGTTCATCGCATATATGTGCTTTTTGTGTATCCTGTGTGAAACATTTTCTCATTCACGCTGCTGTCACCTGCGAGTTAGAAGCTTGGGGGTTGTAACACCTGCAGGGGTTCAAGCTCTCCATCAAGGTCTCACCTTATCTGCTACAAAGCAGTGGGAATCGCAAGTGCAGCAGCATGGATGAGATCCCTCACCGGCTTCTTCTCCCATAAAACACTGCTAGCGTACCTGCAGCCACACTGCATAAAGCTGTCATGTGACTGTAAGGACTTTAGAAGGTCGGCTTTACAGTGTCTAACAAAGCGTAGCAGTGACTTAGTGTTGCAGGATGTGTGTCCACTGGATGTGGGAAAGCATTGGGGCAGTTTTGCGGGTAATCATGTGCGCTGACCTTACGAGTGCAGGGCGGGAGGGGCGGGACTGGAAGAGGAGGATCAGCAGGAGAAACGGAGCAACCTGTTATTGAGGAGGGGACATCTCCACCCGTCATGTCCGCACTTCAACTTGAGCAGAAAGGTCACTGATGGGTGGAGACGAGGGGAGTTGACATCGGTTAGCTGAGGTCTAATGGGGCTGAGCTGTTCACCAGCAATCCTTCATGTGCTTTGTCAGCTGTTGTGAATAAATCAATGCAAATAGGCCACCATCTTCCCACTTTAAATACTAGACTAGAGAAAGAGTTATCTCTTATAATTTGACATGTTTTGTGTCATAGTTTTGCTCACCTGTTCCATCAAACCCGTTTATCGCATGTCTTCCAGACATTTGGTTTGCAGTGATGCCTTCCAACAAGAATGTCCTGCTGTACTTGGGCAGCACTCTGTAGAGAAGTCGTAGAAGAGATGTTCAATGACGTGAGGGAATTCTGATAGAAACGGAAAGAGTGAAAGGGATTTTTACACATCAAGGAAGGGACAGAATAGGACAAAAGGGGAGACTTTGGGGGGTGAGGTGAGGGAGAGAAGATTAGAGGGGAGAGAGCAGTAGTGAGGTTCACCTGCAGGTGACATCCACACCTGTCATGTCACACGCAGCGGGTGGTGAAGAGGTCACGAGACGGAGACGGGGAGCGACGAGGTGACATCCACACTTGTCATGTCCAAGGCCTTAAGAGGTCACCGCTAAGAGTTTAAGACAGAGGGTGAGAGTGCAAGGAGAAGAGAGGGAAGCGAGAGAGCGTGGGGTGGGGGGGGTTGGGGTGACGGAGGGTCATGTAGCGGTGAGATGACATCTACACCTGTCATGTCAAGCTCCTCGCTGTGTCAAGCGGTCACCAGACAAAGACAAGAGACGGAGGTGGACGGCGAAAAGCTGAAAGCCGCGAGGCGACATCTCCAGCTGTCATGTCTGCACTTCAGCTGGGGTCAAGAGATCGCTGTTTAAACCAAAGAGAGGGAAGGAGGGATGGAGGCGGACAGAGAGAGGACAGCTGTAAGTCATAGCGACAGAAGGACTCGAGTGAATAACAAGAGTTAGCCGCGTGACAGAAGAGCTGGAGACTTCTGAATCCAAATTCTCTTCAAACAGCAACTGTAGCTGCGTTTCAGGCTGTTTTCATGCATAGTGTTTTGAATATTGTTGCACTCGGCCACTCCTTTGTATGAGTCCTGACATGTTTGTCACCTGTCAGCTCACATCAACACGGAATACGAACATTGACTTCCCTGAAAGCAGTCGCTACTTCAAGTACTCTTTCTATAGCTTTGGGGCTAATTCTGCTTTTATGAAATGTAATTATATACTAAAGCCCAGCTGACGAAGATGCTCTTAGTTACATTTTTGCAACGTTTGAAAAGAAAAATATCATCATTTTGGGTTGTTTAATCTATAACAGTGCATCATATTTCATAAGTCCTCGTATGTTTGGTTTGGAAAATCTTAATTAAACGTACTGGAGTGAAATGTACAAAGATTTCCAGTGAAATGTAGTGGAATAAAAGTATAAAGTAGCATGAAATTGAAATAATCAATAACGTACAAGTACTTCAAATGTTTGGTTACATTCCACCACTCTAAATAATATGCATATGTCAGCAAAATAAAAACATGTCCTCCTTGTTCAGATTTACAGTTTATTTTAGTGTGTAGATATGTTCCACTGGACAAACTAAATAAATAAAGTCTGTGTTTAAATAATATTCATGTGTTTCTTCTGCTGCTGATTTGTTCTCAGTGAAAGCCTTCATAAACAAGGAAAGGGATTACGGCTCTTGAACTGCTGGAAATGTGACTGGAAGCAGATCATAAAACAGGGATGTTCCTATCTGAAATATTTATTCATTTTATCTGTAAACTACCACGTACACTATGAAGCAGAAATGTAACCATTTTAAGTACTGTACCACAAACGCATAGTAAAAAAACAAGACAAGTTGCAGACAGTAGTACGTCACACACGCAGCAACAAATGTAATGAGTCATCAAAAGTAGAGAAAATCAGGTATCACAATATTTTTGGCCAAATACCTCGATATAAACACGGCGACGATATTTCAGGGTTGACCATTGGTGCTTTTTCAAAATATTCACACACAGAGTTTTGGTAAATGATCTTCATTAATGTGGGTATAATGACTAAATGGGTAAAGTCAGATAAAAGGACAGCTAGAACAGTCTGGTATCACATCACTGTGATGTAGCCTTTAAAACCATGAAAAGACAACACTTATGCCTTATTATGATAGCATTATATCCAAAACCTAAGACTGGGTTTAATAGTTTGTAACAGAGAAAGTAGTGAAAGAAATTGGGAGAACAAGTCGTGTAAAATTAAGAAGAGGTGAACAAAATGGGCTATATTACAATATAACAAGAGTTAATATAGTCAAGACTTTCATCCTATCTAAGATATCTCGTGTCATATCACGATATTGATATAAATATTACTGATATATTGTCCAGCCCTATTAAATAGGCACGGTCACTATTTCAGAATTCATGGCCTTTTACACGAACATTTAGAACAAAAACATTAATTTTCTTCTTTTGTTCACAAAATCTCATTCCTCTCATTCCCTGTCAAACCGTTAACATTGAATTAAAGATTCTCCGTTAGTCCCTCCCCTTTGCCCAATGACATTAATCTACCTTTCCTTCAGCTTGTTTACACATTTGAATCCAGTTGTCAACAATTGTGTAAAGTCCTGGACCAGGTTTCCTTTTTTTTTTTTTTTTTTTATAAAATTCTTCACATCAAGAGATTCACTCCAAATGTTTTTTCAGCGTGACTGTCTGTCTATTCCCCGGCCTCCATCTGAACTCCAACTACACCTTCATCTAAATATCACATAACACCACGGCACACATTCTGTCCAGTCCCAGGGCGCCTCTGTAGGGATGATGTGTAGCTCCTTTAGAGCGGGAGAGCGGGATTGCAGAAGTTGTTTAAATATTAAAAGGTGAGGGGGGGGGGGTTATGATTCATAGTTCCATTTGAACATCAGTGGGACTTTTACTTGCTCGATAAAGAACAGACAGAGTGTGGAGACTGATTTATTTTTGTGATGGCACTCAAGGCATAGCGGGGCTGAAGTGTCTCGCCCCAGACTAACTGCCTTAAATCCTCCTCTTGATACCTGCGGTGCTGAGGCGATAGCACTGTGATTAAAAAAAAACAGTCAAGTACATTGATATCAGACGACTGATCTCCATTCGGCCTCTCTGATTCTGGAAGACATCTTGACAGTCACTGTTATTTTACATCTCGGACTATTTTACCCTCTTGTCCTCATCCTACGTCTTTGTCCTCTCCTCGGCCACTGATCCCCGTTGCTCCTCCTCCTCCTCGGTCTCTCCATCTCTCCCAGGCTCCCTCCAGCATCCTCTCTGTGGGAGTACTACGCCTTCATGTCTTCATTTCACTAAACAGTTCGATCAATTATTCTATTAACTTCACTCTCTTTTCTTCCTCTGTGTGTAAATGTCCGGCTGTCTCCTGTCCCCTTTCAGAGGCCGTGGCGGCGTCCTATCCTTGGGACTGCTACGTCTTCGCCCTGGCGGTCTTCGTGACTCTGACCAATCAGATTCATAAGTGGAGCCACTCCTACTTCGGCCTCCCGCGCTGGGTCACGCTGCTCCAGGACTGGCATCTGGTGTTGCCACGGAAGCATCACCGCATCCACCACGTGTCTCCGCACGAGACGTATTACTGCATCACTACAGGTCAGAGCTGCTGTGATCATCATGATAACGGCCACTTCTATTGGATAAATATCTATAGAGCTGGTGTTTAACTACAGCACAGGAACAATGGCCGCGGCTGGACTCCAACCAGAGATTTATTAATAATATTACCGTTTTTCATTTTGATCAGACTAAATAAACCAGGATCAAACCCTACCAATGACTGTGAAAAAAGGATCATTTTAACTTGATAACAACATGTTAGACTGGATTAGTTAAGCCACGTTTAAAGGACAGAACCAAGGTTATCTTAAGGTCAAACAGGTCAAAAACATTCGAAGAAAAAAACAACCAAAAAAAGTTATTTCTTTTAATTTTGCTTCCATCACAGCATCAAGGCCCTGAAGGACAGAATGTGTGTGATGTGCATTTTGATGACTTATTTGTTCATTTTATTTATCAGTGTGTATTTTGTGGGCGTCCATTTTGGATCGGCATAATTGAAGCTGATGACTCAGAATAATTTCACTTACAATTCTCTGCAGATTGAGACAAAATGGCGTCCGTGTCTGTCTGTCTGTCTGTCTGTCCGTCTGTCGGCTTCGTATAAATAACTAAAAGAAAATGTTCTGTTTTGCGTGCGCGCGTGTCTTCAGAGACACGAGGCCTCCGTAATAGATCCACATTCAGTATTCTGTGTGCATCTGGGTGAGAGGGAGGGAGAGCGAAGAGGGAGGATACACAGGGGGGACTCAGCCTGTACGTCACCCTGCGCCCCTGCGGACGACAGATGTGTGTGTGAGCAAGTTGAGTTGGGGTGTCACAGGGAAAGTGTGTGTTTGCGAAGCGCACACATCTGCATAGTGGAGCATCTGTGTGTGTGTGTACAAGTCTCTTTGACCTCCTCGGTTTCTAACCTGTGTGTGTGTGTGTGTGTGTGTGTGTGTGTGTGTGTGTGTGTGTGT
>NW_022280110.1:1288377-1299194 GCF_004355925.1 Anarrhichthys ocellatus | reverse complement strand
GTGTGTGTGTGTGTGTGTGTGTGTGTGTGTGTGTGTGTGTGTGTGTGGTGGTAGGTGGGTTGATGGCGGTCAGGGCCCACGGGGGATGGCGGCGCCCCCACCCCCCTCCCCCTAGCCTGGCTGCCTGGGCCGGGCTTGGATTCCACTGGGGCTTGCCTAGCTGCCTTTGTGTTCGCCACCGGCTGACAATCCCCATGTATATTTAATGCTAACCTGCTGTCTGTTCTAACAAATAGGACTTCACAGGCAGAGGGGGGGATGGAGGACAGGGGAGGGAGGGGGGTGGGGGGGAGCAGGAGGGCGAGGAGAAGGCGGGTAGGAAGTAGGGATTAGGAGGGTAAGAAAAGAGTGTGTGTTGAAAGAAGGAGAGGTGGAGGGAACGAAAGAGTGAAATCAATCAAAACCTCTGGCTGCTTTGCTGCCTTACTGTTTTCCTGCAGAGAGAGGGTCACTGGAGGGACACGCACACACACACACATATCCCCGCAGCTATAGCATGCACCCTATGCAAACACATCATGGGTGGTACTGTGTGAGCATCAGACGAGGGTAGCCTAAGTACACACAGCTGATGTGGATGTCTCTATTCGCTTCTTGTGTGCGCGCTTGTGTGTCTGACACCTTTTTGTCATTTCTGCATTTGTGCGCCTGTGTTAGTGACTTCCAAAAGTAAAACAGCATTCATGCAAGTGCTTCACTTAACATGCGAATGTGCGGATTGGATCTATGTGTAGGTCCTTGGTAATAATAGTAAAAAGGCCTTTTTATCTTAAATGTCAGTGTCGGCTGCCTCTTAAGCAGTCACGCTTATAGACGTTTGTGGTTTGTGTGTGTGTGTGTGTGTCGGAGCAGTATGTACACAGACTGTTGTACAGTTATACAGTCATGCATGCATGTAAATGTACTCTGGCATACAGCCATACATACATTAATGTATTTATCTAACCCATACCGGAAATCCAAGTTCTGTAAACTAACTGTAAAAGAAGGAAGAGTCAGTGTGTGTGTGTGTGTGTGTGTGTGTGTGTGTGTGTGTGTGTGTGTCTAAATTGCTCAGGCTCATACATCAGGTCTTTGCATAAAATCGAATTGAAGTAGAAAGACATAAACATTACGCTTTATAATTGTATAATACATGTTAGAATAAGCCAGGCTCGCGGCGTGTCTATACAGATGGCTATTTGTGTCAGTCTAACACTTTGGTCCAGTTCCGTCTTACTTTTTTGCTTCTTCCTCTCTAATCCTCTCCTCCCTTCTCCAACATGCTGACTCTCCTCTTCCATGTTTCCTCACATCCCAGGTTGGTGTAACTATCCCCTGGACCAGCTGGGCTTTTGGAGACGAATGGAGCAATTGATCAAACGTCTCACAGGGCACAAGCCGCGATCAGATGACCTGGCGTGGGCCAAGAAGATCGACAGATAAACGCGCAAACACACGGCCGCCGGATGGACGGGCGGACAGTTGGGCTTGCCGATGAAAACATCTAGAGACGGAGACGGATGGGGAAAACACATACACATGCATGTTACTCATGTCTTTGTGCTTTGTGCTTTTCTGCTGAAGAGCGAACATTCAAAGAAACTGTTTTTGCAAAAAGAAAAATCAAAGATGGTTCGAGGGATTTCTGTCCGTGCTGGAGTCTGCAGTATAACGAGCTTCAAACGTACGAGGTGAAAACATTACTAGATTATAACTATATAATTATATATAATTATAGTAGCCAATCAGCTTGTAGTCCTGTTTAACCAATGAGATGTGTGGGTGTAGGAGGTTTCTGGAGGTTGGGCTCTCCAGAAGTTACACCGCACTGCCTGTTGCAGGCAGCTTCTTACACACACGCACACACACACACACTCACTCACACACGTACACAAACAAGTTTGAAAGTCTCTTCTATTTCTTCTCGTCTTCTTTTTTTCTGGCCCACCCTGGAAACATCACCATTCTCTTTAAATTCTCACGTCTGTTACACACAAGAAGGTGAAAATGGGATGATTGTGAGGATCCATTAAGACACTGATAACTCCCCTCTTTTGTGTCTGTGCTTGGTGATCTCTACAGGCCAGACAAGACTTTGGGAGGACAAACATGTGGAGAAAGGTTTGATAAAATACATACTGTAGCTTCCATAGAAACGTATAGCACTAATATAGATAGGTCAACAGGCATGTTGCAGATGCAGACTTACACATGTGCATTTCTCATTGATCCTTTTGTACAGAAAGATGGTGTTTTTTTTGTAGCATTAGGAGTTCACCTCTAAATGTATAGAAACCTCTAAAGAACATATTTACTGCATAAAAACTGTTCAGCAAAAAGCCGTTTTAAGGAGGTTTAATACGAAAATGTATTTCACTTGAATCCAGACGAGTTCAGAATTTTTCGTATTCCTTGTCTCTTTGTATATAACATTTTCAGTGAGGACATGCACTCTGAATGAAAGCTACAGTGCGGTCGGATTTCCGTCTTTCTCGACAGACAGAAAAGGGGACACAGCTGAACTTGTAACTGGCGGTATAGAAGGTTTAAAGCAGGCGAGCCTGTTTCTCAAAGTTAACAAAATCCCCCTACCAGCGCCTCTAAAGCTCACAAATGTATATGTTATATACCTTGTTGGTTTAATCTGTACAAAGCCAAAGATTCTGTTACCTTCGAGCAGAGCCAGGCCAGCTCTTTTCCCCTGTTTCCAGTCTGTGTGCTAAGCTAGCGTTGTGGCGATAGCGTCCTATTTAGCGTACAGTCGTGAGAATATTATGTTATCAAAATACAACAACTAAGATGAAATGGAGAAAGTCTGGCATGAAGTCTGGATGACAGGTTGATGTTCATATATAAACTTTAAGTCTCTTTGCTCCATTTGAACAGAAATGGACACAGAAAGAAGCAGAAACGTCTTGTCATCGGTGGTATATCCTTACTGTACAGAAATCTATCCAGCAGAAGCTCCGTTTCTTGGAGGATGCTTTCGGCTTCCCCCAAAGGCTATCAAATAAGCCTACATGTGTAGTTAGCGTTAGCTTTCCACCTCCACACTGGACGAGCCGGGGCAGGAAAGCACAGCTTGTTGTTGCCTCCTAGTCCAGCATCATTCTGCATCACTACAATTTGTTTTTATTCAGGATTTTATGCAGTTCAGACACTATTTCCTAAAGCACTTCTTAGTTGTTTAAATTCTTAAGAGAGCTTGAAAAATCCTTTTTTATATTTATTTCTCAACAGATAACCATTTTGCATTGTTCATACCGTTTGAAAAAAAAACACCCAAATCCCCTTGTAGAAAAGACAAAGAAATTTCGTCAGCAGTTGTGCGAGATGCTAATTGGTGCCGCTGTCTGCCACACTGTGCAACTGTAAATACTAAACACACAACAACAAGGAATGTTTCACAAACCTCTGAATCAGAGTGATACGCATGGCAACATTCTTACATCAGTCTGTGTCAGCTGATGTGGAAGAGGAAAAGGGAATTCTTTTTTTATTGCACAACAGAAGAAAAAAAAATTGGTTAGCTAGTTGCTTATTAGGTGCAAATAATGTATCTCTGATTTTTGTTTATGTTGCGTACAATGACACATGCACTTTAGTTTGCTGTTACTAACTCTAAACTCGCTGCTCGACTTGTAGTTTATTTCTAGGCTGGAAATCCCTTCAGTTGCAGAAGGTCAATAATAACAGCACTTCATTGTTTTACTCAGTAAATGTCTGAAAATGTGTCCTGCAATCACTCGTTCACTCGTGTGTTTTCTCTGGCTTTATCATTTTCTATTTTTTTATGAAGCCTTGTACAGTTCCATTTTGACGTTCCATTTCGCTGCTCGTCTTGCCTTAATGTTTTTATCTGCTCTTTGATTTAAATAAAGGTTTATGAACATGTTTGTTGTTGTCTCATTTGTCTCGAGCATGTAGTTGTAATGTGGTTTCAATATGGTGTAATATGGTTTCACTTGCATTAGTGCAGACGAGGCCTGTTGATCTAAGAATATGTGCAGACAAAAGGGGAACACAAAGGATGTGTGTTTTTCATTCATCCTAAATGTTTTGGTGTCGGGGGTTAATGCCGTGTCTCAAAAGTGTAATCATAGAGAAATACAACCGAGGAGTAAAAAGCCAATGCTGAACCAACAGCACCCTCTAGTGTAAGGTTGTATTTTTCCTTTCACTGATCCCAGGTCCTCAGTCAACAGTACGTCGGTGGATGGATGGACGGATGTGGAGTCCTCAGCGGAGGTCAGAAGGTCACCCCGTTCTGCTCTATATCCGGGGCCACGTGACCTCCGAGATCAGTTCAGTGTGAGTCTCACCATCCACAGGAAAGCCGAGCCCCTGTTGGGATGCAGCTGCTGCAGCGGCCCCTCTGGATCCTGCTGAGAGCCGGAGGCAAGGCCGGGGCCGGGGAGGAGGCGAGGGAAGGTAATTAGAAGGCAGAGGAGGAAAAGAGTGGCAGAGACAGGTGAATGACTTCGATAGATATCGCTTTGATATGTGCAAGAAGCTAGTGAATAGTTTGATTTCCTGGTTTCAGCACGTGGACCACTGAAAGCAGACGAATGAAACTGAGTTACCTGAACCTATGTTCTATAAATAGTTCAAATTGTAAAGTCGGTATAAGTACAGCCTTCTGAGTTAATTAACTGAACTTGAGAAAACAAGTTCTGTAATCTACCAAGTTGACCTGGGGAGGACTTTGACGTTTCATTTACAATGCAGACAAAATATGCTGTGATTTTTCACCTGAACCACAACTGTACATCCTCTGGGGACCATGACTGTCTGGTTGTCAGTCTGAATCAAAGGTGGACTGACCGTTAGACAGATATTGACAAGTCCAAGGCTAAATTCAATACAATTATTAGTAAAACAATCACTGTTCAAACATAATTGAATCATTTAGCATGCCAATTTTTGGTTTTCCTCCAACAAGTCAGCCTCTCCGAGTTCTGCAGTTATTCTAACAGCTACATACAGTATGTTCGTCTGGACCGACTGACCTAAAGACTGAGCCTGGATGTTCGCGGTGTCTGATCGTCACAAGCTCTAATATGGAGATTTATAAGCTCTTCATAGCGGAGTTTATCTTTGGGAAAAAGATGGATTTCAGTTAATTACCTTAGCTGCGTCACTTCTACACATTTGATGACAGTTTGGGGTTCGTTAATTTTGTTAGAAGATCGCGCATACAAACACAGAGACAGTGTCCGTTACCTGAGCATGTGCACACACACACAAACACACACACACACACACACACACACACACACACACACCAGGGGTTGTGACATGTTGCAGAACTATCTGATCTCACACGTCTTTATATAGCTCACAGTAAGAGCTCCTTTGTCATTCCCGCATTACTGCCACCACTTCCACTGTTACACCCACTGCTAACAAGACACACATGCAGCTCGCCTTCCTTTCTCACCCACACACACACACAGACACACACACTCACACACACTCCCTGTCTCTCTGCGTGGTGGTGACATATTGGATCTCACTATGCTGATGTGCTTGGCTGATCGGTGTCTCATGCTGGTAGCTATTAAAGTTTCTATCAGACATACTGAGACACGGGGCTTGATGGCAACACAGCAGTGAGATGCAGGGACACGAATGTGCAGCTTTTAAGTTAATACTTCATTATAATATAAAAGTTACAGTTTTTTTTACCAAGCAAGCTTTATAAAGCAGTGTGCACATCGTGATCATGCATGCCATTAAAATGTCCACTCTCAGTTCCTCTGAGGTGCATGAGTCAGAAAACGCCACCTCATTGGTTAATCACCATATATATATAAAACATAATGCTCATTTCCAAATCTAAGAAAACATTATCCAAGACTTGAATTAAAGAGGGATCAACCATCTTAGCTCCGTTTACTGACTTTGCTCTTATATTCTCAAAGAAAGACTTAAATAATATTTGGAATCTTTGGAATTTCTATATTAATTATTGTTTTTTTTGTGTGG
Organism: Anarrhichthys ocellatus; assembly: GCF_004355925.1. NCBI lineage: Eukaryota > Metazoa > Chordata > Actinopteri > Perciformes > Anarhichadidae > Anarrhichthys > Anarrhichthys ocellatus. Next base: position 1,293,224 of record NW_022280110.1, on the reverse strand, counting down.
ACACACAAATTCAAGGCATCCATGTGAATATGTAACGCTCAGAGCCGACATAGTGTGAACGGTGACAAAGTATTACTTATGGTGGGAGAGGAGGTGGATGGTGTCAAACAAAGACAGGACTTTCAATGTTGAATTGTTTGTGACGCGTTTCCTTAGTTTACGTACTTAATCTAACAAAGTGGTTTTGTTGCCTTAGCCCAACGTTAACTTGTTTCCGTGGGGTCGGCAGGTAATATTACACATTACCTGCCACCACCAGGCAATGCACTGTGAGGAGGTTGTGGTGATCTCATGTATTTCTGTGAGGTCACGTTGATAAGGGAGAGGCCAATCCTAGGAACAAAGGATACGATATAGTTTGCCTTGCAGGCCTGATTCAGGGTAAATTTGGCCTTAGATCAAAATGAGAATAAAAAGTGGATGAGGTAAAGCCATGATGTGAAGTTTTGGTCGATCATTTGATAATTAGAGCATTGTCATTGAACATATGATTTAATATCAATGCCTGAGAGATATTACTTCTACTCATGTGTGTCTTTGTGTAAATGCTCTGCTTCTTGAACAGCTTCCAACTTGATTCTAAATTAAAATAGCTGTTAAAATATTGAGCAATAGAGAGAAATAGTTAAGGTGCTGAATTTGATACAATACAAATTAAGTTAAAGAATAAATCAATCCATAGTTATCATCTGCTCCAAATCCAAAAGACAAAAAAAAAAAGTGTCTACGAGTGGAAGCAACAGGGAGCCTCGACTCGTCTTTAATGACATCTGAACATGTGGCTGCAGGTGACTTTTGTCATGCAGGGTGTGAGAATCCCACAAGGATTCTCGTCAGAGATTAAAGTGTGTTCACACCCTTCTCAGTAGCTTGCTGTGTGTGTGTGTGTGTATGTGTGTGTGTGTGTGTGTGTGCACTTGCACGCCTAGATGCAGATGAGAGTGTGTATGTCTGTTGCATTGTTTCACATGGTGTGGATGCTTGAATGTATATGTATCTGTGTGTACGAAGGTCGAGTGTGTGTGTGTGTGTGTGTATGTGTGTGTATGTGTGTGTGTGTGTGTGTGCGAGACTCACTTGCAGGTGCAAGTGAGAAAGACAATTATAAGGGCCTGACAGAAAAGCAGTGAGGCGTCAAAGAGTTTGTCACATTCATCACACTTCTTGAGTCAGAATGGGGAAAAAAGTTTTGTATTTTGAACCAAAGTGCGTTGAGATTGAAGAGATTTGAATGTCTTCTACTTTTCTTAAAGGATTTAAGTCTGGTGATATTCTTCACTTTTCTTACTGTAAACACATCTAGTAACCGTAGACCCTGCGGCATTCAGCTCCAACTTCATTTATTCCTACCGAAAAATATATTTTCATTTTTCAAAAAGGCAAAATGATTTGCTAAAATAGTTGGGCACTGTGTTTGTCTGCAAATGTTACTATAACAGGATTACATAGGGGACTATTTTCAGAGGTGGATTAATGCACATTTGGAGCAAAAAATAGTCATATATAAAAAGAACAACGAAAGTGCAGTTCAGTCTTTGCAGAGCCAGATCAGACTCACCTGTGTTGGGCCAGCACAACAACGTTTTTTGGGGGCATTGGGATCGTTTTTTCGATGAATTCGATTTTTAGAAAGTCAGTTAAACAAGCCTACAGATACTCAAATCCTCCTTTTGTTGTCCAAACTTTAAGGCTGGTGTTGTTTTACCCTAGGCTAACCCTCCAGCATGTAAGGGGACAGAACAACAAACAAATACATCCGGCTTTTTATATTATATATATATAATATGTCTGGTAGACATATCTGTACATGGAAGGAGAAATGGGGAATGTCACACAATGGTTTTTTTTCACTGGCAAAGAAAAGCTAAACAGGGAGGCTGTTGTGATGCCACCTGCTGGTTGTATTCTTAACCTCAATATGTGGTGAGTTAATACAAATAGTTAATTAAGGTTTAACTGGCATCCAAACTACTGATTGTCATACTAAAGCGCATAAATGTCTGTTTTCATGGACTTCTGTGTGCGCTCTCAAACTCTGTCTAATAGATACTTTGAAGCGTTTAGATCAAGTCCACCCGGTATGTTGTTGAAACACGTCATTCTGATGCTGTTGCTGTGTAACCTGTGTATTTCAATACTTGGGTCGTGAATGGACAGCGACTGGAGCTCTGGATAAAGCGGACAGGAAACACCAATTATCAAGCTATTGATACTATTAATAAACAGGTTATTAAATATTTGGAGCAGCTTTCCTCTAGATTAAACAGGTGAGGGTCACCAACCTGAGCTCATGAACTGGCAATGAAAGATGTCTTTTAATGTGTTATAACTTAACTTATTACTCATTTGAAAAGTAATTGATCAAGCGACTATTAACAACAAAATGAGTGATGACATCACCTTATTCGTGTGCCGTTTAACCTCGGTAACCACACAGCTCAGTTAATTCACCACAAGCGACACCAAGAGTGTAAAGCCGTAAGAGAGAGCGTCTTACCCAGAAAGCTTTTTATTTTTACCATCTTCAAGACGAAATGAGTGCTACGTGTAGTTTTTAGTATGAACGTATCATTTTGTCATGTTTTTTTTCCAAAAGCTGAAACCTTTTTTGTAGCACGTAGCAGCACACAGCTTTGGCTTCCTGTATTTAGTACCAAATACTACCCTGACTATTAGCATTACACATGTGTTACTATTTCATTTTCTGACACCAGAAACTGCCAAATATGTAAACTTAGACGAACAACATGACAAGTTCAAAGCAATACTCCATTCATACTTCATAGCTCGTCTTAAGCATGCAAACGGTTAACGTTTGGTACTCAGCAGTGCGGAAGGTGAGCGTGATAGAGTGGGGGTGATGGGTGCTGACGGGTGAGGGGAGTGAGGGGGGTGGAGAGTCAGTGCGGGGAGCATGGTGGGAACAGGGGGCCTTGCTGGTGTCATGGGACCCGTGATGAATAGCTGACACAAGACTACAGGGACCTGAGCACTGTCAAACTGTCATACCACTCCCACTCCCACACACTGGCAATGCCAATTAGACATGGGCCCTGTGTGTGTGTGTGTGTGTGTGTGTGTGTGTGTGTGTGTGTGTGTGTGTGTGTGTGAGTAAGAGAGACAGATGTACTCACGAGTTAGAACAGTTTTTGTGCCACTGCCAACATGACCAAGGAGAATCAGGCAGTAGAAAAAAAAAAAGATTTAAGAAAGCATATGACCCGTGTGTGTTCATGTAAGAGCCGGGATCTGTGTTTACCTTTGAGTCGCTCTCTGTCAAAAGTGAAACCAAGATGACACAAACACCCTCAGTGTAGTCATGCACTCAGACATAAATTGTAACAACCTCCTCCAGACAATATCAGTGTCAACTGATTAAATAAAAAATAACATTACATGTTTATAAAGCACTAAATGTTTTAGGAGTGATAAAAAGAAGCAGCTTTTATTTAGAGGATTGGTATAACACATCTCTTAGCTAAAAACACAACCGTAAACCTGCAATAATCTATTGTGTTTGTTTGGCCACTAGAGGGCAGTGGAAACAAGCTGTGAACCATCGTCGATATGGGGAATACGTAAGCTAACTTTTGATTATTTACACATCCAACACTTATGGAGGAACATTATCATTAACTAAGAGTTACGGTTTTGGGCCTCCTCACAGATGTTGATGTGTCAGCGCGATCATGTGGTGTTGCAGGACGTGCATCCGCATGTTTTCAATTGAACCAAACTCCACGGTGCAGATACAGATACACCAAGGAGGTTAAAAAATATCATGGATAACAATGTTGTTATCCATCCTACCGCATAAGATACAGCCAGATTTTCAGTAATTGTTTGATGAAAGGTTTCGTAAAGTAATAAGGTGTTTTTAACGAATGGATCCGTGGGACGTCGAACATCACAGCTTCTATTTAAAGGAGCAGCGTGCACAATGTCTCACATCTTCACCTTTGAGCTTTCACATCTGTTAAGTTCCAGGAAATGATTTAAGAGAGAATTTTTCTTTTCAAATTACAAAAAAAAAATCTGTTACAAACCATGTAAAGAGGATTCACATTCATTCTTCTCCGTTGTGTAAATGCAGATGGATACAGTTTTGAGGATGTTATTGAAAGAAGTGAGGATGAACCTGCTGGTTATTGTGAACATGTAACTGAAGGGCCATCAGATGGCAGCATTGCACCTCAAACTGCAGGACGTAGACTTCAAACACAGTGGGCAGTCAGAACATGGCTCATATACTGGAACATGGAAATGAGTGCTGTTTGACTGGTTTTGTCCTCTCAGATTCAAAGAGAAACCTACACTGTGTGGCTTCATCTGATCTTGTTTTAAATCTGCTTGGCACCATCACTGGCCAAGTCCTCCACCCATCTATCCCGTCTTGCCTTTGCCTGTCTGCTGCAGCTTGTCTTCATCCATCCATCATTCATCGGGCCAGATATTCAGCCTCAGAGGGCTTTACAGTCTGTACACATGCGACATCCTCTGTCCCAGGACCCTCACATCGGAACACTGGTCTTTCTTTCTGTCTACAGTGTTTCCCCTTTAAAACCAGATATCTGTAATTGGGCATTCTCAATCAGACAATAAATAAATAAATGTAATCACAAAAATATAGAGAATAATTAAGTAAAAAAGCCACTATGAATTATGTTGTCACACATTTTTGTTCCATTTATGTTAGAATGTCTTAAAAATATGAGCATTTTTACACAACATGTAGCTAAACAAAACTTTTTTAATTTAAAAGCCCGGTTGATCAGAGATGATTAACTTGTATCATCTCTCTGTGTGTGTGTGTGTGTGTGTGTGTGTGTGTGTGTGTGTGTGTGTGT
>NW_022280110.1:1275677-1285377 GCF_004355925.1 Anarrhichthys ocellatus | reverse complement strand
AAACATACACTCCCTATATCTCTTCATCTCACACCAACGCACACAGAGGATAGCAGGGAGGCACGAGAGCTAAGAAAACTATTTAATTGTGTTTCCTTTTTTTATGTTCAGAAGATAAACGGTTTATAATCCTGTTTAGCCATGCTAGTGCCGTGTCCAATGTCTGGCTATATGTCAGTCATTCAATCCAGATATTCTTGACCCCCAGATGATGAATCCTATTGACTTACTACTGACATTGCCATCAGACTCAATCACAAAATACAGTAAGCAGTAAATCAGACAGTTGCAGTTGCTATAGGCTTTTGCAAGTGGAAGAAACTACTGGAGTATTTGTTTTTCCAATCCTGTTTTCCCCAATTCCTCGGTGTCTCCACAGGATGTGTTCAGGCACAGCATTGAGTGTAGGTCACCTGCGTTTTGGCAGCGCAAAGAGCCCAACACACATTCACTGTAGTTACTGGCTTTAAAATAAGCTTCAGGTCTGTATTGATGCGTAGAGCACGAGCCATTCTGCAACCTGTGTAAACAGGTGTACTGATTGAAAGAGCAGGATTAGGACTTCTTTTTTTTTTTGATCAAAGAACCAGATATTTTCTAACCTAGTTGTTCAATTTTGAGTATTTAATTTCAATCCATGCTTTAGAAGTGCTTCAACTGTGAGTACTGCATGGCATGAACTTTGACCCCTACCTTCCGTGGCCACACGCTTTACTTAACTGTTCCATGTGTGAAGCTTTAGCTGGGCTAAACATCTTACCCTGTTGTTTTCTTGACATTATAAAGAGACCGAGCTAGACCTTCGACAGACGTCAACTGGAGAGACGAGCATACAGAATCATCTTTCAGCATAAAATACCTACATGAATTATCCATATGGTCACTCCCACAACAGATTGAGAGAAATGGCTGCTTCTCTGTTATAACTCATCTTACCCCATCCTCCCCTTCAGTTATACATTCAAAACTAAATCAACAACAACAAACTCTTTACTGGAACAAAATACCATCAGATAGTGGCGTGTGTACTATCAGGTCTGTTTATTCACTACTGCAGGAAGATCCCAGACCAGAGGGCAGGCAGGCGGATACTAATGTCCTGTGAAACAGAAGAGATGATGAGACAGACAGGTCACTCAGTAACTTGTATTGGCTGTCTTCAGCACATTTAGCACATTATGGCACTAAACACGTACTACAGTACAGCACCATTGGAGCTAACCAAAAGCTGTCTTACAACACTTTATATTAACAGTCAATGGGGTTTTACAACAAGTAAGAGCTGTTTCATTTTGAGCCACATATTTACTGTAAACCACAGCGCAGTCTTTAAGTGCACTACACCCTCATAGCAAGTTGTTCAGATGGACATACACTAGATGTCCCGATACGGCAGCCATCGGTGTGTTTCTTTACCCCTAAAAGTTAGTAATACATGTGCATTAACAATATGATTAAATCACTTTACATTATGGAAAGGCTGCAGGGACACAGAGTGACTTAAGGAGAGGAATAACCACACCGGACTAGTTACGTAAAGTTTACTACAGTTTATACATCTTTTGGAATGAACACATTTTAATTAAATACAACAGGCCATAAATGAAATACTTTTTCAATAACAGGTTAAATGGAGTTTGAGTTGCACATGTTTTATGAATAACAGGTGCTTTTGAATATACAGTACACATAAATGATTATCAGCACACACACGCACACACACACACACACACACAAAAAGTCTTTGAGTAGAGACTTGATTCATGCATTTAGATAGATGGAGGGTATTGATATAAATGTCGTGGGTCTGTGTGTATCATTGTGTGTGTATTCCTGTGTGGTAGTTGATAAGCCACAATGCTAGAGGCACAGCTACCTGATCTAATTGCACTGCAACAAAGTCCACAGACACACACAGAGTGAAACAACTGCATTTTCTGAGCTGTACAGTCACACAGTTGTCATATACGTTGGCCCATCTCTTCTGCCTCAATCAAGCATGACAGGAGATCAATCTTAAAAGTCCAAAAACTCTCAGAGTGACACATATTTAGAAGTGTTGTTACAGTCTTGGGAGTAACAGCATTTATTCAACAAAGGATATGACTTCCATCTCTTCCAGGATTCAGATTCAGAGCTGTTAGTTCATACTAGTTAGTGAGTGAGTGAGAGGACGAACATGTGCCAGATTCCAGGAGGTATGGAAGTAGAAACTTGATTTAAAATTCTAAATTCTTCAGTTGACTGATTTTGTTTAGAATAATCACTTCAACACCATTTCTTTATTATAAAAAATTCAATAATTTCAACATCATTATATATGATTACACTGGAAATCCATGCATTATCCATAATGTTTTAATTGTCGCCAAAGTGCATTCACAATAACGGAAACGTTTTATATACCGGGAAATCATTTCATCATTCATTTACTATTGGGAGTGTCACAACACGCAGATGCCATCCATTTCAAAAAATAACTTTTTGCTGAGAGTGTTTTGGAAGATTCCTGAACAGAAGTTGGTTAGTTTAACTTTCAATAGACTCCCTACGAGTAGTTGTGATGGCACAGGCCCTGATATATCTAAGAGTCATCCTTGTAACAGTTCTAACAGTGTGCCAGTGGGAGTCTAGCTCCAGCTGGATGGATAAAAGAATTAACCTGAAGAATAAAACGCTTTTAAACTTTTTAAAACCTGATTAGATCTAACTAAACATAAAAAATATATGTATAGAAGTTGTAAGCGGTCTTCCCAATCTTATCTGTGGATACCAGAATGGTATTAACATATGCTGAATTATCAGTTCTATGTTGCTGTAATTCCTTTTCACTTGTGAAGCTGCTGTCATGGGACCTGCAGGAGAGATCCTGTAAAGGAACCCTGTAAGTTTTTGTGATGTATTACTTGTATATATGCTTTCTTGCTGAACTTTGTTTGTCTTGAATCCATTCAGCCATCCATTATCTTCCGCTTATCCTGGGCAGGGTCCTGGGGGCAGCAGGCTTAGCAGGCTATATCCATTCCATTCCTATCCCGAGCAACATTTTTCAGATCTTCCTGGGGGACCCTGAGGCCAGACTAGATATATAATCTCTCCAGCGTGTTCTGGGTCTACCCTAGGGCCTCCTACCAGTACGACATGCCTGGAAAACGTCTAGAGGGTGGCGTCCAGGAGGCATCCTGATCAGATGCCTGAACCACCTCAGCTGCGCCCTTTTGAATGCGAAGAAGCAGCGGCTCTACTCCCTTGCTCCCTCCACATGCTCCTTACCCTGTCTATACAAAGGAAGCCCATTTCAGCTGCTTGTATGTGCCTACCGGCTCAGCTCCCTCTTCAACCCAATGGTCAGGTACAACGCCTGTATCACTGCAGATGCCGCACCGGTAGCCCATATTACCGCAGTAACCACCACAGGACTACCCAAGGGACTGTGTTGAAAGCTTTCTCCAAGTCCACAAAACACACGTAGACTGGATGGGCAAACTCCCATGACCGCTTCAACAAACCTGCAAGGGTAAAGAGCTGGTCTGCTGTTCCAGTGCCAGGACGGTATCTGCATTTCTTCTCCTGGATCTGAGATTTGATCTGTTGGAGCCTCTTTTCCAGCACCCATAGATACACTTTACCCTAGAGGCTGAGCAGTATCATACCCCGATGATTAGAGCACACTCTCCGGCCCCCCTTTTTAAAAATGGGAACCACAACTTCACAGGCACTGTCTCCGAACTCTATGCAACATTGAAGAGGCATGTCAACCAAGACAGCCCAACAATGTCCAGAGCTTTCAGCATCTCAGGGCAAATCTTTAACACCCCTAGCGCGTTGCTGTCCAGGAGCTTTTTGACTACCTCAGTGGCCTCTGACAGGTATCTGGATAAGTCTTCCATCAAGGCTTCAAATTCTGCCTCCTCCACAGATGATGTGTTGGTCGGGTTCAGGAGTTCCTTTAAAGTGGTCTTTCCATCGCTTGTGAATATGCTCAATCTGGGTCAGCATTTTTGCCAAACACAGTATGAGCCAATCCCTGTTCTCCCTCTCTGAGTTGTCTGACTGTTTGCCAGAACTTTCTAAAGGCCAACCGAAAGTCTTTCTCTGTATAGTCTCCGCAAACTCATCCAACATAGCGGCGATTAGCAAGGGGCGCGTGAGTATCCCCACATCTGCCCCGGTGCCTCTCACCCTGGGCCACTCCGGAAAATGAGTCCAGCCCCTCTCCAGGTGTATGTGCGGAGATGAGCCCAACTATATTTAGTTGATACTGCACCAGCTCCTGTTAACCCCAATGCCTATCCCTGAGAGTGGTTGGCCCAGAGGCCGTTTGTTTTGACTACCACAGAAAATATATTTTTGTAGATTCTGAGAGAAGATGCTTACATAGTTGGGAAGTGTTCCTCCATGTATTGCGCCATCAATCTAAGCTTCTTGTGCACTTCTTACTCAAAAGAAGAAAGTGATTGAAGTTCTTTTTTTATTGGACTGCTCAGGGGCGTCGTTAGGCCTATTTTAGGGGGGCTGAAGCCCCCCTCAAATGTTCTTCAGCTCCCCCAAATAATTTGGCATTATTGGCTTTAAAAAAAAAAAAGAAGAAAAAAAAATATATATTTTTATTTTGGTGATGTCATTAAATTAAACTATTGTTTCTCACATGGACAAGCTATTTATAACTCTAACATGCTACATCTGTGCGTGCGTTCTGGTTTGTATGTTTTCTCCCCCTTCAAATTACAATCCAATAGCCTATCATCATACTGAACAATATAAAGTTGACACTGTCAGGTCCATTCTCCATCCATTGTGTGCAGTCCCTTTAAGAATTAGGATTTGGGAGTGACGCGGATATTCTTTATTTGAGAAAAGTTCATATTTGCGTTGTCAAATTTCACTATGACCCTCAAATTCTGTCTCTTGTGTTATCATATACTGAATGCAAGCAAAACTACAGAGCAAAATCACCCTCTTTCCGATTGAACCAATCTATGAACTGTCTGAAACAATGGATATCCGCAGCCCCAAATGGGCCCCAAAAAAAATTGCCGCGCAAACATGCCACTCCCCTTGGGGCTAAGCCCCCCCCCTTTCTATGAATCCTAGAAACGCCCCTGGGACTGCTCATGTCAGCTGACGGAAAATCCCTCCTATTATAGCCCTCTCGTTCTTCTATATGACTCCAAAGATAATACAAGGCTCAATGAATTTCTCCCTCTGAAACAAAAGCATGGTTTGATGCGGTGGAACTGGGTGTCTCAGCCGGATGATGTTCATGTCACGCGTTTCTTTCTTAATTATTCTCTGAGGTCTGACACATTGCTCCCCCTGTTCTGCTCTTTGTAATGCCTTTCCTTTGCCTCTCTCATTCTCTTTCTACACTAGGTTTGTAGTCAATGTGTGTATGAATGTTATTGTGTGTGTGTGTGTGTGTGTGAGGTGCCTCCTGAGTCTTAAGGAAGATGAGAGGAGGGATGCAGTGTCACTTCAGTCAGTGCTTCTCATCTGTCTCCCCCCTTTTGCAAGTGCATTCCTACCAACACACATACACACATCTGGGGAAGTAAGACCTTTGAGATCGTAATCTTTCCACCTTTCTTTATCTTCTCTTTTTTCCTCTCTTGAGCTCACTGGCTTTTCTATTTCTTTCTATCTCTTTCATCTTTCTCATGCCCTCATTCTCATGTGACTGTGGCTCAGTGGGAGAGCAGGGTTTCCTTCAATCAAAGGATCGGCAGTTCGATCCCCAACTTCACTAGTCCATGTCGATGTGTCCTTGGGCAAGACACTTATCCCCAAATTGCTCCCGTAGCTGTACCTACAGTGTATGAATGTTAGATAGTCCTGGTGGGCAGGTGGCACCTTGCATGGTAGCCCCTGCCAGTCCATTTACCATAATCTTTTCTTCCTTTCTGCATCACTCCTCACCTCATATTTCCTTGTTGCTCCTCCTCTTCCTTCATACATCCTGATTTATGCTTTATAATTCCTGGTTTGAGACATGTCATCTTGTTCTCTGCTCTCCTGCCCCTGCGTTTCCACGGGGAGCCATTTGTGGGATGTGACTCGCCTGTGTCCCTGCCGCAACATCCCTGATAGCAAGACAAATGGAACTTAAATGGAAGTAGGGAGACGAGGGGAGGGGACTGTGTAGAGCAGCCTGCAAACCTGCAATCCTAGATAGTAACCTGAGAGAATTACTCAATTACACTAGTTACGAAAAATATATTTCATGGGGAGACAAAAAATAGTATAGTGTGTCAAAAAAGTCAAAGGAGACAAAGTATACAATGTCAAAAACGTCATTGTATATTATGTCAAAAATGTCAGAGAAAAGCCATAGTGTAGTATGTCAATAGTGTTAGTATAGTATGTTAATAAAAGTCATAAATACAGCACAGTTTGTTATATCGAAAGAAGCCATAGTCTAGTATATAAAAATTTAATTTAAAAAGTCATATCCTTGTATACCATCAAAAGTCATAAAGTATAGTCATAGACAGAAAAAACGTCATAATCTAGAATGCCAATGACATGTTATATTAGTATGTCATACTTTAATAAGAAAATATAATGTTGGAGTATGTTAAAAAGATTTTATTAAACACGACATTTATTAGAATGTCATAAAAATGTAAAACATTTCAGAATATAGTACACTTTTTCTGTGTGGCCCTCAATCTTATGCTGGCTCCCTCAATTGGCTCCCTCAAACTTTGAGGCACATCGGTTGTAGTATGTGTAGTATTAGTAGTTGTTGCTATTGTAGTAGCTATCGTAGGCAAACATGTATTTGAATGTGATTCAAGTTTGTCATCCTTCTTTTCTTTTCTCCCCAGATGAATGAAGAGTTCCGGACCAAAACTGTGAATGAAGGAGTTACTTCACTTTGTCGTCCAACATATTCTCCTGTATTAACTCAGAGGTCTCAACAGCCCCATGTCACACGTCTCATAAGCATCAAATCCACCACCAGAGAGCTTTTGAGTAGGTCGACAGGGGAGCCAGGATTTTACATTTTTACTTTAGATGTTTGTTGTAGTTTTCAGGTTTTCTTGCTGAGCCTCTTCTCTGGTCAGAAATGTGCTGTTCATTGTTAATCTTGTTTATATTAATGACAACAGATATACGGAACGCTTTGAGGAGTGGGAGGGCAGGATTCCAATTTGTAGCTGTCGTTAAAAAATAAATATGAAAGTGAAAATGTAATTTATCCACTGAATAACAATTTGCTTCTTTTTTTCATTTTCATAGTTTAACTTTCAAACCGATAAATACCTACCTCAAAACAAAAAGTGACAAATTAAAGCTACATTACTGTTATGAGAAGCAAAACTCACTACAGCTACTGGATTAGTCCAACATTAATCCAAAAGGGAACTGAATTAAAATGTGTGAATTTACTCTTTAACATTAAATATACACTTTCAAGCTCTCTGGTTGTGTCTTACAGCAATGCTCTCTGGGACTTGTAGTTGAATACATTCAGTCATTTAACTTTTTAAAGCAGAGATGTCTGATCTTTTGTACTGTCACCTGATCAGTAATAGTCTATAAACATATCTTTTGAACTGAATTATTTCTTTGTTGAGTCCACCTGTTCCTCTCATTTCATGCTGTAAGACTCCTGTTATGATCCAGTGTTGATTTAATAAAAGTTATAAAAAAATCAATTGGATGTCTGTATTTTTCTAGCGTCTTTTGTAGAATTTAGTATAAATGATTTGATTTGGAGAGAATATCAGAATAATAAAACATCTTAAAGACAAAATTCAGGTATCAGAACAACTCTAGTTTTCTTTACTCTAGCAAAAGAAGATCATCTTGTCGTTACTTCAAAAATCTTGACTTAACACCATGGTCCTTTGATTATGTCAACAACTTGAGGAAAGCGGACAGGCAGCTGTATTCATGCTGAGTGTGATACAGGAAACTTGAGTGTATTTCTGGTGGACTGTAAATCAATTTATCTGACAAATAGCTACTGTGTGGTCGCACTATGTTTAAAAGTAGCCATCCATTATGATGCTGTCTAGTTAGTGTCACTTTCACTCTTGTATGTTTTTGTTTTAATTGCAAGATTATCCTGGAGAAGGCCGGTATCACTTACATATAAATATCAATTGACCCCGTTTACTTTGCTCACTGAAACAGACAACAATGAAAAGCAAACAGATCGAAATGATCCTCTGCTGTTCAACACAAACAAAAACTGACCTGATCCAAACCGGATAGATATTCTTAATATAAAAAATATTATACTACATATATTGTAATATTTTGTAAGATATTGTGATATCGGGATCTCCAAATCCCTACGTCCATGGTTGTATTACCGCTGTCTTATTAGGGTCTCTCTATTAGCAGTGTCCAGATGTCTCAGCGAGACTAACCTGGATAGATAAATGTCAGTCTATCTAGCAGTCTGTTGATCCATCCCTTTACCTGTCTGCTTTCTCTGCTGTTCTCGTCTTCCATCCATTCATCATCCATCTAGCCAGCTCTTCAGCTAACCCCCCCTTCCCTCCCTCCGCCCATCAGCCATCCATCTCCCTTATTCTTCATGTCTGTTTCTGCACACATTTCTTCCTCCATCCACCTGTCTGTCTATGTGTTTTCCTCTGTGCACAGTTGGCAGCATTGCTAAAAGGCTGTCAGCTTTGACCTTTACGTGCAAAACCCTTCGCCACCAACACACACACACACACACACACACACACACACACACACAGTCTGGAGAGAGAGGGAGTGATGCCCTCATCCTCCTCACTGTATACAGTGAAGTACAAAGGAACAGGATAAGATGGAAGGAACAGGCCCACAGGGGGACACAGAGAAATGGGAAGAAAGAAGGAAACAAAAGAGCGTGCGGATAAAGATGTGCAAAAAAGACCAAAACAACTGTGAGGGTAAAAGTGGAGGGTTAAACCAGGCAGACATCGGGTATTGATTTGTGTCTGTTTAAGACCAAAACACCAAAAGATGACCTTTTGAGTTGTGATGAGATGAAAATGTAGTTGAAGTCACTGAACAGCTGCAGTTCAGACTTTCCCCACAACTCAAGTGTTTCATTTCAAAAGTGTATGTCTGCTTGAAGGGGAGCGGATGTTGAAACAAATTCAAGTGTATTTCATAGTGAGAGTGAGATTAAGAACAGCTCATGCGACTGTCCTTGCGGAAAGTATAACCAAAGCTTTACCAAGGAAGGGTGGATGCAGAGTGCAGGACTTTTACAGTGAACTGCTGTTTATTTTCTGGGAATAATCGGACCTGTAATGTGACCAGACACGTGTAAGTGTGTGCTGCTTTACACAGCTGTCAGCCTTCCCAGCGCATCACGTTGGTGATTTTTCACAGGGAAGAGAGAAAGGAGGCTGTGACTGAGACGCTGCACTGACTCAAGAGGCTAATGGACTGCCTTTCAACCTGTTTTTTGGCAAAACACAACAATCCTAATGACAATCCAGCTACAACATTTGAAATAAATCTCGTAACAACAGTGTATGTGTCTCCTCTTCTACTAATTGGATGCCATTAGTGTGTAAGGGCAAGATGTAGCAGATAAAGTCATTTCATTTGTCACCTCTATCAGCATGTTTTATCTTTGTTTCACTTAATTCATCCATTGATTGTTTCTTGAAACTTGTTGATTTGTCTTGGTCTCACCAATCAGTATTGTGCGTGACCAATGGGGGGGGGGGGGGGGGGGGGG
>NW_022280110.1:1273734-1275577 GCF_004355925.1 Anarrhichthys ocellatus | reverse complement strand
TAGGGTGGGGTGGGGGGATGGGGGGGGGGGGGGCATACTGTAGCTGTCTATTTAGATACTACCACTGGGGGAGCAATGGTGTTCATTTTTTTACTCTTCATTTTCTGTATTTGTAAATAAAATGTAAATTAAAGGGGAGATATCATGAAAAATTCATCTGTTCAGTGCTTGTGGACATATGGATTTGGCTCCTCTTCCAAAGCGTGATGGATATTTTAATGCAAGCGCATTAAAATATCCCTCACCCCATCTGAGTGGCTCCACCCACGTCTAGAGAACTACTTTTCTTGCAAGCCAATCAGTGCAGACTGGGATTTTTATTTGGAAGGGGTGTTAAAGAGACAAGTGCTAAAACAGAGCATTTCAGACAGAGGGTGCAGGTCTATACTCAGACACTGTGAGAAAAATAATTGTTGTCGATGTTTTGTAAACATTAAAGCCTGTTAAAATGTTCTAGTAAAAACCTAAAGTACAAGTATGAACCTGAAAAGTATCCTGATACGTCACCTTTGAGAGACACAGATTGAGTACAAAGTGGCTTAACCCAACAGAGAGTGTCGTTACAAGAACAACAAAGGCATTTGATGCAATTCTAATGGCCAAAAGGACCTGTGCCTATATTTACCTGTCACGGTCGTCTTTAGGCCCTGTGTCAGTTATGATTCTTGTCTTTCAGGAGCAGTGAAGTTGCATGAGTTTATTAGCCCCCAAAACCCTCTCAGGTCAGAAGGTCTTGTCAAAGGTTTGGTCAACATTTTTCACATCAGTATAACAATGTTTTCTTTTTCTGGAATTATTACCATTTTGATTCTATCAACACACCCTTACCTAACCCAACTACTTCCATGTCAGTAATTCCCTGCATCTCTCAGAACAAAACACAAAATGACTGTGCACTTGTTGCGCTCAACCATGTGTTGCAGGTAGGTGGAGAGAGAGCACTTGATTGTGACAGCAGTACGAAAGGTATTCTTGTGGAAAAAAAAGTGACTTATGACTGCAATGCACTCTGGTCGGCGGAGGAACATAATGTCTCTGCCTAAAGTCATGGCATACAACCAAAAATACACCCAGAGGAAGCACATCACCATTAGTTTAGGTTCAAGTGAAGCTCTTCCCTGCAAAAACACATCATGTGAGAATAGCACAGAATTGTGTTAGTGTTACTGTGTTAGAGTGCACATTTCACTATAAAGATAATTAGATTACTTTGAATAGTGTGGAGCATAGATGTTATTAAGGTAATAGTTCATTTTAGGTGTTAACATTGTTCATATTAACCAAGTTCCCTCAATTACCAGAGTTGTGATCATTGCAGACAAACCTAGTTTGTTAATGAATTTACTGAGCACTAGCCAGCGTACACTTATTGATGACGAGCAAACCATACTCAAGCAAATTAGTGTTGATCTTCCATCAAATTCAATAGCAAGTCAGTTAAGAGTTGTTGAGACAAACCTGAAACATCATGTGAGGTCGTTAGGTGGATTAATTGTCTAAAGAAACCATAAACATCAGTACAAAATCTTACGCTAATCCACAAAGTGGGTAAGTGAAAACTTTGACCTGCTGGAGGACTTTAGAAAGCTCCTCCACAGCTACAGAAGTGGGGGTAGCACTTCCTGAGACTAGTACACTGATCATTATGTGTAAAATGTATGGAGTGCCCCTTTAATCATGTCATGATTACTCTGTATGATCATAATGTGAGTAAGTTAACCATGTTACAGAGTTTACACAATATTTTCATGCCATAATTGAATTATTGCTGCTTCAGATAGAATCACATTATTTGAGTGTGTGTGTGTGTGTGTGTGTGTGTGTGTGTGTGTGTGTGTGTGTG
>NW_022280110.1:1264923-1273724 GCF_004355925.1 Anarrhichthys ocellatus | reverse complement strand
TGTGTGTGTGTGTGTGTGTGTGTGTGTGTGTGTGTGTGTGTGTGTGTAAATACTTCGTCTGTGTCTGCAACCCACAAGGTATTTTCTTCTTTTTACCCAGCTCTGGTTATTTTGTTAAACATCTCCACATTCTCTAAACCCATTTCCTCCTCTTCTCACAGTCTTTCCTTCCCTCTATCCATCACTACATCTTTTCCATTAACAGCATGTGACCTGTAGGTAAGTGCTAGTTGAATTGGTCCTCTCCTCTCTTCACTATGTTTTAAATAGCTTTGCTTTTCACTGGCCTCTGTTTTGTTATAGCCTCCAAACCCCCTCTCTCTTTCCCCCATCCCTGCTCTTCTCATCTCTCCCTTCCTCTCAGTGTTTTTCAAACTGAGTACTTGTCACAGCAGCTCAGTGGTTACGACTGATTTTATTTGCATGTCTTCCATGTGTTTGTGTGCGCTCAATTCTGAATTTTACAGACGTATGAGGGAGTTGGACTAGAAACACTGAAATGCCTGCAGATGTCAATGTGTTCGTCTGTGTTTATTGTGTGTTATCACTGTGATGGCTATGTTACCTGTCTGGCTGTTCTTCCTGCATCCCACTTACTTTATACTGGGACAGATCCAGCATCTATGCGACCCTGAAAAAAACCCCACACAGTTACTCTCTATCTCTTTCTGTGTTCCATTTTTAGGTGATTTCACACTTTTCTTCTTCTCGGTGGTGGAGTGGAAAAATAACATCCTTCCATTCCTTGTATTTATAAGCTGAAACCTGAGGATCCAGGCTCCGAAACAGAATTCCATGTTCTATTTGTAACCCCACATTAGACAATTACACACAGTGGTCTGAAGCAGCAGTTCCCTCATTGGGAACTTGGACTTGTCAAACACAGGTGTAACTAATTACATCACTGATTGTTGCATTGTAATAATTGCTGGAGCAGAGCCATCGTTAATGTTATTAGTTCCACCTGTGCTTTCCTGCTATGACAAAATGTTTGCTGTGAAACATGTCTTGGAATCCAAATAATTTGGGAGCAAGATAGATAAACAGAAAAAGAATGAAAGAAGATAAAGGAATGCTGCGATGCTATGTACAGTGAATAAGTATATTCACTGTACATTGCCTTTTAGTTGATGGTTTACCATTTGCAATTTGCCCTTCCATCGTTGTGTGATGTCAGGCAACTGCATCTTCATGAAGTCGGGGTGGATGGATTTGTTTATAGGAACTGCGCTTTGATTGGCGTTCCATTGTACATTTTCTAGTAGGTGGTTGGAAATTTTCAAGTTCCAAGAGGAACGCAGCATAAGTGTAAAACGTGTGAGGTCATCAATAATAATGTCTGGAGCTGATCCATAGCCAGTGGATGGGAGACTGATTTTGTGGACCCACAGACTGTGTTCTTTTACATATCCAAATTGTGGTGTTCTCAGTTCGTAAACCGTAAATGTACCAATATGCTTTTCCCTGGATGCTCTCGTTGTCATCTCTAGCCGTGTTTCCTTTCACATGGTTGTATGGAAAGGGAAAAAATCGATAGAATATCCTCAATAGTGAATTCTTACGGTCGATTGAGGTTGTTTTTAAATTTATTGAAAAACATGGAAAAAACATGGGATATGGAAAGACTAAAGTCTGACATAGCAAATATTTCATAACTCACATGACTTAGCATCTGTTTCTGCGATTGGTGTCCTCGCTTTCACACCGTGTGAATGCTTGTCTTTGTCGATGGACAGCATGAAACATGACCAATACCAGCTGGCATGAAAGAATATGAAAGATTTGCCCATTTGCAATACGTAGCCTATAGTTCCAACTTCTGCTAAAACTACTCTGTAGCCAAGTTTATTTGCTCCAAAGCAGTCGATGGAAACACGTCTAATTGGCTTCTTTTTTTTTTTTTTTTTTTTTGCGACATTTCGAAAGTTTGCCTAAAATTTGCTATTAAATGGAAACACAGCTTCTAACATCTTTGCCAATTCACTTTCTTTGAAGCAGATCCAGACTTAACACTTGACGACATCTTTGAGTTTTAACACTATTGTTAGATTTGGGAGAGAGTTGTTCATGTTTAATAATACTTTGACTATAGGAAAAACTTGTATGCATTTCACAAAATATGAACTTCTTTGGCTCTCTGTAAAATCAAACTGCTGGATAACATAAATGACAACGTAAAGAACAATGCAGTGGAGAAATCAACGCAACAGGGGCTCTGAGTAAGGAGGATAAAACTGTCATGGGATTTTGTTTTGCTGTCTGTAAGTCCAGCGGTGTAAGATGTATTATATACAAAAGCAATACCACATTAAAGAAACAGTCCATTACAAGTAAAATTCCTTGTCATTTGGGTGTTACCACTCTGAACTTGCACAAATTACTGTTTTCCTCTGTGTTCGGTTAAGTTTATCCAAACATTCTGCATTGTGCGGGATGTTTCAACAAAAACAGAAGGTTTGCCCTCATGTGGCTTCATCTTGTCCCTCTGTCTACTCCTCACCCTCCTCACCCTCCTTCCCCATCGCACCTACATCAATTTATCCCACTCTCCCTCCCCCCCAGCAGCTTACCTCCCTCTCTCCCTCAACTTCCATCTCACCCTTAATATGCGGATTGTGTGAATGGACCAGCCATGCTCTCCTCTCTGCATATATTTAATTTAATTGGGGGCATGAGAAGCAAACTCAAGTTTTCATCTTTACAATCCAATCAGGTGCATTTAACACACTAACAGACTGAAATACAGACACACATAAGCTAGGAGTGTTAATTAGTGTGCTGAGCCACTCTGTGCACTGCTTTGCCTTCTAGGTAAATGTATCTGCAGTGGGAGAGTTTCAGATGGAATATCTTTTCTCATAATTTATTGGTGGTAGACGGTTTGAGATGTTTTCACCCTCAGCAGTGTCTTTATCGAGCGGGCAAACTTGTTTTAATTCTAAAAAGAAGAAGAACTTTCACTTTCCCGTCAGGTGTATAATATACAGTTGTGTGAAAAAGTGTTTGCCCCTTCCTGATTTCTTATTTTTTTGCATGTTTGTCACACTTAAATGTTTCAGATCATCAAACAAATTTAAATATTAGACAAAGATAACACAAGTAAACACAAAATGCAGTTTTTAAATGGTTTTTATTATTAAGGGGGGAAAAATCCAAACCTACATGGCCCTGTGTGAAAAAGTGATTGCCCCCTAAACCTAATAACTGGTTGGGCCACCCTTAGCAGCAACAACTGCAATCAAGCGTTTGTGATAACTGGCAATGAGTCTTTTACAGCGCTGTAGAGGAATTTTGGCCCACTCATCTTTGCAGAATTGTTGTAATTCAGCCACATTGGAGGGTTTTCGAGCATGAACCGCCTTTTTAAGGTTATGTCACAGCATCTCAATCGGATTCAGGTCAGGACTTTGACTAGGCCACTCCAAAGTCTTCATTTTGTTTTTCTTAAGCCAATCAGAGGTGGACTTGCTGGTGTGTTTTGGATCATTGTCCTGCTGCAGAACCCAAGTGCGCTTCAGCTTGAGGTCACGAACAGAT
The DNA here is from genome assembly GCF_004355925.1 of Anarrhichthys ocellatus. Lineage (NCBI taxonomy): Eukaryota > Metazoa > Chordata > Actinopteri > Perciformes > Anarhichadidae > Anarrhichthys > Anarrhichthys ocellatus. The sequence continues at coordinate 1,270,187 of NW_022280110.1, read as the reverse complement.
GGCCGGACATTCTCCTTCAGGATTTTTTGGTAGACAGCAGAATTCATGGTTCCATTTACCACAGCAAGTCTTCCAGGTCCTGAAGCAGCAAAACAGCCCCAGACCATCACACTACCACCACCATATTTTACTGTTGGTATGATTTTCCTTTTCTGAAATGCCGTGTTACTTTTACGCCAGATGTAATGGGACATACCCCTTCCAAAAAGTTCAACTTTTGTCTCGTCAGTCCACAGTATTTTCCCAAAAGTCTTGGGGATCATCAAGATGTTTTCTGGCAAAACTGAGACGAGCCTTTATGTTCTTTTTGCTCAGCAGTGGTTTTCGTCTTGGAACTCTGCCATGCAGGCCATTTTTGCCCAGTCTCTTTCTGGGCATGAGTGGAGTCATGAACACTGACCTTAATTGAGGCAAGTGAGGCCTGCAGTTCTTTGGATGTTGTTCTGGGGTCTTTTGTGACCTCTTGGATGAGTCGTCGCTGCGCTCTTGGGGTAATTTTGGTCGGCCGGCCACTCCTGGGAAGGTTCACCACTGTTCCATGTTTTTGCCATTTGTGGATAATGGCTCTCACTGTGGTTCGCTGGAGTCCCAAAGCTTTAGAAATGGCTTTGTAACCTTTTCCAGACTGATAGATCTCAATTACTTTGTTTCTCATTTGTTCCTGAATTTCTTTGGATCGCAGCATGATGTCTAGCTTTTGAGGATCTTTTGGTCTACCTCACTTTGTCAGGCAGGTCCTATTTAAGTGATTTCTTGATTGAGAACAGGTGTGGCAGTAATCAGGCCTGGGTGTGGCTAGAGAAATTGAACTCAGCTTTCCAAAGATGTGATAAACCACAGTTAATTTATGTTTTAACAGGGGGGGGGCAATCACTTTTTCACACAGGGCCATGTAGGTTTGGATTTTTTTCCCCCTTAATAATAAAAACCTTCATTTAAAAACTGCATTTTGTGTTTACTTGTGTTATCTTTGTCTAATATTTAAATTTGTTTGATGATCTGAAACATTTAAGTGTGACAAACATGCAAAAAAATAAGAAATCAGGAAAGGGGCAAACACTTTTTCACACAACTGTACATTTTAGGAATAATAGTTCCCTGTTCTACTGGTGTAAAAGTAATTACCTTGTATCTCCACCAGTTTTGTTGGGCTTCATGGTTTCACTTCAGCTGCAGGATTGGGCTAAAAAAGCCCTTCAAGACCCACCACAAAAAAAAATAAAAAATCCACAACTTTTCTACTGAGACGTTTTCAGGCACAATATGCACCCAGTCTTGACTTGTACAGTATGTATTACTTCAGGAAGTAGCCACAGCCTTGGACTCACCTTCAAGCTCCCTCAAGTGCTGTTCGAAAAAGTAGTGAAGTTTTCCTCTTGTGGACTTATGTTAGCTGTGTGTCCTTGCAAACCTGTAAATTCCGACGTACATACTTTCTGAATATTGAAGATACTGCTTAGGGCCTTGTACCAGAGTCAGGCAGTCCACCCAATGCTAGCCTGTGGATACCCTTCTTGGTTCCCTTCGAAGTTTGGCGGGACTCACTTTTCCAATTCGCTTGATTGTTTGACTTGTTATTGTTGAACTTCCTATAACAGACTTTTTGGCCTCTTGGGGATGCAGCTGTAAACACAACACTGACACGTTTTCACATTAGTAGTCCACATACTCATACTCGTCACTACATTTCCATCTCTTTAATGCTCTACTATGCTCAGCAGCCAGTTGCTAACTTTATCTGTAAGCCCTTTGTTGCCAAGCAAGTAGCGTATAATTATTTTTCACAGGGTTTTGACTGGAAACAGCTGCCTGTTGCGGCAGAACGTGACGCTGTGAGAGCGGAGAGAGTGAACAGAGGAAGTGTAGAGTTGGGGGATAATTCTCTTTGTCTCTACAAGCAACCCCTTCCACACCAACTTGCAAACTCAGGGACGCTCTCGCTTGATGTAGCGACTTTTAGCACCCCTTTAGTGTTTGGCCTGCCTTTGATTTCTCTGTCTTGAAGTGTTCAGTGATTAGAGGAGAGCAGCAGCAGGTTCAGGTGACCAATCATCAGCCAGACAAAAAAGCTGAATGAGCTGTGAATGCTCTCCATTGGTGTTTTAATTCCAATGCTTTTACTGCATATACTCATGCTAATACTGGGAAACCTTAAAACTCAAAGGTTTGACATCTTTAGAGGTATGGACCCAGCGTATACCAAGGCAACATAACACTAACTTCCCGGCACGATAACACACAAAGTAAACATATATTTGTCAAGCCAAATGCAACGCTCTTGGAAAGCTACAGTTGTCTGGAGTTCTTTTTATCGTTATTATTATTGCTGCTGTACCCAGCATTGATGCTTGTCTGACATTTTTATTTCAGTTGCACATCTGCACAATGTGTTGAGTGAAATATGTAACCCCTGGGTCCATCAGATCTGTTGAACACAGCTGAATAATTCAATAATGAATTTCCAACCACATCAGTGAGAAAGAAAGCCTCCACACCTTGCCTTCATTTGCTTTTGGAATGGGATTTTTTGTTTGTCCTTGACAGTTGCATAAAATGACAGGGATACAATGGGTGGAAAAAGGATACTTAACATAATGCAAGAAAAGGACCAGATATCAAGACTGATGGTCGTCTCATCTGTATGTCACTGTGAGATGAAAGCCTTGGTTACTGTATCTTGTAGGTGTACGCTATGTTTTATAATGCTTTTTTCTCTGACACACACACACACACACACACACACACACACACACATATAAGTGTAGTGTGCCAGTGTTATTACGGTAGAAGATTGGCCTTTTCCTCTTCTCGAGAGATCAACCATCGATCTTCAGAGTCAACACAGCACCTCACGCCTCTCTGATATTTGCACACAGCTGCAAACAAACATTAAAACAGGCACACACATGAAATCAAAAGAATGAATGTAAGAAACCCCATCCTCCTTACACACACACAGACACACACGCACACACACACACACACGTATAGAAAAGACACTGTGACCTGACAAGATTTGTCAGTCTTGTGTCCTACTCACCTTGTTAAAATTGAACACATCACCTGCTGTCTTTGAGGCAGATTCACACTCATCTGAGAAAAATGAGCATCCACTGCTTGTTGGCCAAAGTGACATGTTTCGTCTTCTGGGTGTGCTGCATACCAAATGTTCTCCAACATGTCTGACTTCCTCTGGTGAACACAAGTGTTTTCTCTGACCGCCCACTTTACACCTCCCATTCAAATCTATTTAAATCACTCTTCTCGGCAGCTTATGGCGAAGGAGTCGGCCTATTTTTGTTCAGGCCGTTTTCTCGGTGTCTGCCCACTTCACACATCTTTAGGACTTTAGAAAATGAACATCATGAACAAAACTGGTCGGAACAGTTGATGAGAGCGAACAAAAGCTATTTCTGACAACAAACGGCTGCACTGTGTGCGTGTTAAAGTAAAGTTTCATAGCTCTCCTTGTCTGCCGTATGTTTGTTTGTTCACTGGACAGTGAATCAATCCATCAATCAGTTAATTCATTTAAGTCGTCATGTCACATATTTCATATGCAGCACGATACTCTTCACACACAGTACACATTTCAGAAAACAATGGAATCATTCTGCACCTGCCTTTCAGCTATATATATAGCTTGGTGTTTCTCACCTCTCCCACATTTTTTCTTTTAATTTACCACCCTCGCTCACGCTCTCACACTCGTCTCGCAAGTCCCATCTTTCCCCCGCCTTCCAACTGTCACGCTAACAGACGCACGGAGTCTAACCCTCTCACCTTTGCTCATTAGCTTTCATCCTTTGTGACAGTGTTTTGTGTGTGTTTCCTTGTCCTTTTCTTATACACACGCACAGATTTGCTACACATTCTGTTGTCCAAAAACTGGCACTGACAGAGTGTGAAATAAAGTGAAAGAGAAAAAATCCAAAGGGAAGAAAACAGAAGGAAGTTCATTAAATGACTAAACTAATAATTTATCAGTCTGAAAAGCAAAGTAGTGTGTCGACACATATTTTGTTCCCAGAGTTCAGTTCAGCTTATATATACATATACGGTATACGTATACATATATATATATATATATATATATATATATATAGAGAGAGAGAGAGAGAGAGAGAGAGAGAGAGAGAGAGCAGACAGGATAGAGATGTCAGAAAACAAGAGGAGAGAAATAAAGCAAGTGAACATGCAACAAAGATGCCAAGCCGGAGCAATTGGTCGAGTGCACTTTATTCTAGTGCATGCTTTAAATTGATTTAAAACATTGCTGAAGGAGTATGCTACAGAAGCACCACATTTGATGTAAAAACAGGGCCTCATGCCAGTCAATATTGTCCTTTGGTGGTGAGTATTTCGAAAACAAAATTTCAATTAAATCAGCTTAAACCTGTTGATACATACATAGTAAGTATGGTGCTTGTGGGGCCCCTGGAGGCTTAACCCGGTTGGTAATAAACATTATTTAAAAAAATACATTTTTAAAGTTCAATTTTGGCATTTGGCATTTGTTAAAACCCCTATCTTTATGTCTACCTGACAAGGACCTGTAGCTACCATGTGAATTATGACTCTCATCTTGTTAGGAACAAACGGGGAAGAAGTGTGACACTGACAAAACCTGCAACTTGAACCTGGGAGAAGGCTGTTTGCATATTGATTCTGAATGATAGTCAACCTTTTTTTTGTTTTACCCATAACTACAATCTACATTAACCATAATCTTGTAGTTTTTAACAAGTGATCCAAATCATTTGCCAACCATAGGAGCACATTTCAGTTTTCTTCACAAATCTTTCGCTGCGCCCACACAAATCTCAACATGGTTACATGATTACAGCTTGAATTTGATTTGTATGCTCCTTCATTTTGTCGTCAATAATCTTCCATATCCAAGAGAAAGAGAGGTAAATCACTAATGCCACAAGCAATGAGGGAACAATAGAGAAGTGAGAAAAGCTACTATTGAGCGAGAGAGGGAACGCTACAAAAGGTGAGAGGCAGGACAGCTAGGAAGAAGGGGATGGGACGGCGAGAGAGAAAGAGAGAGAAGTGATGACAGGTTATTTTTCACCTCTCCTCTCCTGACGGCTGATGTTATTTCCCATTTTCCTCAGACACACAGCGTATCCAATATAAGACTTCTCTGGACAGCCCTTCTGAAGCCCCATAACCAAATGAAAACCTTTATTACATACTCCTTACAAAGACCACACACACACACACACACACACACACACACACACACACACACACAC
>NW_022280110.1:1231486-1264913 GCF_004355925.1 Anarrhichthys ocellatus | reverse complement strand
ACACACACACACACACACACACACACACACACACACACACACACACAGAAAAACAGATCCTATACAAAATGTATATACACCTTCAATCAAAATTAAAGAAATATCACAGTCACACTGTTACCCAACACTGGGTTTAACAATATTTATTACACATACTTGCATATACAATACAACAATTATACTACAGACTGATAAGGGCTGCAGGAGTCACAGTTTGAATCTATGTACAAATGCATGGAAGCTCCCAGTTTCAGCTGCACTCTTTTTGTGTGGGTGGCATGCTCGATGAACCCGGCCTGAATGGCCATTTGTGTTCCGATGTGTGTGTGTGTGTGTGTGTGTGTGTGTGTGTGTGTGTGTGTGTGTGTGTGAGTGAGTGTGTGTTTGTTAATAGTAAAGGCCATGGGGACCATATTGGGTGAAGGTTTAATTTTTTGGCTGTTAGTTTACGGAGGTTTATTATTGTTCACAAGGCTGAGTGTGTACACAGGAGACATATAGCCAGTAGATGTACACAAACACACACACTTACATGCAAGCACAACACTTGAGAGCCGTATGCGTCCGGCCATAAAAATAAAAAGCCCCACAGAAGATCTCTACTGTGAGTACTGGTAAATTATTATTCTGCCTCTCCCTCCCCGCTTGGTTTTTATTCATTATCGTCTTCCTCTCCCCCGCTGTAACCTCCCGCACAGCTCATGTATGTATGAGCTCCAGACTGTGGTTAGCACTGTATTTATTCTAATTCATGGGATGAGATTGGGACTTTTGAAGAGAGATTCACACAAAGTAAGGGACCTACAAAGAGACTGTGTATTGTGAAATTTAAAAGACAGGGTGAGCAAGAGTTAGAGGTGATCTTCATAGAGAACAAGGGTCATGAAGAGAGAAATGGAGCAACTCGAAGAGGCTCAAAGACACTGAGGAAGAGATAAAGACAGGAAGAAAAGGGTGATGACAGCTAATCAGATAGGTGTGAGAGAGGAGAGTCAAGGTGAGCGTTTCTCTTAATATGCCACTACCACCATCAGGTTACTTCGGTCTATTACCGAGACACACAAAGGGCTCAAATTGTGGGAAATTGAGTTTTTTTTTAATGCACTGGGGATATTAGTGTGAATTAGAGAAAAGGGAAAGGTCAAAACCTGACATCCTCCTCTGACATTTCTCCAGCGCTCCAAATCAGATCCAATGATCTCAATGCTGCTGTGTTACTTTACTCTCCGCATAATTTACAGATATATAGGAAGAAATGAAAAATACAATTTTTAGCAACACAGCATTGAATCATTAAATCATCAAATACGACAAGCAGCGAAAATAATCTGCTCGATTATAACTGTGCTGCCCTCAGTATATGTGCTGTGATACACCTTGGCAGTTAGACAAACTCCTTCCTGACATCACGACTCTGAAGACAGTGCCCGTTGTCCACAGGTTTAATGACGTAAGAAAGAGTAAAACTAAAACACACAAAAGGCATAATGAATACAAATAAAATGATTTCTCTTTAACCTTACACATACACACAATGTACATATACTGATTCTTCAATGAAATACATTGCTTTGTTTTTAATCGCTGCTTTTTATGTATTTACTGCTGATATGAACTTTAACAACAGTCATAGCGGAGTTACTAATGACTCGATGGACTTTGTGCATAAAACTTCCCAAAACTAAACATTGTCACAAAAATAATCATCTGCGATCATAAGTAACAATAAAACAAATCAATACATACCAATGATGCCATCAAAAGGCATAAGATGCAGGCAGACTCAACTGGATTGGAAAACTACCGAAAACAGCGGCTCTGAGCCACGCTCTTCCTTCACTTCCTGATTATAAGTCACCTGACAAGTTACAGGACACTTCTTGTTTCAAAGTAAAACGTATAACATACTGACTTAACAATTGTAACAAAACACTCCCCGCCTGGCGTGAATACACGCCACTCAATAAATCCTAGACAGTTCACTTCACTGGGCCTCTGGGGGGAGAAGAAGCACTACCTCAGAGACAGGCCTAAGAAAGAGTTTAGTCACTCCTGTTCGTGTGACCTTGATCTCGACCTTTCGCACCTTCCCGTCTTCGCTGGGGAAGGTCTGTGTTACCAGCCCAAGAGGCCATTCATTCCTTGGTACTTGGCTATCCTTGAGGAGAACAACACTTCCTGGGTTGATGTTTGGATGAGTGGACTGCCACTGTAGTGTTGGGAGGAATTGCTTTCGCCATCTGTCCCAGAAGGTGTTAGACAGGTGCTGGACCTGCCGCCACTGGTGCTTGTAGAGGTCTGAAACTCCAAACTCTCCAGTAGGAGCAGAAAGGACATTCACTTTTTGAGTGAGAAGAGCAGCTGGAGTGAGTATAAATGAGTCCTCAGAGTCAGTTGTCACAGGAACAAGAGGCCTGCCATTTATAATGGCTGTCACTTCTGCCATGAAATATCACCAGCACCTCATGGGTAAGTTTGTCCTGAAGGACAGCTGAAGGAACATGGAGTCCAAGATTCTCCTTGCAAAACCAATCATTCTTTCCCATGTACTGCCAAAATGAGAGGCGTGCGGAGGGTTAAAGGTCCAAGAGCAACCTTGGCCTGACAGATAAGACTTCACAGTTGTGTTGTCAATGTTTGAGGGTATCTTCAACTGCTGGTGCCACGTTCTGAGCGGATGTGTTTGACAGGACCGCGCACAGCAAGAAAGCGCCTTAGCGCGTTGATGAAGCTGGATGTGTCAAGGGACTCCATGACTTCAATATGAACCGCTCGTACGCTCATACACGTGAAGATTACGGTGCATCGTTTACTGTGTGAATGGCCTCCTCTTGTTCTACGTGAAGAGACACTCCAAGGGCCGAACACATCAAGCCCGACATTCATAAAAGGAGGTTCTGTCGAGAGACGATCCTCTGGAAGACTGGCCATCTTTTGAATTGTAAGTGGGGCTCTAAGCCTTCTGCAGGTTATACACTGGTGGATGATGTTGCTCACTTTTCTTTTGCCACCAACTATCCAAAAACCAGCTGTACGGACAGCCCCTTCTGTAAACAGACGGCCTTGGTAATAGATTTGTTCGTGGTGATGCTTGATGAGTAAGGTTGCAACCTGATGTTTGCCAGGAATAATTGCTGGAGTCTTTTCACTCTGATCAAGGTTTGCATTGTGGAGGCGGCCTCCGACTCTCAGAAGGCAGTGTGCATCAATGAAAGGTTCCAGATTTTTGAGAGAACTACTTTTAGGAATCTGCTCATGTTTTTGGATACATTTGATCTCTTGACTGTAGACTTCCTCCTGTACTGCTTGAATGATGATGTGCAACGCTTGATCAGACTCCTCAACAGTGTATCCTATTTTGCAGTGATGCCAGCCCTTACAAGGGCTGTTCTTCAAGGTCATGTGTATGAGGCGAATAATGGCCTGAGTTAGAGACTTCCAGGATGAGAACTTCGAGAATCGTTGAGAACCAAGCTGCTTGGATGTTGTTGTAGTACTCAAAGTGGACACCAGAGGGCGAATGTCTGGGTCTGAACCCGGGTCTACAAGCTCATAGGTGCTCTTTGAGGCACTTGTCTCTGGTGTGTACAGAGATTTGGGTCCACTCAGCCAGTTTGTGTCGTTCAAACGGCCTGCAGCGATAGAACGTGTAGCGTGATCCACAGGGTTCTGTTCTGTTGACACGTAGCGCCATTGATCTGGGTGAGAGGACCTTCGGATACGTAATACCCAGTTACTTACATATACATAAAAGCGCCTGGTTTCATTAGAAATGTAGCCAAGGACTACCTTGCTGTCTGAGTGGAATGTTGTTTCATCGAGCTGAAGGTCTAGTTCTGCCAAGATTAAGTCTGCTAACTCCACTCCAAGCACTGCTGCGCAAAGTTCCAGTCTCGGAATTGTTTGCTCAGGACGGGGGTCAGCTTGGCTTTGCCCATTACAAATCCCACATGGTTATTTCCAGCACAGTCAGTTACTTTTAGATATGCCACAGCGGCGATAGCGTTCGTGGATGCGTCAGAAAAGACGCACAATTCCCTTCTGACAGCTGCTGGGGGCGAAGTTGTAGTGTAGGCTCTGGGAATAGAAAGCTGGAACAGTTCTTTCAAAGATGCTCTCCAAGATGTCCATGCTTCCTCCATTTCTTGGGGCAAAGGCGAGTCCCAGTCACCTTTCTCAATTGTGAGTTCTCTCAGAATAGCCTTACCTTGTATTGTGACTGGCGCTACAAACCCTAGAGGATCGTAGAGGCTGTTGATTGTGGACAAGATACCCCGTCGAGTGTAGGGCTTTATCTCCTCAAGTGGAAGCAGTCGGTCTGGAGGTCCCAATTGATTCCAAGGCTACGTTGCATCGGCAGCGCATCTGCACTGAGATCCAGGTCTTTAAGGTCTTTTGCACGATCTTCGGCCGGAAAGGCCTCCATGACCTCCTTGTTGTTTGCTGCGATCTTGTGCAGCCTTAAGTTTGATTTGGAGAGAACTTCTTGTGTTTTTTTCAGCAGGTTGACCGCAGCTTCGACTGTGGGCAGGGACTTCAACCCATCGTCTACATAGAAGTCAAGCATCACAAAACGTTGGACGTCAGGGTCGATGTGGAGCTCACTGACCTGAACAGACTGGTGAAGTCCATGAATCTCTACTGCGGGTGAAGGACTATTTCCAAAGACGTGGACCGTCATTCGATACTCCACAATGTCTTTGGAGGGGTCGTTATCTTGGAACCATAGAAAACGAAGGAAGTTCCTATCGTCTTCCCTTACTGAGAAACAATAGAACATCTGTTCTATGTTGCTTCCTTTCTAAAGCGCATCAGTACACCGAGCAGCGTGTTGTTCAGATCAGGCCCAGTCAACAGCACGTCGTTGAGCGACACACCGTTGTACTGGGCGCTGGAATCGAAGACCACTCGTATTTGTTTTGGTTTTCTTGGATGGTACACACCAAATATTGGCAAGTACCACTGTTCTTCATCCTCACTGGGAAGAGGAGCTAACTCAGCGTGACCATTCTTGAACATCTTGTCCATGAAAAAGAGAAAGTGGTCTCTCATTTCAGGCTTCCTTTCAAAGTTGCGCCTGAGCGACTTGAGATGGTTCAATGCTTGTGGCCTGTTATTGGGGAGCCGTTGACGTGGGCATTTAAAAGGTAATGGGGCTACCCAACTGTTGTTTGCATCTTTTGTTAGTCCTTCTTTCATTATTTTCATGAAGGAGATGTCTTGGATAGATGGAGTCATGTTGTCGTCTTTGGTCTGCTTGAATATGTTTTGTCCTAAGCTGTCAACATCACAGTTTGATATCTCCTCAGGATGTGTTTGGAGGTGGTTTGTGGCCTGGGTGTCACTGTATTTTTCCTTTACACAGAACACGTTAGGAAACGGGTCAAAGAGAGTAGGGCGTCCCCGTTCCGTGGTGATCGTGTAGAAGGCGCTGACTGTCGGTGGTTTGTGAACGCGACCTAAACATACGTTACCCACGATGACCCATCCCAGATCCAACTTCTGAGCATAAGGTCGGTTGTGTGGGCCATTGACTTGTTTGCGGACCTTATGGACTCTGATAATATCCCGACCTAAGAGAAGCATAATTGGGGCCTGTGGGTCGATATCTGGGATGAGGTGTGCAACTGACTTTAGGTGTGCGTGATGAAAATCTGCATTGGGAGTTGGAATCTCATCTCTGTTATTTGGAATGTCATCACATTCTATGAGGCTGGGTAATGGGATGCTGACGGTCCTATCCAAAGATTCCACAATGTAGCCACTGGCCTTTCTTCCTGTCGCTTTCTTTACTCCAGCACATGTTTTCAATGAGTAAGGAGCACTTGGACTTTGGTCGTTGAAGACTTCGAAGAACTGTGAACGAACTAGTGATCTGTTGCTCTGTTCATCCAGAATCACATACATCTTCACTGCTTTGTCAGCGTGGCCGGCTGGATACACTTTCACGAGTGATACTTTAGAGCAGGATCGGTCCGTCACGTCTCCGCCACAGACATCTGTACATTTGGTGGTGACATGGGGTTGTGGAGAGCTATCCTCCTCCCCACCATGCTCTGGAGCCGAGTCCGTGCCTTCAACCCAGGGTGCAGGTCCAGGGTGAAGCGCTGTGTGATGTTTCTCACTTTTACATTCATAACATCGAACATTAAATGTGCAGTTCCTTGCAATGTGTGATGATGAAGCACAGCATTTGAAACAGACATTATTCTCTTTTAAGAATGTCTTGCGGTCTTCGATGGGCTTTTCTCTGAATGCATGGCATTTGCGTATAGGGTGAGGTTTTTTATGGATTGGACACAGTTTGTCACAGTCATCGAATTTCGTTGAGGGCTCCCTAGGATCAGAGATGGCTTTTGGAAATATCTCTGTTTTGTGAACAGAGACTTCTCGCTGTTTGTTTGGCTTCCAAGCTGTTTTTTCTGTCCTGGGAGACATGTCTAAGTGAGAGACAAAGTTGAAACTTGGGTCATTTTTGACACTAGCTTCATGGCTAACAAAGTTTACGAAGCAGGCAAAGGGGGGATATGAAACGTGATATTGCCGCTTGTAGGATGCCCCAACTAAGTCACCTGACAAGTTACAGGACAATTCCTGTTTCAAAATAAAACGTATAACATACTGACTTAACAATTCTAACAAAACAATAACAGTCATCCTGGCAAAGGCCCCGCGACTCCTCATACTTCAAATGACTCCGTGAAGGATGGACTAAAGAGTTGTAAGAGAGATGACAAACCTGAAAGACAACATGAAGATGACGAGGCGATTCAGGCTCACAGTAGGAAGGAAGCCCATGAAGTGGCTCAGCAGCTGTGATGCTCCAGACACACTTTGACCTGTGATTGAGCTTCAGATAGGGGATGCTGGGTCTATTATGGAAAATAATCCATCCATTCTCACCTAAGGGAAGAATAAGCTGCAAGGAGATTCTTTCCAAAGTGTAGTCAAAAGACATCTGGCACCAAGAAAGACCAGAAGATTCCTGAACACATCGATGAGGTCAACCTGTGGTCTCTAACGGAGGAAGAGGAAGGAAACCTTTAAGGAGGCTGAACTCATCTCTGATAGACTTTAGGAGTCAAATGATGTCTATTGCCAGGAAAGACCACACGATTGGTTAACAAGGACATCTTCTGGTGTATAATGGAGGATGAGGACATGTGTATTCACTTGAGGCAGGACGCTCATAAAGTGCAAGACCGGATCACCAAAAGAGTGGGATAATCAATACACATGTGCATTGTGTTTTGACCACCGCACTTTGAGGCACATTACTGTTCAACAAATTATAAACATGTTCTATGATGATAGATGACTAATGTAACAATGTGGGTTATTGTTACATTAGTCATCTATACAAGGCAGAATGGAGGTTGTATTCTATGTTGTGTTGCAGTATACATAATGTTTTTACTTGGGGATTTATAGGTACACATTTGCATCATGTTTAGCATGAATTCATGTGGATTTACCTTGGGATTAATGTAGTTTTACAAGTTTCAATCAAATTTCTTGGCCTCAAATGTTTTTCTACAGAATAAGCTATAATTTAAAAAAATGCATCTCAATTTGTTTGAGAAACAACTCTTTTCTTTTTTTATGAAGAGCGCATTTAGAATGATAATTATATAAATACTACAGTTGTGAAACTGTAAAAGGCTGACTAATTCCCTTAACATTGATTATTTTTTCTCTGTTTGCCACTGATGAACACACACAGTGTGAAAGACGTTAAGCCGTGTTTTACTCCGAGCACCCCGGAGGGGCACCTCAGCATGAGTCATGTCTCAACCACATAATGTGTTGAAACATGTTCCCATCCTCTGGACTAATACCAGTTACCCTCAGGTGATGCTTAGCAATTAAGTCGACCGGACTAAAGTTGTGGGGGTTTATCCAATGGCTACCGCATTACTAAGTCAAAAACATTTCCTTCCAGATCAAAACCGGCTGCAGCCCAAGCTAGACTTTTCATTTGCTTTCTAAACATAGAGAGAAAACATGTGCACTCAAGGCAAAGTTTCAGGTATTTAAGTATGCCTGCTCTAAGTGGTTTTACTTTGTCGTTGATAGTAGATGGATATCATGTAATATTAATGGCAGATTTCCCAGGGAGTTTGTTGCTTGTGTCTGCTGAGTGCTCTCTCCATGGTGAAAAGGAGCACAGCTACAGCATGACAAATAAAAAACATGTTCCAAAAAAATCTAACATCATATATTAACTAAGCCCTGTACAACCAAAAGAGCAAAATGAAACCACTGACCCAGTATGTTATGTAGTATGAGCTTAGGCTGGTGTCAAGTTTCCTTAATCACCTCTACAAGCCCCTTATGCTTCTCCAGACAGTCTCTTTGTAGATAAAACTTAAAGAATGACCATGTTTAACGCACAATGAGCTGATTTAACATATCAAAGGTCCTTGAAAATATACTTTCCATCTTGTGCCTTTGTAGCATTGTGGAGCTGTATATGTGATAATAAATATTACTACATTGAGTATGAAATAGATAACACGGTAGATATACAGTCAGTCCTTTGAGAGACTAGATGACTGTGAACCTGCACTGATCAATGGCATGACATGAAGTGAGCTGCAGATTAAGATGCTTAGAGAAATGGGGAAATTCCACACTTACTGTACTAAGTATACTTAATCGTAGATAAAATGTGACCACAAACAACTCAAAATAGCACAGTACAAAAGTACAGCGCCAAAACAGACTCTACCGGGGACTCGTGCTATATTTAGAACGTTCCTGAGTGAATCATTAGCTCTATTCATACCAGGCGCTTGTGGGTACCATGTTGGGTACCCCAACCAATGGGATCGTCTGACTGTTTGTTGCCCCCATCTGGTTAAATTTAGGAGTCTCACAGCCTGAGGAACGAAGCTGCTCTGAAGTCTGGTGGTACAGCAGCTGATACTTCTGTAGCTCTTGCCAGATGGCAGCAGGGTGAACAGGTTGTGGCTGTGGTGGGTATTTTTAATATCCTTTGAATTCTTTGCAGGCACCTCTTCTCACCAATATCACTGATGCCCAGTAGATGGGTACCAATGTTCTGTGTGGTTACATGCACCCGCTGTAGATCCCTCTCGTCCTGGCCCGTGCACATCCCATTGCTCCTCTGCACAAATTAACAAGAACCTGGCAGGTTGTAATTAAACCAGTAAACGTCGATTTGTCTGTTGATCTTGTCTGGCTTCTTATCCCTTCCAGCTGTCGTATAAGTTACTGTTCAACTCTAGCAGGAAATACTTGAAAATAGTCCCAGGCACTAAAAGTAACTGTTTCATGTTGTTCTGTTGGTCCAATGGTGACTCGGCACATAGAGGACTATTTTATATAGGACGTGACAACCTTGCGGTGCACTAGACTGTCAAGCCCAGCAACCATCAGACCCACCAATGTCCTGTCAACAAAATGTAATCAGGTTCAGGAAATGAGATTATAGGCTGCACTTTACATATCTGATTTGATTATTTCAACAGAAGTGCTGGATGTGGTGACAGGAGATAATTCACTTAATGGCAGCCCCACTTCAAAAATACGCCTATAAATAGAGCCTATAGAGCCAATGATAATTAATCTTATGCCGGGACAACTATATATTAAACGACCAATTAGATTTGTGCCAGCGTGCTGCATCAGAACATCACAACGCTGATACATCAATAAAAACAGGAAAAGTCTATGATACTGTGCAATGTTTTGTAAAAAAGTCAGCACCAGGTGTGGTCTGAATCCTTACAACTGATAATTTGAGAGTCGCAGTATTACTGTAGTGAAGACATTTTATTGACAGATCGAGTGGTTCTTTTGTCTTTCTTCTAATATTCCAGTTACCTGAGTCCATTTTATACTACTTTATACTTGAACCCCACAGCAATTCAGAGGGGAATACTATACTTTTTACTTCTCTTATTTATCAGAAAGCTGTAAATACTACTTACTTTAAAAATTACATTTTTAAACCAAGAACATCATCAGCTTATTAACTGTGATGCATTTTTAAGGAATAAGCTGCAAAAGACCATAAAAGTTGATCAAATTTGCTCCACCTCGACCAACTAAATTATTCTCAAACACTAATGCATCCATAATAATAATCCAATAATATACTGTAACATAAACAGTAAAAGTACACTAACAAAAACACTCACAGGGGAAATTTGTCTTCACTACATTTTGTCTCCATACTTATATAATGTTACTTCGGTGAAACTTTTAATGCAAGACCTTTACTTGCAGTGGAGTATTTTATACTGCAGTATTGTTCCTTTTAGGATCATTGGGATGGGTAGAATACACTATTTGTATTTGTAATTACAGCATGATGTAATAAAGTTGTTCAACATATATTAACAACTAAGAATGGTTGTACATCTACCTGTAAATGTACTCATGAAAAAATTAATAACTGATAGAAAAAGATGCAATATTCACGCAAAAATCCTACACATAAGTAATTAATACATGCCAATTGAAACACGTGATGACTCGGGGAATCATCAGCTTTTGACCACAATTCATTGTAAACCAACAGATGTTGGTGCACATGGATAGGCTAGACAAACGTAGGACCCATTACAGTAAATGATGCATAAGACTCATGGTCTCATGTATATCTGCCTTCCCATCTGTTCATCCTTTTATCAGCAAATAGATTTATCGGTAACAGCCGCTTTGACAAAAATGTATTAGGACAGAAAAATATACGTGTCTGTATAATACAAATATTGTGGCAAACAAATCAATCTTGAGTAACACACAACCTCCATCAGCAGATTGAATTTACACATTTTCGATGATTCTGAGCACACAAAGACTTCCACGTGAGCTGAAAGCCCCAGAATGAGCAACACCTTGAGTTGAGATCGTCTTGAAAACTACTGTGTCCAGTAGTTGTGACGCTTCCAACTCCTCAAATACCGACGCTTGGTCAGTGCCCCTCTGCATCTGATGCAGTCATTAGGTAGTTACGTGTGTCGTTAGTCGGTCAAGTTATCAACCACGGTTTTATTGCTTAAATGTCCTGTGAAGATTATTTTGAAAAGACACCATGCATGTAACAAGTGGAAACTGACGGGGCATCCCTGACACGTCCAAACTGACACTAGAGGGGTACCTAGGGCGTCACAGTTTGAAGCTTAGAGCACCTGCCCAAGCGTCGGTATCTGACCAGTTAGATGTGGAAACGTTTTGGCAGAACATGACCGTGTGATGCAGTCGAAAGCTCCTGAAGACGCGATTAAATGGACCTTGTGAACTGTCAAAGTGGAGAATGACCTGTCAAAGTTATACAAGGTACGCATTCATTTTTCATCAGTGGGCTGTTCAGAGCTATACACTTAGATAGGAATGTTTCAGGTTGATAGGCATGTTCTCTGCCTGGCTTGATCCAGATACAAGTTAAGCCTACCTGAGTTCAAGGCATGAATAATCTAGCTGACACTGGCTCCATTAAAGATTTAGAGATTTAAGAATATAGCATTTGTGATTTTGCCCTCGCTGCCTAACACAAGTATCTCAGCCTCCCCTTGGAGTAGGTAGAGCATGCAGTTCCATGCATGCAAAAATGAGAGTTTGGCAATCGGCTTGTTGAATAATTGGGACCAGACACCATTTAGCCCATTGCTTCCTTGCCTGCTCTGCCAATGGCTCCTAAAAAGCTTGCAGTGTAATGTCCCAGTGGTCCACTGCATCCTCTGCCTCTTTGCTTTTCTCTTTGTGTACAGTCAACCCCATTTCCCAGAGATGTATGACGTGTACAAGCAAGCGAAAAGCAGCGATAAAGCTCCCCGATGAATCAAAAGAGGGCAGTTAGCTGTTAGAAGCAGAGGGCATTGGGCTTTTTTCCCTCCTGCTTCCATCTCTTTGACACAGTGGGAAAAAACATACTGTACAGACCTAGGCAATGTATGACGCAATGAGATCGCATGCTCACATGAACCCAGCTACACACACACACACACACACACACACACACACACACACACACAATCACATACACACTGAGACCCTCGCATATAAGAGGGCCTCAGGAGGGCCCTCTTATATGCGACAGCCCATCCCACTGATGCCTGGTTAACCCTGATCCCTCTGTGCTTACCTGACTTGCTGTGTGTGAGTATGTGTGTGTATGTGAGAGTGTGTGTGCACGTTTTCGTTCTGGAAGACTGCCTCTGTCTCCCTGTGAGCCTAATGTGTGTGTGTGTGTGTGTGTGTGTATGTGTGTGTGTGTGTGTGTGTGTGTGTGTGTGTGTTGTTTTGCTGTGGGATGGGAGATTTTTCCTCTGATTTCTCTTTCAGTCCACTTCCCAACTTAACACGCTGAATATTTTTGGTTGATATTTTTACACTCTCTGGGTCAATATATAGCACTTCTGAAATAAAAGTGAGAGAGAAATAAGATGTACAAAGAACTTGTTATTTGTAACGATGTTAATCAAAATCCATACACAGCAGATCAACACAAATCAAATTTGGGTTTCGAGTTTCATGGACAAAACTCAATTGTTTTACAAATAAGGTTGATGTCACCTCTTTTTGGTTTTCGCAACTTCAGAATCTTTTTTTTAGTCTATGTACTTTTATTATAGGGAAGTATTTTCGTGCTGACTATTTATACTTCACACACCGTAGATGTGTCACCAAGACATCCAACAAGTGTGCATGATAAGACCTTAGGAGTAAACTACAATTTTGTGTATGTGTTAGATGATTAATAGCTCATTCATAAATAGATATTATTTCTAGACAATGGAAGAGTATTACCAACTTATTAACATCATGTCATGACTAATGAGGGAGGTTCGATGGCTCACCGCCAATATACTTTGCAGAAGATGTTTGTCTCAGTGTGTCGGGCCCAGAAGGCTCCACTTGCTCAGCTCTTTCTCGTAGGTGAGTAGGTGGGGACCATGTGACCATGTAGCCAGACGTTGGAAGTGCTGCAGCTCAGACTTGTTTGGTAATCTTTAATTAGAAAATGGCTGTGGGAGGTGGGATAAAATTGTATCTGTAAGTATGATCAACTGTATATTTAGAACATTAGTTGTTCAAATTGTTTTTAAACTAGGAGATTTAAACAGACGTTTGGTTAGTTGGTGTTGAGCCCGTTCAGCTGTCAAATCCTTTTTTTTTTACTGAAGAGAGTGCAGTTTTTTGGGAGCTATGTTTCCTTAACAGTTCAACACCTGCAATCTTAAGAAGCCTCACACTGTTCACTTTAAAGTGAGGCAGCGCTCTCTGTGACTTAGTTAAGGGACCACCCCTCTGCTTCAAGTCAGTGTCTGCACGGCTAATGGGAAATGACACCCAGGGACATATAGAATAAATACTGAATGCAACACATAGAATGAGCCAATTTTCTTGCAGCCCTTACTGGCTCAGACACTGTGCCATAATATCGAAAAGCAATTTGACAATTGCACTGAGGAAATGACTCT
Source organism: Anarrhichthys ocellatus (assembly GCF_004355925.1). Lineage (NCBI taxonomy): Eukaryota > Metazoa > Chordata > Actinopteri > Perciformes > Anarhichadidae > Anarrhichthys > Anarrhichthys ocellatus. Next base: position 1,251,459 of record NW_022280110.1, on the reverse strand, counting down.
GCATGCGCCTTTATCTATTATACTTTTCTTTAGCCCCAATCAACGCAGTCTACAAAGCCATATGCTGTATCCCTGTCCCATTTATGTATAATAAGTAAGACTAAAAAAGGCTTGCAAATAGAAATTGTTCCTTTCAGCATTCACACCTAATTTGCTTCCAAACAGCATGTTTTAGTCCAGTACAATACGACACACCGATAGGACTCTTTGCAGCCAACATGCCAACTAACTAAAGCCATATTTTTCTCCAAAGTACAGAGTACTATTCCCTAAAGCTATCTTCATATCTGGGATTAGAGGAATGTGTCTTTTCCTCACATTAGCTTTGATTTGATCATTTTCTTTCTGTCCTTCTTTACCCCCCAAAAGAAGAACTTTGGTGATCTCACTTCCTAAATGTCACGGCAGCACTGCGCAGCCTCAGAGTCTGTGGTTAGAGAGCATCATCGGCCAGCGGCGGGCAGATGGACGGACGGACGGGCGGACAGACAGAAAGATGAACGAGGATGACAGACAGACAGGTAATTAGGCTGGCAAGTGGACAGACAGGAAAAGACCAGTGAAAGAAAACAGGCCTCGTGGTCCAGAGGCGATGAATATGATCCCCATGATCGTTCCTTAATCTCTGTCGAGCACAAACCAACACACACACACACACTGGCGGACATACGATCACACACACAGAGACACATGGACAAAGTGGGTCTGTAGTGGCAGCTTGTTCCTGTCTGTCAGTCCAGTTAAACTGCAGTCAGGCTAGTGTCACCCTGAGAAACAATGAGCTCTGTTCCCCCTGTGTGCCTGTGACAACCTCAGACAGCTAACACACACACAAACAGACACACATACACAAATTGTGGTCGGCAAAATAGCAACGTGGTTGTAAGAAGGAGAGAGGAAATGGTGATTTGGATGTGTGACAACACCTGTATTTGAGTGTATGACAGAGAGAGAGAGAGAGAGTAGATGTGGCTCGTCCCCTGCATCCTGCATCTGAAAGAAGTCCTTTTGGCCCATCATTCACCATCAGCTTGTGTTAGAGGCTGAAGGAAACCCCCGGGAGAGGGAAACAGCAGCAGAGGGGAGGAAGGACGACGAAGACAGAGAGAGAGAGAGAGAGAGAAAGAGGACGGAAACAGTGAGGAGGAGAAGGAGGAGCAAAAGGGAGAGCGAAAATAAGAAAAAAACAACACAATGATGAGAAAGGGGACAAAGAAGAAAAAAGAAGAAAGCAATGGAAAGAGAAAGAACGAGTGTCAAGGAGAGAAAAGAAAAAAGGAAGAGGCAAAAGAGGAAGATGAGCGGAGGCGTCTATTGAGGAGAAATGTGATGACAAACTGAGAACAGATGCTGAAGTCGTTTTTTAACTGTGTATTGTACAGTTTGCATACTTCACCTTCTGTTTATCCATTGACTTCCATTGACTTTACTGAACTCATTCTTTCTTTCTTTTTTTGTGCTTTGTGCAAAGACCATAAAGGAATTATATGTTCTCTACTGTTATTTGTTTTTGTTAGCCTACTTCTGTTAGGTCAATGAGATAATTGGCAGACATTTTTTTTTATTGGGCAATATTAAGAGTGAGAACACTTGAATAAACTCTGTTCAGGCTTCTCTGCTACAGTTTCCACTGAAAGCCTATTTAAAAAAAGTGTGGAGTTTGAAAGACACAGGTGTCAAAGATGCTGTCCAGTTGGGAAGTGTAGGATACAGCATTTTTGGAGCTTGACCCGAGGGATTCTTGCCCTCTGCTGCATCAAATTGGACCCTTTTTGTGTAATACGGATTCACCGGAATACTCCTTTAAAAGATGCCTGTCATGTTTGTGTGTCCCTGTTGTTTCGGTTCCCACTGGTGCTCATTTGGCACACTTTCTGCGTTGCTGCACCTCCCCGAGGTGTCTTTTACGGCTGCCACCATAACAAAATACGCCTAATGTTTCCTGGTATCTGAGTATGTTTTTAAACCATTATGCTTAAACCATGTCTGCTTGCACACATTTGCAGCTTTAAATCCCTCTGCAAACTTTCCTATTTTACATATAGCTTTAAGTGGTATTTACACACAGATCTCTTCTTGCTGGTTGCAGAGCAGTTTCACAACTCCGTTTTCAGTCAGTCGTCTGCTTTACAGATGTCGATAATTCTGATAATTCTGATAATGCTGGAACACATCATGAGTGTGGACTATCTTTGGCCCCTCCTCTATAGTGGTTCACCTGTAAAATGCCGACAAGACGTGTGTGTTTGTGTGTGTGTGTGTTTGGGGAAGGTCAATAAAACAGGAAAAGGAAAGAGAGATCAAGAGAGAGAGAGACAAAAAGATATAAGAGATAAGATTGACTTTTGACAGGTAGATAGATAGATAGATGTGCAAGAAAGACAAGGGGAGGGGGAGAGAGAGAGAGAGAGAGAGAGAGAGAGAGAGAGAGAGAGAGAGATGCTAGATAAAGTGGTGGGGCGAGGAGGGGGGCGGTCGGCACGCAGCGATTGGAAAATATCGAAGACGCGAACGCGCTAATCCGATGATGGGTCTCAGTTACCGGGGGGAGGGAGGGTTTTTTGAAAAAAAAAAACAGTAGGACGAGGGCGGGAGCATCTTGCGCTCTCGCGCTGCGTCTCTTCCTCTCGAGCCTTTTGTGTTTGAAACTCTCATATCTCACATATCAATAATTCAAGCGCGCGCGAGAGAGAGCAGACGGAGCTCCCCCCCCCCCCCTCCGCGCGCTATGAGTTGTGCTGCCTCGTCACTCGTCCAGGGCCCCTCCGCACCGCGCGCGACTCCCGCTTATTGTGTTTTCAAGTGACAGAAAAGCTGCTGAGAAAGTGAGAAAAAAAGAGGAAAGGAACAGGTGAAAACTGGCGACTCGACCGGAGGTACGCGGGCAATAAACTGATTTTTTCGAAAAAAACGGGAGAGACGCAGAACAATTTACCGTCTGGTTCCCCCTCCAAGAGACTCCGCGAGGGAGAAACTGTTTGCAACGGGCTGATTAAATACAAGAATACGGAGTGGCATCTAGTTGTGAAACAAGCCTCATCAAGGTTCATCCGGGGAACACCTGGGAAACTCTTCCCACCTTACTTTTTTTTTTTTTCAAGGGGAATAGACCCGCGGTTTAAGGTACGAAGACGACCGGAGAAGTTCGTCGTTCCGGTCCGGTATGTTGGCGTTTTGCCTGCTGAGTGCCGTGTGGCTCGCGGCGAGCCCGGCCCGCGCCCAGAACGAGACGGAACCAATCATCCTGGAGGGGAAGTGCCTCGTGGTGTGCGACTCCAACCCGGCTGCGGACCCCACGGGCACGGCGCTCGGGATCTCGGTGCGCTCGGGCAACGCCAAGGTGGCGTTCTCCGCGGTACGGAACACCAACCACGAGCCCTCCGAGATGAGCAACCGAACCATGGTCATCTACTTCGATCGGGTAGGAGCAAGAAATATATATTCTATTATTTTTCTATTCCGTCCATTAAGAAAAAATGACAATAGGAAGAAGAAAAAAAAATCGAAATAAGTTTATAATTGTTTTCAGTCAGTCTTGTCAGTTTTACGTCTGCTTTATTTCAAAGCCTCCATGATGAAGGAATGATTGGCCTATAGTGAACATGAAGTTTCAGATGAGCGTGCGTGTGTTTCACGTGTGTGGGTGCGTCTTTGCTGGTGTGGCATTTGCCAAATAGCTTATGGAAGTCGACAACTCATAGCTATGGATGGAGGAGTAGCATGCCACAGAAGCAAAAGAAGCAGGTTATCCGTCATTAACCATTCAATGACCTCTTGAAAACTGTTTCATTTGGTCTCTTCATGGATCTTTAAAAAAAAAAGAAAAAGTCATGTGTAATGAGGGTTAAACTCAGTCTAAGAGCATGTTGTGTAAACATCTTGAAACGTTCATAAAACCATGAATCCAGGACGGATACGGTGGCTTGAGATATATATATATATATATATATATATATATATATATATATATATATATGTGCACATCTGGTGGTCTCGTGGGCAGCAGCAGGCTCCACGAAAAGTGGAGCGGAAATTAATCTGTGTCGGTAACAATTCTTTTTATAGTTAATCCGTTCCCAAAGTGGTTGGGAAAGTATAGCCTCGAAGGCAAGCCTTTTGAATATTTCAACTTTTCAGAGCATGACAATATGGGATATGGGAACTGACATATCGCCAAATAATTTAGTAACGGCAGGTCGCGAGGGCTCGGTCCTACCTGCCTGCCGTTAAAGGTTAACTCTCTCTCAAACTGCCGTTCAATTACACGCCATAGTTCGCCTCCGTCCATAAAACCAGTCATTTGGCTGCGGAGATGCATAATTGAAAAGTAAATTTGAAAGATTGATTAAGTTCCTTTTCATTTCCCATAAAGTTTGGAAGTTCTGACAGAAGGGGGGGGGGGCTAGATAAAAGCAGAGAGTTATTCCACTACATCAGTGAATCTGAATGTGTGGTCCGGGGCCAAGGGGGGCCCCTTTATAGCCCTCTAACAAAAAAATATGTGAAGTATCAATTTCAATAGGATATCCTAGAAATTATTCACTTCAGAAAATGTACAATAATAGCATAGTTTCTCTCCTTGTAAATTAGACAGTTTAATACAAAATATATCATGGTGAAATCCCGAGAATACATCTTGTCGTTGTGTGTTATTCCACGTGGAAACATTTGGGATTGTTTGCTTATTAACATGCGGGCTATATGTGGCTGACTGAGTGCAAATACTGTGAAAGACACGAGCCGGATGAAGCAACGTTATCAATGAAATGTTGTCTTTCTTTCTTTCTTTTCTTCCTTCCAGGTTCTAGTAAATATTGGGAAGAACTTTGACGAGGAGAGAAGTAATTTCATCGCGCCGCGCAAAGGGATTTACAGTTTTAACTTCCACGTAGTGAAAGTCTACAACCGCCAAACTATACAGGTATGGCGCCTGTTCCTGCCTTTGTCTTTTTTATGTCCGTGTGTAATCTTCTGTGTCTGTGCGCGTGGACCACACCACGCACCCCCCACGCTGTTTTTTTTCTCCCTTTTACTAAACTTGAATATCAGCCGCACTGGAAGTCATTTTGTCAATGTTTTGAGGTGTCTTTCCGGGAGACAGTTATAGTCGCCCGCTGGCCCGATCATAATTAATCAATACATGCAGAGAGGACAGAGACAAATCAAGCGAGTGCAGCCGACAGGACTACGGGGTGCTGCGGTGAGCGCGAGGGGGGGTGGCGCACGCTGCTCCAGCAGCTACTTTCAGCACCGTGGACAGCGACGTCTTCTCTCTCTCTCTCTCTCTCTCTCTCTCTCTCTCTCTCTCTCTCTCTGTCTCCTCTCATTAAAAGAGAGGCAGCAGGCCGACTAAGATTTTTGATTATTTAGAAGATCAAAACATTAAGCACATTTTGAACAGAGCAAACAGAGACAGGCATTTTAATTATCTCTCCCTTACACACAACGCACTCATAGGGGTTTTATGTAGAACTGATAATAGTGTTTTCCACTTATTTGTTTCTCACACACACACACACACACACACACACACTGCCTGCAGTATGCCCCATCACAAGCCTCCTTTCATCCCACTAACAGCTCGTGTTCACTCTGCCTTAGATGCAGTCTCCACGTTCTTTTGATGTGTCAAGCGATGAAGCACTTGAGCAGTCTTAAGCCCATTTCCCGGATTTAACATGCACGTGATGACGCTTTACAAGTCACACAGCGTTGATTACAATGTATCTCTTGCTAATTAATCTGTTGTGTAATTATGCTGTTCGCTCCCCGGGGCTTTGACATTATGTTTTGCTACTTATATTTTATTATGGGAGTCTGGAATTAATTAGCATGGCAGCACCAGTAACAACAACAAGGAGGGTGGGCGATATGGGGGGGGGGGGCTGGGGCTGTGTCAAGCTCGCCACATACTCTCATTTTTGTGTGACTGAACGCAAATAGACCGCTAACACTTGACTCATGGCACTGAGGTAATTAAGTCCGTCATGCAGAACACAGTGATGATAATTAGGGATGCACCGATACCGATATCAGGCCGGACTGATTCAAAAAGTTGGATCGGATGTAACAATGGGGCCAACCTATTCATCACAAGTCTGTGTGTATTTACTATATAGATTATACACTGGTGTGTCTACTTTTTGACCAATTTGTTGCTGCATTTAAAAGGTTTACACTTGTAATCCCTGTGAATTTGAAGATTTTTCTCCAAGTGGCTGGTGTACGCTCTTAAGAGATAAATAACTCAGTAAATTCATATCGATGTATTTATTAGATATATTTTGTTTTACAAAGTTAGGAACCGCCATGTTCAAGTTCAGTCGATGTTGTTTAACACATAAAAGACCGAGTCACTTCCACATAGTGAGGCATACTGCATATTAATTAGACACCGGTATCGGATCGGTACTCGATATCGGCCATTACCCAAAGCCCAGGTAATGTATTGTATCGGTGCATCCCAAGGGTTAATGCTTGTCACGACACCGCACTGTAATTTGTGCCAATTTGCTGTGTTGTCAATATATAGCTACAGTATATCTATGAGATGTTGTTAGCGGTAAAACGAGAAAAGCTGTCATTTTAATATTCTCCTGATCGTCTCACTTTTACAACCAGAATCTTAAGGCTACAGTACAACACTTTAGTTGAATTTTTTTAGAAAACACCATTTCAAAACTGATTTAGAAACTTGTGGTTTTCTGTGAGAAAAGGCTGTGTTGTCTGTCACGTTCCTGACATGAAACAGGTGTAGGTTGTCCTCTCTCCTCCAAGCATCCAGCCTGTGTGCTGCTCACCCTTAACCTCTTCCACTCATCCTCCCATCCATCCAGCGCATCTGCTGTGTTGAAAACTCCCACTGTTTGATTGCCTTAGAGGCAGCTACTGTGGTGCAGGCGAGGGATGAGAGACAGCAGGGAAAGGAGAGCAGTGTGGATGAAGGGGATGGGACGGAGAGGACCGGATGAGAGTAAATGTAAAACAGGAAAAAAGAGATGAAATGAGGGACAGAGGGGAAGGAAGTCAAATGGAGAAAAAAAGAAAAGAAAGAAAGTGAATTAGAAAACGGAGAATGGAAAAAAAAAATGGAAGATAAATTTGGAACTGAAAAGGGGGGAGGATTGAGGGGAGGGACAGGAGACACAACAAGAAAGGAGAGAAAAGAGGGATATGACAGATAGGAACAAAGGATGGACAGGAAGGAAAGAGAAAGAGAAGGTTCAGGCAGGGCAGAGAGAGAGAGAGCGAGAGAGCCACACATCATGAGTAACTATTGATCAGTGGATGCTGGGTGGATGTACAAAGGGAAGGAGAAACAGTTTGTTCCATCTCTCATCAGCCCTTTGCTGTGCAGAGATCTGTCCATCTACCTGTGAGGGGTGAGAGAAGAGACGTGGGTGTCAAAAAACAGCTACAAACTCAAAGGTCTCTGTTTGCATTTTGCCGAGCAATTAAATACAGATATTGCAAATTAAATACAGCACATCCTCTGATCTGAACAGTCACACTACCCATAATGCCACATCCGCTAATGGATAACTTGCTTCCATTATTTCTGAAAATCACCTGCAATATACGTATCAAAAGGGTTTCATTCCTGGTGGCAGCTATTTACATTTCCTACATGTACCGCTGCTCTAAATTTGAAATCAAATAGAAACAAATGAATTATATATCCCTCAGTGAACATCTTGTACCTGCAGCTTGGAACAGAGAGCTCGCGGATCAGAAAGACAAACAGATGAGGCGCTGGTAGGGTATCAATACTCAGCGATGTGAGGTGTTCCCGGGATAGATGGGTGGGCTCCACAAGTGTGTCTTTCACTGTTTTCTGAAGAGCATAATGCCGTCTATTGGAACTAACTTGAGGTGTTAAAGCGGGGTTAATGTGCCTTTTATTAACGCACTGTGCAGCAGCTTGAGTAATCAAAACATAGGCCAATAGTTTTATACAAATCAGCCAGTACCTTGATGGCCTTCCTCAAAGCACCGGATCCAAAATGTCAGCAAAGATCCTTTTTTTTGGTCCAGCAAATGTGAATGGAATGGAAAAATGAAGTTGAATGCCATTTCTCGTGTTTTTGTAGTGAATAAGTGGTGTTTTAAGAAAGTATTTTAAAAACCCAAGCCATTCAGAAGTGGCATTCATGAAGCCTCGGGTCACAGCGGCTCTGTATGGGTGAAGGCAACGCAAAAAATGCCTCATGCTGTGTGTGCATTAGGCCTTCTGTAACTATCATTTCCCCATTGAGAGAGGAAAACCTGGAGGCACTGCTCCAAGCTGTTGATGGAGCACTGCACTGATAGTAGGAGATTTTTTTACCTCTAACGTGCTGCTCTTTGGGTTATAAGAAAATGTATTTTACATTTTGACCCAGAGCGGCTGCATCTGTCTGCAACAAAGCATAATCCGTTCAGCTCTTTGAGTACCAGCCCGTGTCTGTGCTTTGGTTTCCAATACGCGCATTTTGATTCTCCGGCTCGGGTCACTGGGGTCAATGTTGTTGGTATTTCACTCCTGAGAGTTAGCAAACATGCTCCGCTTTCAAATGCCAATGCTGGTTCATTCAGACCCACAAATGCTACCCCTGTTAATCGCAGTGCGTGCTAAGGCAAGGAGATTGTTTGTGCTACCACAATGCTCTCATATCATTTCAATTTCCTACTGTTATCCCATGCTGAGATCAGATGTGTGTCTAAGAGTGATTGTTAACAGTGTCAGTACCTACTGGGTTAAGTCATACAAACAGAAAGACGTGAATGTCGTGTGAGTGTGATATGAGTGCTGTCACAAAGTGCTTACACCGTATAATCACCACTTCATTAAAGTGTTGGCCGAATTCTGTTTTAAAAACGCTTTTTAAAGATTGATGCGCGTATAGAACCACTGAGATGAAACATCCCTTCTCCTTAAATATCATCAAACAGTTTATTTAATATAGTCTGAATCCCTCTGCAGCTTTCCACTACTGCCAACAGACGCTGGCTAAACACAAACATGGCCGGCCTTTAAGTAGGAAGGCTGGGAACACACGTATTAACATTAATAACACGGTCAAATTCATACTTTTTATGTTACCCTTTGAGACAAAGTATCAATAATACTGTTAATACTGTGTTAAAGGTAACGCATATGATGTGCCAAACAGATCAAGATCGCAGATCATGGTGTACCAGGAAAAATACCTTCTTTTTTTTTTTCATGTCGCAATATTTGTGGGTAGATATTAGGGCTGGGCGGTATGACAAAAAATGCATATCACGGTATTTTGTAAGATTCTGGGGGTTTCACGGTATATCACGGTATTTTTTTTCCCGTGTTAAAGCATTAATTAATTAACGCCGAAAAGAACCTGCCGGTCAACCGGCCAGCGAGCAGTGAACAGCTGTTTGTGTGGCGTGTCCGTTCCGTCACTTCCTGTTTCCTTCACCTACATTCCCCTGGGTCCTAAGTCCCTCCATGTACAGCTTCTTATCACCCTCTATGTACCAACGTACATTTATAACAAATACCACACATATTACGGTAATCAGCGTTGCATATGTGTCTGACCTAAATACCTTTTGTTGTTCAGTCTTTGTTCATCCTGCATCGCTCTTTTCTGTTCTTTAATGTAATGTTACTGGCGCGACAGAGCCTCTCCCAGCTGTTAGCAGACTGTTGTTAGCGAGCTTTACCCAGCATGCAGTTTGGCGGGGAAATTTTATAAATGTACAATTATTAGTGTGACAAATTGTTTGTGTCACAAACTGTTGTGTCGTAGTGTTTTGCCCTGTTAAAGAGCATTAGTTGTGGGTTGTTAATTGTTATTATAAAGTTATAACCATGACTAGGGTTCCCTCTCAGTACAGTTAAGACAACTAGCTCCGACTGCAGCGCTCTCATCGGCAAACAATATATTTTGCTGCCTGTTGAAGAGCAACAGAAGTTGCCTCGGCTGTGCACTGGTATGACGGTATATGACAAATTCATATTGTACAGGAAATTGAAACCGGTATACCGGTTTAACCGGTATACCGCCCAGCCCTAGTAGATATGTGGTTCCACAAATACTTAAGATAAATGATTTTAAGACTAATGTATTGATAATAGTAAAGCATAATATTACAAGTACACCATTTAAAATAACAATGACCTTTTGACTTTCAAAGATTTTCAGATTTCAAAACATATTGAAAATATCTGAAATAAATAAAAGATAAATAAAATAAAACCAAACAATAAATACAATGGTCTTGATTTAGATGACAAAAATGTGCAAGGTCTGCGCAATACCCAGTCTTAAAATGGTAGGGAAAACGCTGCTGTATATTCTGGCATCATGTTGCTAAAATGTTGTCTACAACATGCTCGTAAACACAAAAGGTCAGCAGAAAGTATTGAGGTCATGTCCATGTATTTTAAGTAATTATTGTGACAGGCCTAGTCTAGAGGACCAACTTCCTGTTTCTACTCTGGAAAAAGACAAACAACGTACGTGGCAATTACAACGATAGCCTGGGACAAGGATCAGTCGATGGAGTGAAATAAAGTGACTCTTCACATAACTGACTAATTCTAAAATGCGGCTTGATTGTTAAGTTACTCTTTACTCTGTAAATCAGAGAAAAAAAAAGTAGAAAAAGAATGCGTCACCGCGCTCCCGACGTACTACAGCTGTGTCCGTGGGAAGTCGAGCAGTGTGTTGATGTGTTGCACGTGAAGCAGTGTGAACACAACGAGCGGCATGAACAAAGAAAAAATAGAAATACACCAGTGTCCTGCTTTTGGCTCTGACAGCGTTCATCCCATTCAATGGAGATGCAGGGAAATGAAAGGCGAGTCAAAGCACACATAAATAAACACCTTATCTGTTCCGATGTCCTCTTGCCTTTGAAACGGTGGAAGGAGGAAAAGACAGGCTAGTGGAGTTGTAACAGAGAGATGGTATATTCTGGGAGATGTCAGGCCTCACACATAAGCACTGTATCCTAGCAGCTTGCTTGTGAGCTTGTTTCAAGGGCACGTATGGAAGACTCTGCTGCACTGAGGTATTCTTTTTAGCCATATTAGCGACATGGTGCTAGGGATGCAATGGTGGCCGGTCGGTCGGTTGGTCCACCACTGAAATGTCTCAAATACAGGATGGATTTTTTACAGACATTCATGGTCCTCAGAGGATGAACCCTACTGACTTTTTGGTGACGCCTGACTTTTTCTCTGGTGCCACCTGCAGGTCAGAGTTTTCTGACCTGTGTTGCATGTCGCACCCCTCCCTCGCTGTCTCCTGGTCTCCTGTCTGACACTGCAATACCAACTATTCAATGAAATGTGCAAAAAATAGTGTTAAACGAACAAGGATTTTCTTTAGATCCATACATCCATTATAATCTGGATACACCAATTCAACCCATGCAGGTACTTTATGCTAATCATATTTACATTCATTAGTTAAGTGATATTCATTGATGTCATCATTTAGAAGCAAGAAAGGAAGATCCAAAAGGTCAGACACAAAAAACGTGTCTTTCAGTTCACACTGGTTCTTTTGTCTCATATGACGTTTTAATGGATTTATTTGGGTGTAAATACAATGGCTACCAAAGTGGTGACTCGTCCATTGAAATTATCCATTGTCCAGGCATGCGTCACCTTATTTTGCGAAAGTTGCCGTATTGAATTCAAATTAGGCAATCTACCTGATTCGTGCAGATCCGATGAGTTGGAGTCAGTCACACAATGGCGAGCTCAAATGAAACGCTGGAGCTGGAGGACCCTGCTTGCAAGCAGCTTCTTTGCATGGTTTACTTCTATAATAGATGAAGCCTCTGATCTTGTTTATACAATTTATGTCATTGTCTGCACACACACACACCCACACACACACACACACACACACACTTGCACAGTAACACACCGAACCAGCCAGCCAGATGCTTGGTTCCATTTTTATCCAATCAACCTGTGCTCAGTCTCCTTCTGTTTGGCAGAACATTATAGAAAGCTGCTCTGGTCTGTGCTCATGTGTGAAAGAGAAGAAGAGATGTCAGAGAAAAAAAAAGTATTCTTTGAATATTCATAGCCTTTTAATGGAACAAGATTATTACAAAGATCCAACAAAAAAGTACATTTACATTTCTTGCCAACTGCTCTTTTGGCCGAAAGCGATGTTTATCTTAATCACTTAGAATGTCTCTGCTGATCAATGATATAATAATTACAAAAATACTCGTTAAAAGTTACATCCTAAACATTTCAGGAAGAAAATGCAATGAGTCCTTCTGAAGGGGCTCAGTTGAATATTTTATTGTTGTAAAAGTCAGAGGAAACAGTAAAACCATGGCGCTGATGTCAGGCTTTCAGAGAGCCAAACAATGTGTTCAACAGGAATGTTCCATGATGTGTTTCCGGGTCGCAACCTCTACAACGTCTTCTTCTCTGTTTCCTGGTGGAATACAGCCATGTGTAGCAAACACGCCAATTTATGACCAACCTATGTTGTAGCTGAGTTCCCCCCCGCTCCAAATCAGATGAAAAAGCACCTAAATTCACTTTTATTTTTTTTTCCAACATTTCAAAAGTTTGTTTCAAATTGTAAACACAGATTGCAAGCCTGGCTGCTGCACCTCCCCCAGTCTTTAGCTGTGTTGGTGAGACAGAGCTGGTTTGAATATCTGCAGTAGTTTTGATGGAGAGATCTCATTAATGAGCAATATCCGGGAGGAAACCATTGATTTAGTCATCATCAGAATCAGGCACTCACTTATAAGCAATCACGAGTCCAACTCTAAGTTGTGTATCAGCTCAGTCTTGGTGGTACCTGAACCTCTCGTTTGGACAGCAGTTGTGCTCAGTTCAAAGAATGTTGTGCTGCCTTAATGTGGTATTTCGGTGGCTTCTGGTGCCTGTCAGATATATTGGACAAGAGTGCAAATACTGTATGAAAACAATGGTGTGGATTTTGGGGACGAGGGAACGTGGACTGCTGGGCATTTTAATAACAGCAGCACATGTTTGTAAAGGCAGTTGCCTCCAATTGGTCCAGAATTGCCAAACGTGTTCATCGTTCCTCGTCAGGTCTCGTTAATTCCGATAGCGTGGCCGGGATTCACTGTAACTGCAGTCCATCTACCATTCGTCTTTGTGGTCAGAGTGGTTGGATCTGACACAGCCTCCCTCAGTCAGGGCCTGCTTTCAGCATGACGTAATGAACTCCTCTAGGTTTTTTGGTGCGTTCGTTGTAAAGGCTGTTAAGAGCCATCTGCTCTCGTTGAAGTGGCTTACCTTAATTAATTGTCCTCTTTTGGGGTGTTTTGACATTTGGCAGCTGATTCAGCGTTGCCTATTTTGCCTTTCACCAAATGGAAAAAAGAAGTATGGGTGAAGGCTTTGCCCAGTGGTTTCCTACAATGAACGATGTTGTTCCCTGAGGCAATATTGATGAAGACTGGTGAAGATTTGCTGACATTTGTAAGATCTGTTTTTGTGCCCTGGTCTACAATGTAAATAGCTTAGTAAACTTCTGACCTTTGCTTTAGTCGCCTCCTTGTTTTTTTTTACAGCTGCTGTGAGGAACTTTAACTTTGTGTTTGTCTGTCCCTCTGGACTAAAGCAGTAGTGTTTCAGAGAAAACCTCTCATTTTACTGACAGTCTGCTCCGCTCAGTCCTTGTTCTGCCTCTCTTCCCTCCAGACGGCCCAGAAACATGGCTGGATCTCTTAAACAATAAGAGGCGAAAAGGCCAAGAGGCCAGTAAATTCACAGCGTATGCAATATCTACTAAAAGCTAATAAGAAATATAAACTCCGATACATTGATTGTAGATAGACCCTCTTAATGTCATAACCTCGTGTGGTTCAGTACTATTTTTTTTAAAAAGGATTTTTTTTCACAATAGACCTTTTTCACACAGGTCCTGCCCATAACATTAACAATGGCTTTGTTCCATTCAAGTGTCCCCACAAGCCATGACAGTGTGACAGTGAGCCAGCACGAACAACACCCGGATCCTGGAGCTGAAGCAGCACTCATTTCATCATTTACACCCCCGGGCCGTGTCAAAATGTCTTCCACAATAGGGTCTTATACACCTACACATGTATACTACTACACTAGCTGGTACTCAATGGAAAGCATACTTCAATCATTTTCAAATTCATTTTGAAAATCAATTCATACTTTTCTGGGATTTCCTGCTAATGCAGTGATGATGTCATTACAGAGCATCCCACTGTAGCGACTTCTATAAACAGACAGATATGCTGCACACAAACACCCCATTACTGTAAGGTATTTAGGATCTTCAGGTATTATAGCATGTTAACTCTGTCCTCTAGTTATGGACTAATTCCATCCCAAATGGAAAAAAAAAAAATGCTGATTAAAAATGCTTAAAAAACACAGCTGTGGCCCACTGAGAGTTGCATGGTGGTTAATTGCGTTTCTGGGTTGTATTGCTAGAAAGCACCTACTTTCTGCTGACGAGGTGAATCGACTTAAAGAACAGAAATCTGAAAACCAAAAAGCTTGTTGGAGAGCACTGAATACATGCGCAGAGTTGACCTAAATAAAGTCTCCTGGCCAGCACAGATATTATATATTTTCCCAAAATGCAAAGCATGCCGCCAGAAATTACGAGTTTCCACATTGAAAGTTGGCAGCAGGCGACTAGTTAGTGGGTAATAATCATTTTAGCCAGCATCACGATAACTCAACAACATTCATTAAAAGTAGCACCGCTGTAAAACCATGCAGAATAGTGCTTTATTGATCAAGCACAGCATGTATCCACAATAAATAGATATTGCAACATTAAGACGGTGATACGCTTTTATTGTTGAACAATAATAAAAAGTGGTGATGAGCCAAGTTAGTTTCTAGAAGTTAACAATAGACACAGTTTGTACTACCAACTCCTGAATGAGCTCGGCGGAACTTTGCTACAAACTTTAAAAAACGCCCGCTATGGGAAGCCTGGACATTTGTAAAGACAGAGGGTGTCGTGGGCCCCCAGACAGAAGCGCCATTATGTATGAATCCGTCACCGCGTCCGTCTGCGTCAAGACTGTGGAGGGAGAGACGGTCGAGAAAATTACAAAGAGGAACGGGAGGTGACAAGAAAGAGATCTGAGTGGAAGGAAAAAGATCTCGAGTTAAATGAAAAGGGGGAGAAATCAAAAAAGAAATGAGGGGGGGGAGACGGACAAAAAGAAGAAGAAAACCAGGGACAGAAAAAGTATCATTGTCATGTCAAGACAGTCGACTGGACAGGAATTGATGATGCAATAACAGGATGTCATCGTGTCGTTGGCATTAAGTGCTGCGCTGAGACGTCAGGCGCTTTCTATTTACATATGGAGAGCCAGATTGTTCTCTCAATCTTCTTCTTCTTCTTCTCCCTCCGACCTCCTCCGGCCGTTTCACCCTTTCTGTCTCCCTTTCCCTCTTTTTTATCTTCCTCCTCCCCGTTCACTCTCTCCGTTACTCAGCCAGTTAATTGGTGCTTATGCATTAATGAATGCAGATCGATCGAGGCCTGACACGATGCGCAGCCCTATTATCATGCTTTCATATTTATGGTTGGCAATTGTAAGGGTGTAGTTGACAGTGTGTGTGTGTGTGTCAGAGAGAGAAAGAGGGAAACTGTTTTTTCGTCTGTGGTGACCACAGTCTCATCCTTCCAAAGCTACTGTCACAGCTTTATTAGAGCTATACATCACTGGCACATGCCACACACTGACCCGTTGTGGCTCTCTGTGTGTGTGTGTGTGTGTGTGTGTGTGTGTGTGTGTGTGTGTGTGTGTTTGAGAGAGAGAGAGAAGACAGAAAGAGAGATCTGAACTGCACTGTTTTTCTGTAAATGCTCTGCCGATTTTACATGTTGACAACAGTATCATTCTGTGTATTCTTGGTTTAGATATCAATAAAAGTGGTCAGGTTGACAGTAACCACAGACACAATAATATGGAATCTACACAGGAGATACAAACATGCTGCATTTTGATCACAGCGATCAGTTTGAAGCCGCTGCTTTGACTCTGAATAATATCCTCTCCTGTTAATGACTGGACTTAATGAACTGCTCTACCTGCTCCCTGCACCACATCTCACAGGGCAGCTTCGTGCAACGTTGCAGTAGACAATCGTTTTGTCTTTTATATTATGGCATAAAGTCCAGACTTGCTTCTTACCTGCCAAAAATCCCCACCATCCCACGAGCACTGTGGCTCTGTCAGTTAGCAGCCCCGTCATGCTTTAACAGAGTCAACGTGCCAAAAGGCCTTTATTATATAACTGGTAGACGGGCCCAGCAACGGCACAGAGTCCAGGTGTGACCGGTGCTTGTGTGTGAGCAACAAGGGAGTTTACATGACTGACTGAAAGAGAGGAAGATTGTGTGCGTTGTGTGTATAGAGGAGGAAACACTTACAAGCCTTCACCCATTCCCCTATCACACATATTGAGAGCTCCACATGAGTGACTTGGGTGAATGGTTGGATAGGAAGGAGGGTGGATTTAGTCTGTGTGTGTGCGTGTGTGAGAGTGTGTGTGTGTGCATGCTCGTGGATGTGTCTGAGGGTAACAGAGTGATGTGGTGATGCTTTTCTTTGTATGCCATCTCTGTCTCTGTTTGAAATGATCGATCTATCTATCTATCTATCTATCTATCCATCCTTTTGATATTGTCATCTGGAGGTTAATGAGGCTAACTTGAAGCCTTTGGTTGCACCTCTCCATAACAATGTTCTCTTTAGCATCTGCATTGTAAAAATATTGTGCTCAGCTTGACATTTTGGATCGGGGGAGGAAGTACTGGATATTTTTAGACTGGCCTGCTTTAAGTCTGCTTGATTTGCTGCAAGAAAGAGGCAGATGTTCCAGTAAATGACATGTTTGTCTGTACATGTATATCTTTTCTTTGCTATAGCTGTCTTTAGCAGTCATCGAGCAGCACTACAGATTTTTAAAGAAACTAGATAGACCGGGAATGATTGAAATCACATCCCAAACTCACCCTGGATCTCTACCATACTAGACCTTGCCCCTGAAAAGGGTTTCATAATCGTTTCCTTCACTCACATCTATAGTGTTATCTGGAGCGATGTCAGCTATTGATGACGGCTGACGTCCCAATTTGTTGACACGATTAGCGCTCATCTCCTTCATCTCCGTCTCCTCTGTGATATTCGTAAGCAATCAAGATAGATCCTAATTCATTTTGACTGTGAGACGCCTTCACTCATTATCGCAGTTGCATTGAAATCGGTGCGCTCTGCTGGTGTAAACTAGACACGAGGTGGTATCACTGCTTTTAGTGGTGCCATTATCAGCTGAACTGTCCTGGGGAATTATCGGCAATTTTTGCACAGATGTCAATAGTGTGCATCCCTGCAGCATATAGGAACAGGTGGTAAACCAATTTCTTTAAACCACTTATTTACACAGCAGCTGCTTCATCAAGACTGTCCACATGTTCAGTTATTCCTTCTGCGTCTCTCCTTAAGTTCACTGTGAAGCTGCTGCAAGTACAGTTAGAAACCGGCTGCCATCGGTGACCTCTCCTTGTTTGTGAGGAGTGTTTTATGTCACTGCTTTAGAGGCTGTGACTATAGTTGCCGGCTCCAGACTGCAGAGGGAGGAACAATATGGGTCAGTAGAGGGAGTAAGAAACTGTCAAAGTGAAAAGTGGAAGTTGAATAAACATGTACGAGGAGGAGAGTTATTTTCCCCCACAGTACGAGATGTGTTCAGAGCCAAGTTCAGGTCACACAGCCAAAACAAAGCTCTCTTTTTCTATCACTGAGTGATGCATCCATGGCCCCATGTGAATCTCAAATGACTATTGCATATACACTGCATACTGTACATGAATACTAGGTGTATAAAATACACACAATCTGCTTTAATACATCTGTTTTGGCCTTAACTAACAACATTTATTTTGTAGTGTGGTTCCACCCTGATGATGAAAAAGACATGGTTTAAGTACAGTCTGAGTGTTTTTCATCAAATTCACAGACTGGCTGTTCAGAACACACACACACACACACACACACACACATTCAGTCTGAGTCGCTATCTTCAGTTTGCTATTAAGAGGAGTGCTGGGCCAAGAGAGCTCTCGACTCTGACAGGCTCTCCATATCCTGCACACACACACATGCACACACACACACACACACACATGCACATCCTCTCCCTCTCTTATGACCAGTCCTTCTACCTTATGATCAGGTAGAAGGAGGTGGATAAGTGTATAATTATGGGATGTTTATGACTGTGTTCCATCACTTGGCAACTGCTTTACAATTACTTACTTCCAGGAGGTACAACAAAATATATATATTCACATATTTAGAGCTCAGATGTGAATTTCTGTCTTAAATGTCATGTTCAGCGATTGGCTGTCCTTAGCTCCACCCTCTCATGTCACTTCCGGTTCCAAAAAAACAGGGTGGCGAGAGGAAAACAGCCGAACTCGAGGCTTCAAAACCGTAAACTTCATGCCACTTACAGTTATGCTATGTATGGCTTTTTAACATGCTTTGACATCAGGGACCGGGACCCGGATCCGAGTAAACTTGATCCCAAAGTTCTGTTTGTGTGATTTGTGTGAACCTGGTGAACTTGAAAAGGTGGTCTTGAGTATGGCTCATGTGTAGTCGCCAAAACACAGAAGTGACCCGCACGGCCACAGGTGACAAAGCAGGAAGGCAGGTGAGAGGTTTGTGCTTCTCTCTGAATATTAACAATAAATAATGATATTATAATAATATTTAGCAACATAAATAATAAAAACAGGAAACCATGGTTTGTTTCCTGTTTCCAAGTGGTTTTGGGCCTAAACCTAACCAACACTGTTGCATCATAATATCTTCCAATGATGGGATTTGGGACACTTGAACACATGAGCTGCTTTATTTGTATACTTCTTTCAGACACATTTGTCAGATTAGTGATTCCCCATAAACAGTTTGTGCTTTTTGGCACTCTTTAAAACCGCCGCTTTTCAAAAAGGAACTGGAGCCGCAGTTTAAATGGCAGGATGACATCGCTGACTCAGCAGTGGTTCTACATATTTCCCCCTCCCTGATGCCGTGTGTGTTTCTCTCTTCAAACAGCGAGTTTGCTCACAAGGAAGGCGAGTAATCTCGCAGGTTTTATAAAGTGTGATCCGGCATAAGCAGACATTTCCAAAATTCATTTCAGTTTGTTTTAGCACTGCATCGGTGCTGGGGGGGGGGCAGGCATAAAACCGCTCCTCAGTGAAGCATGAATCCAGGCAGTGCTCGATGTTCCGCTGTTGCTCAAAAGAAGAGTGATGAAAGCCGCTGTCTGGTGTGTGTGTGTGTGTGTGTGTATGTCGGTCGGCCTGAGAAAGGGAGGGGACGCGTCACTGACAGCTATTTCTCTTTGTAAGAGGAAGATGTTATTCCCCCGTCGACACATTTGTCGAGTCAGACACTGTGTGAACGTCTCTCCAAGTCATTGTTCAATTCTCTCCGAATTGAAAAAAAAGGAAGCGTACACACAATATGATGATGTGCAGACAGCACAAAGCTGCATAAATGTAATATTCTGTTGTATCATCATCATCATCATCATCATAACATTGCTGCATTTTTCTTAATGAAATTTTGCAGCTCAACTAGGATGTCTACAAATATGTGCCTATGTTTCCGTGTGTGTGTGTGTGTGTGTGTGTGTGTGTGTGTGTGAGAAAATGTCTCTTTTCCCTCCGTGAACTGTCTCTCCTCTTCTTCCTCATCCAGGTGAGCCTGATGCACAACGGCTGGCCGGTGATTTCAGCATTTGCCGGCGACCAGGATGTGACGCGCGAGGCGGCCAGCAATGGTGTTCTGATCCAGATGGAGAAGGGAGACCGGGCCTACCTCAAACTGGAGAGAGGAAACCTAATGGGAGGATGGAAATACTCCACCTTCTCCGGCTTCCTGGTGTTCCCCGTGTAGAGGGGGGGGGGGGGGGGGGG
>NW_022280110.1:1185022-1231386 GCF_004355925.1 Anarrhichthys ocellatus | reverse complement strand
GGGGAGAAAAGGATGTGAATAAGACGGTGGAAAAGAAGAAAGAAAGATGAGGGAATGTGACAGACTCTGAGAGATGTTAGAGAGATGTAAGAGCTTGACGGAGAATTATGAAGCGGTACATGGAAGTGTATGGCAAAGCTTCTTCACTTCCCTTCCTCCCTTCATCCATCCTTTCATCCATCCTCTATCCTCCCTTTGTATTTCTCCGTGGCTTGACTGCAGCTTTGGACAGCCAAAACTTTTTTTATTCTCTGCCGAAAGACGCAATTGATTCATTTATGTGTTCCAGAGTGTTCTGAAGCCCGAGTGTAAACCCCCCCCCCCCCCCATTCATTCATCCATCTCTGTCAACATAAGCTTTGAAGAATGTTTCCTGAAGAGCTGCTCTCCACATTTCCCATTTCCATATTTGTAGTGTTTTCTTTTTTCATGCTTGACATAAATTGCACTGATTTTGGATCAGCCTCTGCCCCAAAGCCAAACTAGATTTATTTCTTTATAGGGGAAACATTAAACTCTGATCACAAAATCAGGCGCTACATGTACATACCCTGTAAAGCTGTGTTTTGTAGTTATTATAATAATTATTGGCTTTCAAAAAAAGCTTGTTTTTTGTCTTGTCTGGTGTCAAAGTCCTCCACCACACAACTCACGTGTGAAATAACAATAAAGCGCTTCTTACACATATTTCAGGCCACAATTACGTTTCTGTACAAAATGTAACTGGTAAAAATAAAACAGTATATAAATGTAAGCAGGCGGGGGGGGGGGGTTGCTATCTATCAGGAAACTATAATATTTTAAATGAAAACACTGCTGTCTGGCACAATCACAAAGATACAAAAGCTCTAAAGGGAAAGAAACATTTTCATTTCCACTGTGCTGACAAAGTGAAGTACATAGTAAAGGTTAAAACAGCAGGACTTTGGTGTAAACTGTTCAGTGTAGATACAATAATTTAAAATAAAAACTCCAGCCATGTAATTAATTCTTAACCGTGACTCTTGAGACTATATCTAATAACCCTTAGATTGGATCACACAGAAAGTATTGCTATACCTTCTTCCTTCAGTTTTTTTTTATATTATCATCTCTTGCAGACATTCGAATCGACCTCCATCCTGTCTCACCATCCTTTGTCGTCGTCGTCCCCCCCTCCCCCTCGGTCTGTCTCTCGTCCTTTATCACCGCTGCTAGTTTTTTCTTCAGATTCCTGCTCCTCTCCGGGATCATCTTGTCTTTTCGACTATGCTGTTGACCCACAAGTGCAGATTTCTCTCTCTTCCTTTTTTGTACACCTCTGTTATCCCCCCCCCCCTCAACAGTCCATCCTCCGCTCCTTCCTCATGTCTGTACTTTATCTGCTGCTGTACTCGTTCGCCTCCCAGCACGGATCCTTCCTTGCTTTTCTTCAATGTTGGACTTTGGACACTGAAACCAACTAACAACCACGAACTCTACATATATATATGTATATATATATATATATACATACATATATATATGTATATATACATTTACACAGTATATATACAAATGGATATATAAATATATCAAAATCTAAGCCACCATTTTTATTCTACTGGTATTATGATGATAATAATGATAATACTAATCCTGAAAACTGAATCTGGTTGATGACTATAATATCTGTATTTCCGTACTTCAATGTTATATAAAAGAAAAAATATTCTATGAGAAACTTATTAGTGATTGTGTGTGGAAATCTGAGGCTGCCGTTCTGCTCTTCTGATTAAAAAAGATGCTTCTTGTTTTTGTTTTGGGTCGAACCAAGTTGTGACTAAAAAGCTGAGACTACTACTTATATAAAAAAGCTACAGCTAAAAAGGAATTTTATTTATTTATTATTATTATTATTCATCAATCAATCATATCAATTTATCTACTGTTTTCTTATTTATTTGCTCCGATGAAATCAATAAAATTTAAATGGTACTTTTATTTTTCTTAAACCTACTTTCCTCCTGTTCTGGCACTTTATTTCGTTGAAGCTGGCGTTACTTCTGAAAGCAATCAGAAGCACACACAGCCCCAGGTGTGTTGATGAGTGTAATGGTGGGTGGTGTCTTTCTTTCTTCCTCGTTATAGTCTCCTCCTTTCTCCACATCTCCGCAGATCTTTACTGAATCACTTCCTCACTGCCTCTCTGTATGTTTTTCTCTCTAAATCCAACCAATCAGGGTTCTTTGTTTCTGTGCTTCCTCTGTCCCTCTTTCCCTTCTCCTGGTCCACCGACACTTTCTGTCTCAATCCTCCTTTTCCATTTGTTCATGGGTTATTTTCTTTGGATGCCAATCTCTCTCCGTCTCTCTCTTTCTGTCTCCCTCTTTCTCTCCCTCTCTCTGTCGCTCTCTCTCTTTCTGTCTCCATCTTTCTCTCCCTCTCTCTGTCTCTCTCTCTCTTTCTGTCTCCCTCTTTCTCTCCCTCTCTCTGTCTCCATCTTTCTCTCCCTCTCTCTGTCTCTTTCTGTCTCCCTCTTTCTCTCCCTCTCTCTGTCTCTCTCTCCTCCCCTCTCCCTCCCTCTCTCTCTCTCCACTCTGTTAGTTTGTAAGGTTTTGTGGTTTGTTTCTCTCTGTAATGAGCTCCAGTGGGAGAATTAGAGCTGGAATAACAAGCAAACATCAACATCATTTTACCTTTTCCTCCAGATCCCCCCCCTCCCCATCTCACTTCCTTTCTTCTCTTTATGCTTTGCTTTCCCGCCGTTTGATTCCCCCTCCTGTCCTTCCTCTTTTCTCTTCTCAACTCGTCCTCACACCTAAACGACAGAATAGCTTGTTTGCCTCTGTCTCCCAAAATTACACATATGACTGTTTGACGACGAACTGGTGTTGTGAAACGCTCGCAGTTTTAAACACGTGGTTAACGTAACTACTTAGTTCGATTTAGGAACGTGGCATGGCTCTGGTTAACACAACTATGTTACGGTTACGTTACGTAAGTCAATTTACGTACGTAAGTTCAAAAAGTCAACCTGCTTCCGTCGTAATGTTTACGGCCACTAGACGTCGCAGGGTCGAGTGTCTTCTCTCCAACTCACCTCTTTCCTATCTGACTTGTTGTGTTCTCTCCATCTGCTCAGATCAGTCTCAATGGCACTTCCTTCCTTCTACATTCCCTTCTTTTTTTTCTTACATTAATTTCCCTCCAAATAATGTATTGACATAAATATAAGATGTTTTTGTTCTTAATTTCATTGGAAAAACTGGAGTCATCCAACTTCCCAGTTCTCTGCTGGACTCGTGTACATTTTTTCTTATTTTCAGAGTTTGCTTCGGTTTAGGCACCTTAAACTACTCGGTTGAAGTAGAGAAAGAGTTCAAACTTTCTGTGAGGTAGATGAGAAGATAGAGACCCTAAACATGAAGCTACAGTCAGGAGCCAGTTAGCTTAGCTTAGCTTAAAGGCTGGGAACAGGGGGGAACACCTCGCCTTACAGTACCTCTACAGTTGACTGATTAGCTTGGCTTATCTTGTTTATGAACAACAAATGCTCGCTGTTTCCCCCGTTTCTAGTCTCCATGCTAAGCTAACAGACCGCAGGCTGTAGCTGTACATTTACTGGACAGTTGTATTAATCTGCTAATTTAATTTACGTGAATAAGTGTTCCTAAAACTTGTGTGAACAAAAAACAACCATAAAGACATTCCCTCTACATTAAACACATATTTGACACATTAAGTGGCTTAAGTGATAACCAAAGTGTTGACTCATTTCATGTGGGTTGATTATTTGAGTAATTGTTAAATAAGAAAAAAAATTTAGCTCTCCAAAGGGAAACACTTTTGTGAAACACATCTACGTTTCCATGAAAGTTGGTCAAAACATGAATTCATGTATTGATTTTTGAGATCAACAGTACTCCCAGAGTGAGCCCAGCCATCAGGCACATTAGCATATCATCCATCCAACATATTTAAATCAGTTAACATATCAACTGACATTATAATAACATTCTGCTCAGAACTTTGGGTATTTCCCTAATCAGGACTAAACAAAGATGCCTTCCTTGACCTAATGTTTGTCTTCGTTGTGGAGCTACTTTTATTGATGATTGATTGTAATTTACTACATTATGTCAGTTGAGTATCACAGTGGCATAAAACCCACGAGGCATTGGGGAACCTCACACCGCTCCAACAAGAAGACTTACGTGGACATCTCTTTCAATTCTAGCTTGTTCGGTAACGTTGGTCCTCTTCTATGAATATATGCAAAAGAGCAAACCTGTTTTTTTTTCATTTCAGTGAACCTGTAATTGTAATTGAACCCTTGTGTCAGGAGTATTATACCGTATTCATCAATCCTGTGCACACTATACTCTCTTTCTACTGAGTGGGAGGGAAAAAGACCTCCATCACCGCCAAATGATGATGAATAGTTCTATTCATAAAACCATGATTACATGCGTAAACATAGTTCGGGGGTGTTGTCGGGTGAAGTGCATCACCCAAGCTGTGAAAGACCGCAATTTATGACTGGTCAGGGTACAAGGTGTGGTCTCTTGGCCTAGTCATAGCAAAAATCACATTTTTATTGATATATGTAAATAGCTTAAAGGCTACTAAATACACCATATCTTCCTATTTTTGTTCACAATGTTTATTATTTCAAAAAGTCTCATCCAAAACAAGTGCTGCATAATTGGCTTGTTTCTCTGAAATTCTTTTTTTTTTAAATCTGTTAACTCAGTCGCAGCATCACCTGCTAAGAATTTACAACAGTGTGTGTGCGTGTGCTTGTGTATGTGTGTTCGTTTTCCTCACAGCAGCAGGTCCAAAGGCCTCGTCCTCCAGCAGTAATCTGATTGTGGTAGAGCGAGGGGGACATAATTGTCTGCAGCAGGTCACCGCATAGCAAACAAAGTGGGAGTGTGTGTGCTATGTGGCTCTCCTCTCCTCTCTTCTCCTCTCTCCTCTTCTCCCCTCCTCTCCTCTCAATGTCAAGAGAAAGCTGACAGTTGGGTCTGATGCAGCATTATATTTTCAGCTCTATGGAAATGTGCTCACACTTATTTACAGTTGCCAAGACCACACACACACACTCACACTTCCTGCTGCCATACACACTTTGGCCCCAGTCCCCTCTCACTCCAGCCAGATGGGCATGAGGGCAGATAGACAGTCAACAAGACAGACCGACAGAGAGCGAGTCAGGCGGACATCTAGATGGGGAAAAAAAAGAGAGAGCAGCAATTCTTTTGTCCCAATGAGAGATAGCCTTTGACTTCTGCCCGACTCCCCCAATCCTCAGGTCACACACACACTCATACATCCATGGTGACTCGATCTCTACCCTTTTGAGATCATCTGACACCAGGTCCCTAAGGCCGTGCCCTTTGTCTCACCCCTCGTCACTCAAACGGCAGTCAGACAGGAAGAGGCAAAAACAACTCAAATTCTTTAGGGTAAATGTTTCAAGACAGCAGTTTATGCATTTGTTTCATAAAAGAAAAGCAAAGCGAATACATCATGTATGCATATCCAGTGACTCTTTAAAGAACTGTAGATCTTTCTTCAAAGTAAAACCTACATATCCCATGTAGGCTCAATACAGCATTACAGTTAAATCAAAAGCAAAATCAGTATTATCTCACACTGCTGATTCTATATGTCTCTTTCTCTATTCTCTAGTGTTGGATTGCCCACTTCTTCAAAAACATTGTACTTTGGATGCTGGCTACCGAGAGGTTGAAGAATAACCGTGCAACACACCCGCCAGGGTTTGATAGTCTCATACATTATACTTATGGTCAAATATCGCAAATATAATACAACCCTGACCTAACGCTAACCAAGCTGTTTTAGTTGCCAGCTTACTGTCACTTCACTTGGATGAAGGTTGTTTTCACATTCATCTGCTGAAAGGGGAAAATGTTCTCTGTGCTCACTTTAAATATCAACTGAACTCATGTTAGTAGCATGTTTTGTGACATCACAATTAGTTTGGGAGCCAATTGTGGTCAAATATATAAATTACTCAAGAGTGATGTGGAAACTTGAAGGGCCCTGTTTAAACAATCTAAAGCGTATGGTCTTAAGTGCAACTGCATTTGATGCGCGTCCAACTCCAATTTTGCATACACAGTGCAGAATCTGGGGGCAAAGTGAGGCACAAGGGGCAAAAGGGCTGAACGCCAACAAAAATTGATTGAAATAAAATATTTTATTGGTTAAAAAACATGTTGTGAATTCTGGAATTGATTACATTTATCTTTTATTTTCATAGAGTTTGACTTTTGGACTTCATAAACGTCTGTAGTTATTCAAAATTCTATGCGGTCACCAATGGAATGGAATTCTACTACAATACCAATAATATCAGTGTAGCCTAATCTTTATGAATGAAGCTTCGATGCTTCAAACTATCCGCTACAGCCCTGGAATTGGTTCCTATTGATGACTTTCATATTCCGTTTAAGAGGGCACTCCATTTACTATTTGTCAAATAAATGTTGCTATAGTATATTGTGAAGGGAGGGAATGGGCGGGTTTTTTCGTCCTTGGCCGGTGGGCCCACCGCCTCTGCAGTCTACCAATCCTCCGTCCCAACAACTCCATTTTACTGCAGAAGAGGAAATGCACCTATAAACATTCATGCTTCCACTGTAAGAGGCAATGCTTTCAGTTACAAATCAGAACATCCATGAACCTGGATTTACTCGTTTCATTCAAACTTGTAAAATTGTTTTTTAATTCATTCCCAAACTACAAAAGAAACACATAAAGCCATATTTCATGTGAGAGAAACACAGCTGACCGCAGCCAACTGAAATAAGAACAATGCCAACAACGCGTTTACTGTTTCACTGTTTATTCTGCGTCCAGCAGAATACAACATTAGCTGCAGACGTTTTGCTAAAACATTAGTCCAACATACTTTGCAATTAGCAGGAGACATTGCGACAGTTCAAACTAACACTCAACTGAAACTGAAGGACTGTGCGACACAGTGCATCCTCTCTCACAGATGTTGTCATGAGCGCATTTATTACACGGATATTTCATTACGTTTTATATTCACCTTCAAGAAAAAAAACGTGACTACACTGGGTTCAATTAAATACATTTACTATATCATTTATCAGAGAGAACGGACAAATGTGACATGTTGGACCCTTCGGTGAGTACTGTGTGGCTGCAGTGTTGCAAGCAGAGACGGACCGTGTTGATTTTGTGTTATGAGCTGAGGCGATGGGGGAGCTCAGGTGAGAGAGCAGAACACAGAGTTACGGATAGACATGGCACGAGCAAAGAAAAGACAATAATGATGTTCAGAGAGGAACAAATGCATGTAGCGAAGACTTTTATAAACTCAAAGGTATTCGTGTTTGTTTTTAATGATACAACAGTTCTCAGACTCTGACTGAGCCACGTGCTGATTGGCGTCCTACGCTCCATACACACTTCTCTCACATTCCTATCAGATCCAGACAGATTGCCACAGCACCATGCAGGCTAACAATTAACAATAATAATTAACATTTCCTGCAACACATTGTTGGCTGGGAACAACATAATGAGCAGATTTTTAGCACTGCGTGAATGCCGAAAAACCGACACAGCTGTGACAACAGGGTTTGAGTGTGTGTGTGTGTGTGTGTGTGCGTCTGAATGGTGCAATCAAGACAAATTTGTGAGACACAAACCAACTTTCAGATTCATCAATATGTTACTGGCTTCAGTTGTAATTTGTTATTTTATAGAAAAGCACACTTCAGGAATAAACAACACTCATTTAGTCTTTTTTATTAAAACTAGAAATTCCTCTACAGACAAAAAAAAATCATCAGTAAATATTACCTTGCATGATATACTGCATCTTATACCACCATGCAAAAGAACTCCACTGTCATCCAAAAACTAGTAGCAGTTACAAAAAACAGCAGGTCCCATTTTCTGATATGATCAATCTTAAGGCGTTTTCTCAGGGTTCTCTAAAAGTTTTACACGCACTTCACACTCTGTGAGCACTACACTGTGTATTTTGAATGTTTCACTGGCTGTAAGCTGTGCTATAAATTGAAAATACATACATTACAGTGTAAAAGTGCTGCAAGCCGCACAAAGAAAATCTTTTCTTCTTGGAACTATTCAGGATTGTTAATTTCTGTATTAGACCTGCTGTTTATGATATGCAGTGTAAAGAAAAAGAAAAAGCGCGATACAGAACCAGAAAATATCCCATCAACAAAATGGCATTTCATCCAGAAGAGCTGAATAATATATTAAGGTGAGAGGAGGGAGAGGACCACACTGGCAGAACAATTGAGCTGATCAACTGTCAAACAAATGTGTGTGTGTGTATGTGTGTGTGTGTGTGTGTGTGTGTGTGTGTGTGTGTGTGTGTGTGTTACATTAACACTGACTCCACTTTCAAACCAAATGGATGTGTTTATGAGAAAAATCATTTCTGTCTAAGTACGACGCTTTTGGGAAACACCTCTTGAGTTTGAAAGTGTTCGAAAGATGGACTTAACAAAACATGGCCCAGAGCTGTAATATCTGGACACATACAACACAATGACCATGCCGCTATTTTTTATTATTATAGCATGCTAACCTAGCATCTCCGAGCATGCCTGAAGACATTATCCAGTGTTTACACCACTATGAAGTTTAAGACCACGTGTTACATCATTTACTGTATTTTGATTTAAATCTCCTGTATAGTTAGTCAGTACGGTATTTAAGTTATATTACATATATCTGCGGTCACACTTTATAATAACTACACACTATGAAGCATTAGTTAAGTGTGAGTAAACACTTAATTCATCATTTATAAAGCATTGTTCCTACATTAATAATTCATTGGTATGCAGTTGTAAATGTTTTATTCTTGATTAATAAGCTCGTTTATTATGTGTTTCATTATTGTCTTTTCATACTTTATAAATGATGGATTCCCCATTTGTAAATGAAGTATTATATATTTTACAAACCAATTATTAATGAGTTGTAGATGATTAATAAGATAATTTATAAAGTGTTAGTAAATGATTAATAACTTATTTAGATGTACATTATTCATGCATTTATATATATATAATGGTTAGGGACTATGTTAATATATGCTTTATGAACGCATATTAATACTGCAATTCATGATTAATTCATGATTTATTAAGGTAGTTACTACTCGTTAGTAAAGTGTTTTATGTGACCTCATCTAAGGTGAGGACTATTTATGCCTTATGAAGCATTTATAAATGACATTGAAGGGCCAGCAGTGTCTCAAAACACAGTTTTTGAACAGAACAGGCAAATAGACACAACACAAAGTGATCAAAAACATATCAATATTTATTCCAAGATGCAAACAATATACTGTTCAATACAAACCTCTCAGCCATCAATTCATGTAAAAAACAAACAAACAAACAAAGACATTCTCCTTCAGGAGAACATGGCTGGATACAAAACATTTGTAAATATACGACTGGAGCTAAACAGGAGCTTTGCATATTAGTTTACAGTTACTTAATTATTCATTTCATACCAAGCATATCGATCTCATTCACATCCACTCCACATATAGCAGCTAGTTATATGTGGTATACCATATCTGCTTATGTCGCTCTAGAACTAGGAAGACCTGAAGCAAGCCTGAATGTGTCGGTACAAGCAAAGCTTCGGCCAATAAATATCAACCCCAAATTTAATAAAAACACCAATTTGGATTTGTTTTCAACAGTTACCACGGTTACCAGGTTGGTGATATTTGTTAAAGTGTGTCACCTTGCTTGAGTGGCCTGAAGTGTTCTGTTGCCGGAACCGTGATAGCCATTGCTGTGAAAACAAGGGAATCTAAGTGTGAGATTTGAGCGTTTTAGCACTCTTGCAGTCATTTACAATCCTTGTACAATCTTCTTCTTCTAGCTCGTCTAGAAATACATCATTCAACTGCCTTTCTGCCTCAACAGTGTGCTGGGTTTTTAGGTTTTGTAGTCCATAGGTAACATTATCAATAACCAGCTGTCAGCCTCTGTAACTGAGGAGCTGGCAGAAACCTCAACTGAAGAGCTGACCAGACGTGAGGAATATACAGATGGAGGAGACTGAAACAAGTGGGGGCAGGGTGGAGGTTTAATAGCGGGCATGTGTGTGAGGACGCCCACCTGTGTTTTGAGAGCTCTCTGTTCTGTGTTCGTGTCTGCGACTGACCGCGTCACTGAGCAGGGTGATCAGTGCAAAGAGAAGCTTGTTCTGCCTCTGTGTTCACTGCTGCTGTTACACTACAGTGCTGCGGCAGGTGGGTCCCACAGGAATGCAGTCGTGGTGACAAAGGTGGCTGCAGCAATGATGAAGAGGCACTGGTGGGAGGTAGGGAGAACACCAGGATTTTTAACTCAATTTTCTTTCTCCAAATTCATGAATTGGAATGAGAAATTGTTCCACTTCTTTATTTTTGTTTGCTGTTTGGCTACATTGCAGTTTCAAGATGTAAAATGAAATGTATATACAGTAGTACATATAGTTTACTGCTGTTTAAATCAGACTAAATGAAGAAGAAAGACGTTGCTTTGTCTCAAAATAATGTGTTCTTTACTTCCTGTTCGTTTAGAACCTGACCCACCAGATGGTTAGTTACACAGAGCCATCTGAGAGGCCGTCATTTGGAAGCTGTTTGGAAAAGGGCGGGCACTTCCAAAAAATATGTGGCAGGTGATCGGATGAACCATCTGGGAAAGATGTCGACATTATCAACTGTCAGCCATCAAAAGACGAAAAACTTCAGATTCCAGAACTGCATCTCTGCTCTTAAATGTATTTTAAGAACCAATTGTTTTAGATAGTTTTGACGAAACACATTGAGAACACTTCTTCTGGTGGGCTAATTAATATGAGGGTCTACTTTCCTGTGTATTTACTACTGCTAGAGTTCTGGCCTTTGTTTTACTTGTGTGGTGATAGCCTTATGAGAAAAGATACACTTATTCTGTAAAAAATCCGCAAACATACTGTTTCTGTGGTGAGACTAATGAGACATACCGAACACCAAAGTGCAAACATAGGCAGCAGATTTTCAACTGACTTTTCGCAAGAGTGATAAAACAAATATCCTGTGTGAATGAGGAGTACAGCTACTACCATGGTTCTGGTGGGAAACACTGAATCTAAAAGTAAAAACATTTCACAACATAGAAAGAAAGAAACCAAGAAATTAATAAAAAAAAGAAAAACAAGCTTTGTTTAGGTCTGTTCAACCATTTCCATGTTCTACTGTAACTAATGACAACTGGGCTATTTAACATAGCCAACTTGACACCTGACAATTGAACTTGTTGTATGTTGGCTTGTGTTATTAAAACACTTCCCGCTGGGTTGCAACTTCAGTTCGCCGTCTCTTCTGTTATTTTGCCACAACACTATCTACAGTGGGCTGTCAATCAGTGGGCTGATTGTGAGGGCCAGAATGATGTATTAATTATGTTTATGTATGTAATGGTGGCGTTATTTCTAGCTTCAGATGATTTCCTTTGTGAGTGATCAAAGAGCGTGACTAACAATGAACCCCCAAATTAGCTTCAAAAGCTACTATGTACCACACTGCTTTTCTGTGTGGCAAGTTTGAGCAGTTTCGAGATTGAGTAAAACAGAGTCCAAATGTCTTTAAGTTGTAGACGGGGGTTCTTCATAGTGTATGAGGGAAACAAAGGGAGAAATAGAAGGGTGATGACAGCTAATCGCACACATGTGAGAGAAGAGAGTCGAGATGAACGTTGCTCTTTATGCGCCACAACTACTATCAGGTTACTTCAGTCTATTAATGTCACACATGGAAGGGTCACACCAGAGGGGCCGATTGTATAGAAGTCTATGAGAAAATGGCGAATTGATTTATTACCTCAGTAAACATTGTAAAGAGTTTATGGTCTCAATCGCTAGTTTCAAGTCTTCCTCAATACAGCATGATGTTCATTCAGTAAATCAAAATAGACCATAAAGCAACGGCTAAAATCCAAGATGGCGATGGCCAAAATGCCATTTTCAAAGCTTTGAAACGGCAGTTCACAAACCAATGGGTGACGTCAGGGAGACTACGTCCACTTCTCATAAACAGGCGATAGTCAAGATCAAGTCCAAATTGGGTCTGAGTCAAAGCAGAGTCCCAATATGATCAAGTCAAAACATCCGCAAGACAAGTCAGAGGTAAAGGACACAGTGTCTTGAGACTGAGACCGAACGTGAGCACAAGGGTCGTGGAGAAAACAGTAGAGAAGGAGGGGAAAAGAAAAAAAGAGAGTAAAACTACAGCAGGAGAGGTTACATGATGAGAGGAGTAGAGAGGGGATGAGAGAGGACGGTGGAGAGTAGAGGAGAGGAGAAGAGGTTCTGCAGCGAGTGGCTCAGACGAATGTGTTTTGCGGTATCCAGCAGGTGTGTTTCTTGGACAGATGCCAGGTCTGGTCTAACTCTTGGACGCAGAAAGAAACCATAGAACTGCTGATGGTCATTGACTGTTTACTTCCTAAAAATGCTTCAGGCGCGATCAGCAGGCAAACTAAGTTCATATATAAAGCACCTTTTCACGAGCACCAGTCACAAAGTGCCAATAATAACACCAGATACAATATACAAGGGGAAAGCAGACACCAGACACATGTTCAAACACAACCTGCCACGTGCTATCAAAGCTTGTCTTAGATTGTGTGAAGAGCCCAGCATTTTTGGACACTTCGTAAATGCTGTAAGGAGAATTGGCCTCGCCTGCTTCCGGCTGGATACCTGAGGCTGGTGCTGCGTACACAGTGAAATCATGACGGGGAAAAGAAAGTTATTTTTTCTCAATGAAAAATGAACGCACACGGGAAAGGTTGGACCTGCCCTTGCCAAGAGGATTGATAATGCCTGGTCACGGAATGCAAGGATGCAAAGGACCTTACAGACTGAAGTTCGTTTATGTTTCTTAAAACATTATTGACCAAACCAATCAAACCAAGATTATGCAGACTAGACTAAGAAGAGGAGGCACCAATGTTCTGCCTGATCGCTGATTGTGTCAGTATGACATACTAGGTCGATATCTGAAAACGTGAATCTCCATCACATCTCTTTAAGTTGTGTCATTCAGGGACACGTCATATTGTTTTTTTCCCTTTAAAAACATCCATGTCCCTTAATAGTTGTAGTAGCTTTATAGTTTGGCAGCTATAGATCCAGTGCTTCCACTGTGTAAGTATTGTATATTTTATCCTATTTATTGTCTCCATAGACAATATAAGGTGGCTAGAGAGTGGAGCTCTTTCAAAGCTTGTCATAAAATATCAAGTTTTTGAGTTTACATGTCTGTAAACTTAAGAAGAGAAGTCAATTGTATCTCCCCAAAGAGCATTTAGGTAAGAAATATCCAATCACAGAGCCTAGACCCTGCTGATGCCGAGACTCCACTGATGCAGCGTTCACGTCACATGGGACGGATGGGATGATGACAGATTCCCATGTTCCTGACTTGCGAGCGTTCCCGCAATTAAGACAGTGGTAAGAATTCAGAACAGAGGCGTTCGCTGCTGTATTGATCTAAGACCCAATAAGGCAGATTGAACGCAGACAGGTGAGAAAAAAGAGAAATAAGGAGACAAACACTCGCCAGCTGGCAACGCTCTCGCTCGTGCACAGATCGGTGGCGGAAGGGCAAGCTGGGCAGTGTGTGTGTGTGTGTGTGTGCGTGCGTGCGTGTGCGTGTATGCGCATCTGTGTGCAAGTCAGGGCAAAGACAAATGAGCAGAGTCGAGACAAAGGGATTGAGATAGAGTAACCAGACAAAGAAAAGAGGTAGAGGCAAGAGGAGAGGAAGAAAGTGGGAAGAGAGAGAAAAGACACGGAGGTGAGAATTTTCACAGGACAGGAACAGAGTGAGAGGAGAAGGAAGAGACGCCATATGGCATCGCTTCAGGAGACGAGGACTGAGATGATTGATCGAGGAAGAGGTGCCTTTGTGCGCATTATGCCCACTGGGTGACCATTACAACACATTCTCCACTCAGGACCGGATGGATCGTTTAATACCCTGAATAAATGAAAGAAAAACACTGAGTATAAAAGACATTTTCTGAAGAGGATTGCTTATTATCCAATTCAACCCACTCTGTCTTTACCTTATTTCATCCCTCTTGTGCGACTAAAGTCTCATGCACGCTCCATGTCTCCCGCTCATCATATTTTCATACAATTGCTCATCTCCTCTCTCATCTGAGACACGATGAACATTTAACAAGGGAAGCTTTAGTCAACAGTTTAAATGTACCAAATGTACAGTACGGACTCTAAAGCAACATACTAAACCAAACCCAACGAGTAGATGCAAAAGAGGGCCGCAAACTGCTGCAATAGCACGGCAGAGAGAGAGACAGAGAGAGAGAGAGAGAGTGAGTCTGTTGACAGCCTTCTTAATTAATACACGAAATGATAAGTTGTGTTTGTCGCCATAAATCAACCTGACTTTACCTTTTAAAACGCAACTTATTGTAGTGAGTACCACACAGATATTCATTTGGTTGTCTGATTGAATATATTTTATTTTCTGTGCAGACCAACATAAGACCTAAGTTTATTTTTAGGAACCCTCTTCAACATGATCGTGATTTACTGAGACATGGAAAATGATATCATAACCATCTGGATGGTATATTGTCAGACTAATCCTGTCAGTGTGTCCCTCCATGAGAGACGGTAGGTCCAGTCACAATATTCCAATAAATAGGCCTAGTTATGATCCAGACACTGAAGAAAGTAATTCACGTACTGTCCAGAGGATACAATTACTCCTGTGTAGTGGTCTAAACCTTTGCTTTTGAATGCATTTCATTCATTGGAGTTCGCACACTCTAGTTACAAGAGTCCTTTACACCACATGGACACACGAGGAGCCTTTTTATTGGACAGTGGAGAGATAAGAAACTGTTATTGTCTGTGGTTGGTCATAAATACAGGAGAAGTACTCAGTATCAGATGTCTCTACTGATAGCGAGATCATGCCTACACCACAGCTAGGTTGGAAGACGTCAGTAAAATAATCTGTGACAAGCCACATTGAACGAAATAGCGTGCCCAAGCAGCCTACCCAAAGAAATCCGAGTTGTACATTTTAAATTGACATTAGCTTCATCTTTTCTTTGGTCAGTTTTGGTACCAGGATCAATTCTTATTTGCTCTTAGGTTAGAGAAAGCATTTAGATGTTAAACCAAAGTATGAAATGGAGTCAGTATATGAAGAGTTGAACCACTTTAATCTTTTGACAAAAAGATGCCACAAGATAAAGGCAAAGCTCTCCATTAGTGTTTGACACCTACAAACGCAGATTAGAAGGTCGTATGAACTTGCCTGATAATTGAATCACAGATTTGAGGTCTGGAACCAGGGTGTATGTAACCTCTGCCTTTTGGTTCTGTCTCATGCATACTGTACGTAAACTACAGGAGGCTGTTAAAGGAAGTCAGCATTAGCTGGTTAATTCACTATTTGTTTAAGTCAGTTTTAAAGCGCAAAAACCCAAACATTCAACAATCTTTGTTTCATATCAATGTAAATTAAGTGTCTTTGCGTTTCGGACTGTTAAAGTAACATAACTGTGTGTTTCCTGTGAAGACAAAAGGGAAGTTTATAGAGTCACCAACCAAGCAGGACGAGTTTAGAGTGAGAACGTGTTGGTTGATTTGTACACATGTTACACATGTTGGATGTGTTCCCATTCACATTCCCTGCAACGGTGGAACAACAATGTCCTTGTCTTATACGCCTCTTTGTCAGTTGTAACTGACCGGGAACATTCAGGTGGGTCTTCCAGCTCCGGCGGGGGGGGCAGGTCACCCAAAGAGGGCAAATGGGCCGGAGCTCGGGCAACCCTTTGGCAAGTCATTATCAGTGTATTAAAAAACACAAACTCTGTTTGACACCGCTTGTCAAAACTTTAGAAAAGAGGACAACTGTGTCAACACATGATGCATTGACAGACAACATCCTGCTGTCTGCGCCACTAAGATCAGCTTCATACGAAATGACTGGAGCTCCCTGTCTCTGTGTGTGTGTGTGTGTGTGTATATCCAGTTGGTATTTTGAAATTTCCTCCCATAACTGCTGATCCAAGAATAGCCCAGCTAGCTGCTTCACCACATGTCCTGTCATTGAGTGCCTAATTGGCAAAAAACATACACACTGTTGCTGTACACACACAGATGAATAAGCATGCCGGCACACGTGCACAAACAAACACACACACACACACACACACATGCACACACATATTGCAAATACAGTTTTTGTTGCACAGCCACGCACACAAAGTGAAACAAACAAACCCACAAATACACACACACACACACACACACACACACACACACACACACACACACACACACACACATCCAGCAAGGGGAGAAGAAAACACAATTAGAGGAGAAAAATGTCAGGTCTACTTCACAGTGTGCAGACTTCTCAAGTGGCCCCAAAACCCTCGCTGTGCTGGGAATGGGAATTAACAGGGCCGGTAAATAAGGAATGTGTTCCTGAGAGAGTTGCCCGCCGGTCACCACGCACCCAAATGAAGATGCTTTTAATCTGAAATACTCTCAACACTTATGGAAAACTACGCCTCTACTGTCAGGAGTGAAGGATAAGATGTGGCAGTTCTATTTGAAGCAACCCATTTGATCGTTTTGCCATCAAGGTCTTTTATATCGAATGGAAGTGCAGTGACAGATGAATTATGGGCCTGTGTGTTTTCCTGTTTTTCCCAAGTAGCATCTTGATTTGTTATTTTCTGAAATTACTGTGTTTTATCTCTTCCAATTAGTGTGATAAATTGCAGCAGCAGAAAGAAAACGTGTCTAAACAAATGCGCCAGCCAAATGATTATGTTGCCTGTTTCTAACTCTGGACTGCTTGTAATTCATTGTATGTGATTTCTGAGTTGTTGTAACACACAGTTAAACCTGTTTTACTTCATTAAACCGATTAAGATAACACAGTGATAATGAGGCTCACCAGGTTGATACTGGAGTTAGACCCCCTCCTCCAAATCAACAGCAGAAAAAAAGAAAAAAGAAAAAACCGGCACACTGAGGAAGTCATTGTGTCTCGACAACACCCATTTTACGCTGAGCTAGGTCCTTTCCCTCTCTCTCTCTGTGACTGACTATCATAGCCAATTTTACAGTAAATTACTCCCTAAACAAGCTCGATAGAGACAAGCCCAGCAGTCTGGCACCCGGCGCTCGTGTGTAAACATGATTATATCGAGGAAGTGGCTTCACAATTTTCGAGCACACGGTGACAGCCAATTAGGGCCTGCGTTAGCGCAGGCTAATTCTTCAAATGCAGTATGGTGAGGAGCGGGTGAACTGGGATGGAGGCAGGGCAGAGGAGGGGGAGGAAGAAGAAGAGGAAGGGATTGATAGGAAGAGAGAGGGGCAATTAAAAGAGAAAACAGGAGCAACACAACAGATTGCCTTGTAATTACTGTGTGTGAGACACCATATCAGTGCTGTTTATTTTGACTCGGCCGCTAACAGCCGAGACGGCTATTTGTGAGTGAGTGTGAAGATGGCGAAATTCAATTATACCTGCCTTTAGAGTCCATTGGCTGTCTATAGAGGAAAGGAGATAAAGAAAAGGGGTTTGTGACACCACTCGGTCAATGCTCACAAAGTTGTCCGTGAGTGCCGTGAACAATTACATACAATCCCATTCATGTGGCAGTTTTGAGCCGGAATTACACCCATAATTGCCAGGAGCAATTAAGGTAGGAGCTCACTTCTGTGCCGGCTGCCCATCAAACAGGCCACGAGGCTATTGGATAATAATTGGAAGCGCTCAATTAGTTTGTCCCCTCTCCTCCCCTTTTCCCTCCGTCTCCATAAACAAAAAGCGCATTACACATCGATCCCCGGGAGTTGCTGGGGTAACGAAGCGGTGGCGGGCCTTTAATGAACTGTCTTGTGCCAGCGGCTTGAAAACGCTCCACTTCTGATTCTGATAATTAAGTTAGTCCAAATCAGATTGAGGGGAGTGAGCTTTTTACAGCCATTTTCACCAGCCATTTCATTTGGCTACTCTCTGTTGAGGCCCAGAGGGGACGTGGCTCCTGCCTTTCAGGGTGGTTTTACCGGGGATTCCCCCCTCTCTCACTGGCGGCCCTCCAGTCTTTTCACTGAGTGATTCCCTCCAGGCAGGGTCTCACAATAACAAGCGGGCAATTTCCATCTTTTTTTCCATGTTTATCGATGATCCAGTACAAAGTGCAAGTAACAGATTGAGGCGTCAAATCGCCAAATTCCTGTGTGGGTGTTTTAGCGTGTAACATACAAACAATAGAGCTTATTTCCCTTAATGCAATGTCTGACATGCCAGGAGTGTTTAGCAGGTGGCAGCAGGTGGCCAGGGAAAGGAGGTTAGCAACTTGTGAGTATAAATTGTGTTCTCAACAACAGACTTGAGGCAAAATATTATGAGAATAAATCCGAACGTTTCCTCATGGTCACTGTTTTGCATTCATGGCTGCAGTCTGGAAATGTAAACCACACAGGATTGATGATTGCAATCCTAAAAGATACAACTCACCCTCAAAAGGTTTAAGGCCAGATATTATTAAAACTGTAAAGCTGCGTGTCGATCTTCTGACTCTGGATGTTTCTCTCCCTCCCTTCCTCTTGTCCTTTGTGTCTTGCTCTCTCCCAGTGCAGCGGTTTTTAATCTTGTCGAGGCATTGTGAAATACACTTATGTGTGTGATTCTCATAATTCCCATGTTAAACGGAACATAATCACACTGGCACTGAAAGGCAATTCTGTTCGACCTCAGAAAATGAAAGGAAAGGGGGGACAAGAAAATGACCCTGCACAGG
Source organism: Anarrhichthys ocellatus (assembly GCF_004355925.1). Lineage (NCBI taxonomy): Eukaryota > Metazoa > Chordata > Actinopteri > Perciformes > Anarhichadidae > Anarrhichthys > Anarrhichthys ocellatus. The sequence goes on along the minus strand of NW_022280110.1, from coordinate 1,212,520 downwards.
TTATTGCTTTCCGTTGAGCGTGCGTCAACAACTCTTGAATTTAATGCATTCCCGCAGCGGTGCGCGGCTCACTGGTCCTCAGGGGAAATAACAGAGTGTAGCCATTAGGGTATTGTCGGGAAGAAAAGGCGTTGAGACGTATGCAATGTAAGACCGTATAAGTGGAGAGTTGAGCACCAGGGCCCTGAGGCCTTATCGACGTACTGGCGGACTTCATTATTTAAGTCTTAACATGACAGGGCCAAATCCCACTTCACCCCAAATAGAAATATTTTATCACTTCTCACGAGAAAATTATGATTGGACACCGTTTTTAGGTAAGTTCAATAATACCCAAACTGTGTACTTTATGTCGGAGGGAAGCTTGATGTGACTAAAGGTCTGTGATAACCAAAATCAAATAATACTCTGGTTGGTAAGTGAACATGACAGTGATTTCACTGGTTTGGGAAGACTCTTCCTGAATCAACCTCTTTTATCTCCAACCCTTGTCTGCTTGTCTCAAATCCACCTCCTTCTTTGTGATTACATATGAGGTGCATACGCATAATGTTGGCCTGAATTTTTCTGACATTTTTATTGGGTAAGGTATATTGGGCTCTGGTGTAGGCTTAGTTTTCTTTGCACTTTAGGTGTGGAAGGGACACATACACATCTCTTCAAAATCACATGAACCCCTTCTGAAATATACCTGGAGATTTTCAGGTGTTGCTTGGATACATACAGTATATCTTACCTCTAAGAATTGAGAGTCCACAACTGCTGGTCTATCTGGTGTCTCTAATTTGAGGGAGGGGCGCGGCCAGAGCTACTTTTGGAGTCTGATATAATATTTTTATGAATAGCCTGAATTGTATGTTATTGTTTTTTTCTTCCTCAAAACTTGTACTTAAAATGAGACAAAAGACATTGGTCAATGCCACCCGCTGAGCCTGTGTGCTGCGAGTGTATGGTGCGTGTGTAGGCACTGAAACAGAGCAGAGGACATGGATAGAAAAACAGACAGAACACATCATTTAGTTTGTTTTCTTAGCCCGTTTGCCTTTCCGTGGTTGCAAAGAGAAAGAGAGAGATATTTGTTGTTTGTGTTATTTTGCCTTTCCGAGGCTAATGCGTGGTTAAGTCAATTAAATCTGTTTTATGAAAAGAATTTCCCCCCTCGCAATTTCTAACAGGCCTCTCAGTTACTTCGTCCAGGCGCCTGGGCCGGCTGCTCAATACTCAAATGCTAAACAAGAGATTGGGAGCATTTCAAATCCCTCTCAACGGCTCTCAAGATGTCAACAGCAAGCCGGCGACTCCTAGTTAACGGTGCTAATAGCGGCGCTAACAGTGCAAGCTACGGCGACCGGTGCTGATCAGTGTTTACCTGAGGGGGAACCGCTCAAAGCAGCCATTGCCGAAACCGCTTAAATGACCTCTATGCATATGCATTGTCTGTTTCTGTCTCTGTGTTCATCGACATCGTGGCATGGCGTGGCCCATACGTAAGGTGGCAAGAAACACAACTCCAAATGAATGCTAATGTTGCTCTGCGTCTGCTGGATGAATGAATAGGCAACTGTAACGTGCTTTTTCCTCTGTGGAGGAAAACAAAATAATTAATACTGCTTTAATTAAATTACAATTAAATATATTAGTGCATGCATATGCACACTAGGGAGTGCTTGCGGCCAGAATGTTATTTTTTTCACATACTGTGCCTTTGAACACATGCGTATTAGCACAGACACATATCCTCAGTGTACAAACCACTCTGCGAGCATGCTTGTGTCTGCACTGAGATTTGTTTTTTTTGATACTAAAGCACTTTTCTAATCGCCGAAGATAAGCAACACTAAACATCTCCTAAATATTCACTCACGTACACATACGCCATTACAATAACACGCGGCATTAGAATATTAGGTTTACAGCCCAGTCGTTTGTCAAAGGGCTCTTTAGGGGCTGTAAAGCTGTCTGAGTGTGGGGATTTGTCATCACCACAAAGGCCTGCTCCTGTGATGATGACAGGCTGTGATGAAGACGCAGCAGTGAGACGGAGAGAGGTAAAGTGTGTGTGTGTGTGTGGGAATCGAATGAGTCACAGGCAGCAACACTGATGCTAAGATGTTCACTGAAGTTCTGTGGTTTCTTCATGATGAACACAGAGAAACTAAAGGGGAGACGAGAGGGGAAGACAGAGACGGAGCAGTGCAGTATGAAGTACTGTACATCCTCAGCTCTATGTTGAGTCTTTCTGCACAAGTGTGTGTGTGTTTGTGTGTCCGCCCTTTGATGCATGCAGTAATTTCCCATTTTCAATATCCTGTTCTATTTCATTCTGTTCAATTGTATTCCCTTCAATTTGCACACACACACCTACACACACACACACACACACACACACACACACACACACACACAGACACACAGACACACAGTGTTTCTATGAAGAAAGATGACGCCATTGAAGATGATGACAACTCCCATCTGACATTTACTAACCTTTTGAGCAGAGAGATGGGGATGGAAGAGGGAAAGAGAAAAGGAGGAGAGGGGATGGACAGATGAGAGGGAGGTGGGGGGAGGAAGGGGGTTGCATGCATGGCATTCCTGTTTTCTATTCCTTTCACCATCATATTGTGCTCGGCTCTACACAAAAAGCTTTTGTTGCGGTCTGCACATTCTTTTCCGCCTTAAAGCATACTGATTTAGTTTTTATACTCACAAAGCTTTCAATTTCTTCACAGATTTTTTTTATGTGGAAGATGTGGCATTCTCCAGCTCTGTATGTGAGTGTGGTGTTCAGTCATGAGTGATCAGAGGTTATGGGAAATACTTCTGCACTTGGTTAAAGGGACACCTATACTTTGTGGCTGATAATCTGTGACGAATGCATAAAAATCCAGCTCACATAGGCAAGTGTGCAGTACTAAGAGAGGGAAATGCTGTCAAATGGTTTGTCACACAGAAACATCTGAGAAGCCGTCATTGGAAACTGTTTGGAAAAGGGCAGGCGCTTTCAAAAAATACTTGGCAGGTGATTGGATAAACCATCTGTCAATCAAAACTCTCGCCAAGCCAGTCAGGAGAAGAGCGTAAACATCTTTTCCATCGAAAAAAGCCTTCAGTGTTATTTTGTTTGTTCGTATTGAATTTGAACAAACAAGTGCCTCTCCGTTTCGTCTCGCACACACCTAAGCCACGCCCAGTGCTGCCAGTAGCACCTAACAGGATGTTGATTGGTCCATGATCTATTAATCCAAATGCGTCTACTGTAGAATATAGCAAGCTGTCATGTACTGAGGGATGGCATCAATGTCTGGTCAGGAAATTTGATAATCTTTGATGAAATAGTTCCTGAATTAAAGATACTACAAGCACTTTTTATTTTGTGTTGATTTTGGCGGTCCCTGTGGACGAAAGTGGTAGTGTTCTGGTTCTACCGTGCCTCCTTTCCCTTCACGGGTCCAGCAATACGACATAGGCCTCCAGCAGCGGGATCATTTTGTATGTCTTCTCCTCTTAAGACAACATGATACAACATTTGAGAACTTTGGCTTCTTTTAACAAATGGAAAAAAATAAATATTGTTTCTTAAAGTGAAGTATCAAAAATGTATCTTTTTGGTGTCAGTGTGAAACTCATTTTTAATGTCAACGCTAGAATTTAAAGCCACAATACTCGTTCTTGGTGCTAAAAGTCTTTGACTGGAAATGTATTCACACTTGGCAGCGCTGTCTCTTAAAAATACAGTAAGCAAGTCAGAAAAAAACATGGTATTATTTTGGATACTGATCTTAACTTTGAAACACATCACCAATATCACCAGAACACGTTTTTATTAGTTAAAAATTATATGGAAATTGAAAGAATTCATATCTCAAACTGACCCTGCATTTATCTCAAAGCAGATCAGACTACTGCAACACTCTATTTGCAGGATTTATTGGCTCTAACCCAGGGGTGTCAAACTCATTTTCACTCCGGGCCACATCGGCATCACGGTTTCCCTCAAAGGGCCGGTTGTAACTGTAAGACTGTATAAATGTAACTACTCCTAACATATTGTTAAATAACTGTCTCTGCTTTTGATTATTGTTTATTCAAGTGTTAAAATATTGTACATGCAGTTATATCAATGTAAAATGATATTTAAGCACATTTCTGTTATTATATGATAAATCATTTTAATTTAGGGTTAAGAAACCCACATTACTCTATCAAAGATCAAACTATTAAAGAAAATAACAAAGACAAATATCAAACACAAGTTATTATATTAACTGTGTTCAAAGCTATTTTTGTCACCTCTCTGCATCACTATTGTCCCTCCCTGCCGTCGTCCCGTGCATGGCAGCTACATACAAGAGCTCCTCACTGACAGTCAGGTCTGCCTTGAGCCTCTTACAAACATTGATAGATGATGTATCTCGTCTCTTAGCTAGCTGTGTTTTTAGATTGCTGCTAGTTCCTGAACTCGGTCTGCGATGGTGTTTCTTCACAAACTGACATTTGTAAAAGTCTGTATCTGGTCGGAGCTCACCTGCTCACATACCTTTAGCATGCAGTGGGCTGTAGCTTCTGTAAATATATTCTGCTGTGATTGCAGTCTGCCTTTTAATTCTTGGACAATTTTATGTTTTTCTTGGAGGCTAAATTTAGCTCCGTGTTTGGTGTCAAAATGTCGACGTGAATTGTATCCTTCATCACCGACACGCCTCATAACACAGAAGACAGACCCGTTTTTTCTCCTTGAAGCACAAACATGTATTCGCTTTCACATCTTAAATTACATTTTCTTCCCTCTGCATCAATTGTTCTCTTCGTGGACATTTTGGGATTATTTGTCGATCTTTTTCAACTCAATCACTTGTTGGAAAACCACTTTACGGGCTGTTGCCTCTCCTGTCCACCTGTTGTGATAGTTTTAATGTTGGTACACAGACAACATGCTATCTCATAATTTCAACTTTCTATCTCATAATTTCGACAATGGGGATATTTTTATTTTCAAGTCTAACTTTTAATTTTTTTTCCAAAATTAAAAAAAAAAAAAATTATTATTTTTTTTTTTTTGCTGGCGGATTCGCGGGCCACATAAAATGACGTGGCGGTCCGGATTCGGCCTTGAGTTTGACACCTGTGCTCTAACTAAAAACGTTCCTATTCTCTCAGTCTAATGGCTAATTACAGTGTGTGTGTGAATGCGGTTTATATTTGATTGTGTTGGTGTTTTGGTTTTTATTGCTGTGTTTACGTGTCATTTTGTTTTTACATGTAAAGTACTTTGAGTTTACACATGAAATGTACTAAATAAATAAAATCGCCATTGCCACATTTATCCCCCTTCCTGTATCCATCCATAGCCATACAAACACTTCCACATCATTAGACCTTTAATGCTTTTGTGGTGGTGTCCTTGCTTGTGAAGCCCGAACTTGACCACACATTAACAATGTGAGTAGAAAATCAGAAAATGTCATTAACCAAAGTATAGGACGAATAAAACATTTTTGAACCTGATGATGACGCAAGATTGAGGGAACACCAAAGTTAATAAAAATCATCTTGAGTACGATAAAACCTTCCGTACCAAATCTTTGGACAATCCATCCTGTTGTTAAAACGTTAGTCCCAAAACCACAAATATGAACCTCATGGTGGAACAAAAGTCAAGTGTTGACCAAAGTTATTAAGATTCATCTTCTGAAAACCATTGTCTGGACAACATTTGATGCCAATCAGATTATATTTCAGACTGGACCAAAGAAGTGGACCATTGTTGCCATTAATATAGCCACACTGCTAGTGCAGCTAAATACATCGGATCCAAATAAGTTATTTTATGCATCACCAATTCAACTGCGTATGAGGAATTTCTATTTCCTCTCCATTTAGAAGTTATTCACCTCATTGGTGATTCTTCCAGTGGATTTAATCCTAAACAGAACTGTACATCAGCCATTTCTCTGTCTGAGCCAATAACGTAACAGCAAATACCATAAGCTCTCATCAATTCCTCGGGTGCTGTAATGGCTTGTCCAAGTTAACAACCATCACTGGGGATTCAAACATGAACAAAGGGTCAATTGGAATGGAGAGAAGATAAGAGGAGGGAGGCAGCGAATAATTAAAGAAGAGTAAAGGACATCAGAGGGATGGGCTTGTGTACACATGAGGGAAGATGATTAATATAATTTGGTGATGAATATATGGTGCTGATATCTTGGGTAGTTAATACATGAGCGGACCATGCTAGAGTGCAGACAGCACATACTAATGAAAACGTACTCTAGATACACAGGAAAACACATGTAGTTTGTTATGTAATACAACTTGTGATATATTATTACTAAATGTTCCAGTGAAACGAAAGTTAGAAAATAGAAATTCTTCAAGCTAATGACATATTATTGATTATAATCATGAATCTAGCTGCATTCATTACAAAGCATATACGTACATAGAGGTAGGAATGATATTGCAAATAACTTTAATGCAAGAGGTCTAAAAAAATTATGTTATACTCTCAGGTGTACAACAATAGCATCATGACAGTTAGATATACACTTGTAATCCAGATTCTCAGCTTCAGGCGATGCCCGTGGCAGCAGCGTGTACTGACTACATTGGCTTTTTTACGGAAGCACGCTGCTCACACACACACACACACACATTAAAACACACACCTCTGTAGGCTACAGAAAACGCTTTTCATTCATCCCCCTCCGAACGATTGAAAGCCACAAATATTCAGTCCCATATTAACAGTGTTCCCACCACACTCCCGCCTGCAGCCAGGAACAGCCAATGGGGACACGTGCTTACACATTGCAAACAGGGAAAAGAACTTGCTCTTCAGTGAGGAATGACGTTACACCTGCTGGCTGCGCTTGCATGGATGGATGAGAATGTCATGAGGCTACTTCACAGTCTGCTACAATCTGATGGGCAAGAAGTGGTTTGGTTAATACGGAAAATACTTAAAAAGTTAAGGCAAGCGTATCAATCAACAGCTTTACATCTACTTGAAAAAGTAGATGACGGTAACCTTTCAGTACCTGTTTTACAGCTGCACACAAACTTTCCGTCACACACACACATACAGACAATCTATCATACTGAGAAATATATCATCTCAAGGGCAGTCATTGAAAATGGATCCGTTCAACACTCACCCACACTGTTTGTGTTGATTTCTAAGCACGTCACGTCATCAGTGACTTCATCTATTGTTGTTTTCTGAGCTCAAGGATATTAGGCTATTTTAAGTGATCCTCATAGAGTACCAAATCCCTTTTGTAAAGCCTTTAGAATATCGGTGCTTCTGAAACTGTGCTCCTTTGTCCCCCAGAGCGCAAAGTCTTGCATACCTATAAGTGGTGCTACAGTTGATTTGTCAAACCTGGAGTTAAACAGAATCTGACCATCACCTTTCTGTGTCAGCCTGCTGGATAGTTATGAAGAAGAGGGCTTGTAGTGTTGAACTACAGTGATGCACTTCTTTGTATGGGCTACTGCAATCTAAACAAAATGATCTTTTCTGGGCACCTATTACCCCTAATGCAGCCTGGTTCCTTGGAGAAATATTATTAAACATTATTTACAGTTCAGTGAGAGCAATATTTTGTTGTCTGACTGAGAGACTTTGAAGCAGAATGCCTCATTGTGGTGACTTTGGTGGACGGTGTGGTTAATGGTGGCGGAACAGTGTTGCCATCGTTGTACCTCCTCTGCAACAGGCTCATTCCAGCTACACTAAGAAAACCAGCAACTTAAACGTAATAAGCAATGTCCTTTACAATAGAATCGTTTATTCTAGAAACAGATTAAATACAGTCGATGTGTTCTCAAAGCCAAAGCAACAATCAGATAAAGTAATACTCTATGTAACATTTTAAATATTTAATCATTTTGGGAATTGCACATTTTTACATAGTAACCTGTTGTAAGATATCATCTGCATAAAGGCTCATTTTACTTTATGAATTAGTGTAGCAGACTTCTTTAATTAAAGTTTTCTCTAACGGCAGCGTCAGCAAGTGGTTCTATGAAGATAAAAAGATGGAGAGAGTGACCACGCTTGTCTTATTCCCCAGTAAGTGTGAGTGGGTGCGCACAGAGAAAATCAGGTGGGCCTAACTCGTCTAAGATCAATCATTCTACTTAATAGGTTTATTAGTATGTTAACAGAAATAAGCCGTTCCAACTATACTTTACTGAATGTACCAAAGTTTAATCATACAAGCCTTATACATCACACACACACACCTACACGCCTGACAGACGCAACAGTATTATAATAAGGATAGAAGTAGATGACACCACAGCACCAGCATGCCAGGTAACGTTAAAAATGACACTTGCCACACGCAAAGCATTATCAGCAGAAAATCCATTGACACCCAAAAAACTGTACCCAGTAAACACTCATATTGGCAATATATATATATATATATATATGCTACCACAGCTTGAAATTGTAAACTTTTGATTATTTTAGCGGGAGACTACAAGGCTTCTCTTTCAAATCAGAGTAGGGACAACGAGTTCAGTCTGTAAGTCCTCATTGATGCTAAAGATGAAGTGAGTCTTTCAACAGTCCTGTTGCGGGTAAGGGGACAAGGGGTCTTCATAATCGACTGGTGAATTTCAGCCGAATGCGTCCGTGGTTGTTGGTTTATATAAATCGTTGGCGTAGATAATAAACACCAAGGAGCACTTTTTGGAAAATGATTAAAGTAAAGTTGAAGGCAATTACAATGACACCCACAGTATGTTGTGTTTGTGTTTTTAACAGCTGCCGTCACTACGCGCAACCGGCATACGGCTGAGAGACAACAATTAACTCCTGAGAGCAAAACGCTGGCTGTAAGCTGCTCGCAATCCGGCATTAGCGTAATACTGAGCCACTCGAAAAAACATCGGAAAAAAACAAAGTGTTCTTGTTTAATTCACGCTGTAGTCAGACAATTGAAACAGCTTCATTTACTGCTATTCACGAGTGATCCAACAAAAAGAAAGCCTTCTGATTGGACACCTAGACCCGCCCACAGCTGCCACGAAGTTCCATGCCCCAGGTCACTTTGACAGCACTCGTTGGACGACATGAAGGCGTCGCTCACTCGTGCATAACAGCACAAAGAAGAGATGTGACGCTGGAACAATCTGAGAACAGAAAAAAAAAAAAATGTAATTTATGAAAATCAGCTGTGTGTTTTAACTGCATCAATGTAATACTTCAGTGGTTCTCTGTTTATAGTAACAACAGACACACACACACACACACACGAACACATCTGGGATGTTGTGGCTATGCCTGAATGCAGCTCTTCAGTGTTACTGCTTTAATAATCAGTTTTAATGAGCATCACTCTCTGTTATTCCCTTCAGCGTGGTTCACTCTCTCTCTGTATCTGTCTGTCTGCATTTCTCTCTCTCTTAACGCCTTCTTTCTTACTCACATTCTCTCTCTCTCTCTCTCTCTCACACACGTGCACACTGTCTTTGTCTTCGACTACCCCCTTGCTACCTTTATTCCCTTTAGTTTGAAGCTCAATGTTTCATATCTGCTGTACTCAAAGTCCCCCTAGCTTTCCACCAAACACAAACACACATACACACTAACATATTGTGTCATATTATGTTGGTTCAAATAAATTTCTGGTATCTTTGCATGAGCATCCACGTGTGCTTTTGTTTGTGTGTGTGCGCATAATGACCTATTGCTCACATGTCACATGGAAGTGGTAAGAGAAATGATCTTAACCTTTTCAAGAGTGGGTTTTGAGTTTTTTCAACCACAACCTCAGTGTGAGTTTTCAATGTGCACGTTGGTTTTGTAACCAAGCTCTGCAACTGTCATTGAAATTTGAACTTTTCCTAAAGTGATCCTAACATTAGTAAAAGTGAAACATTGTCTTTATTTTACATTTCCTTAACAGCTGTGCACCACCAAGGCACAAAGTCTGTCTGAGGGTCATTTTTTTTACCTGGCAGTTATCAAATCATTTAAACACAGAAAAAAAAAGATAATAATAAATAGATATACACACACACACACAAACTGAGAAAAATGTGTTCGACTGATTAAACTTCCGTGGGCTTGTTCGTTCCACGATCCCACACGTGACTGAAGCTCACAGACAAAAGAAAAAGAAAAAAAATCATCCTGAACCTTTCTTTAAAGCATTGGTTACAAAGGGGAATGCCGCCACAGGCAGCATCATCATATAAAAGTGCTGCCGGTGACAGAACCCCCACTTCTCTCTTTGCTGAAGCCCTGAGTGGACATTTCAATGCCTAACAGGTTGTAGACCTGATTTATTTCAGATGTTTGTAAAGGACTATAACACAAAAACTGCCTGCTGTACGTGTGAGAAACACATCTGTAAGGTCCTCACAACATTGAATACCGTCCTACATCTGCTAAATATAGTTGACTGATTTATCGGCAGCACTTTTTATGAAGCCTTATAATGCATTATGTACATACTTATGTGTTGTAATCTGCTTATCTCACTGTATCATTGTAGCAATAACAACTCATAACAATAATCATAACACATTATAAAGCATTTTTAATGATGATACATGTCATTTTTAACAGTGATAATAGTGTTTTACAATTACCATCGTTGTAATGCATTATAATATTCTTAAAATGCATTCTATATGCAATATATGCAGTAAGATCATAAAACATTACATTCCATTACCCTGCATTACATACAAGTATGTTTATACTGCATTATAGACATGGTATTGCCATTATTTTAAGCTTCTTCAGCTTGGCATAAGTAAATCTACAGCTTTTCAGACAAAGTTTTGCTTTCTGTCGCGCTTTTCATTTTGTCTGAATTCAATTGAGATGCCACTTTAGTTTTAGAAACAAAACATATTATACTTTGAAGTAAAAGAATAGGATGTGTCGTGTTTCTACCCAAAGATCAGAGGATATGAACCTCAGAGATCAGAGATCAGACAGAGACACTTGACGATGGTGACGTCTCAGCGTGGATTCTTCCATGCCAGAGCCAAATTATTTGGAAATTGAAACCTAACACGTCTAATGCATTTGCACCACCAACTGGTTCACACAATTATATTCGTAGGACTATTAGTTTTTAACCCTTTTGCATGTATTTTGAAAAAGTTCATATCTGTGTGTTTGGAGTATTACATATTGTGAGAGTATGGAGCTTGGAGATTGTTACTGTAGCTAAGCATAAAAACAGGACTGTCCAGAGCTCAAAAATACAAATATAGTTCCAGCACCTGTTTTTTATTTGTTTAATTCATACACAAACCAAAATGTAAAGACAACATGTTGTAGTTTTACAGGTTGTTACTTCTTGGCCCGGCCTGGATTTTTAAATGGATTATGCTGTATTCACATTAGGCAGACGGTAGAACGCAGATGGACAACACTTTCTGGACAGCAAGGGAAAAATAAAACAAAGAAACAATCCGACAGAATGGCAGGACTGCGAAACGAAACACGTTTTCTGTGCCGGTCTCCCCTAATTTTACCGTTCTGCTCTCGTCCACTACCATGATATTCGGTTTGCCATCTATTCACATGATTCCATGTGAATGCAGCATCAAACAGAAAAGATATAGCATGTTCATTTGTGAGCTGTAGAGGTACTTGCTCTGGCTTTATAATTGATAAACGGATTTGAGAGTCTTCTCATCTAACTCTTGGCAAGAAAGTGAATACGCTAAGTTCCCAACGTGTCAGGGTATTCCTTTAAACTGTGAAATAACTGTGCATGTCTAAAGTGTATTAGATGTATTTACCAAATAGTAAGCTGTAAAGGGTTAGCTTTAAGGATGATTCTACCAAATTAAGTTGCCACATATAGCGCTATGTATGCATGGTCCCTCACTTCCTTGTAGGCAACAGTGTGCATCTCGGGATCGGGAACATTTCCAAAGCCCCGTGTGTTTCCACATGTCTCACTCAGTGGGTGTACCTTTAATTAGATCGTGTGCATCTTCGCTCGTGCTCTTGCAAAACAGGTTGACAAACTTCTCTCTAGGATTCCACTGAACTTTTAAGCTACAACTCTGTGTTCTGCACAATTTCTCAATTCATGCCTCCTTCATCACAAGGGGTTGACGAACACAGACAAGTGGACACATCAGTCAGGACGTTTTCAAAGGTTGGTTGTAATTATTTTGGTTGAATTTGATAAGGCGTGAAAATGTTGCTTCCTAGAGGACATGTAATAATTAAAAGCATCCAGCCTTATCTCTTTTGTAGTAGGTTCATATAGGTAACATAGTTGACCTTTTTAAGCCAGTAGCGATTCATCATGTATGTCCCTGCTGCAGATAATTACTGTAAAAATGTACTGAATAATTCATTTACTATTGATGATAGAACACTGCAAGAGAAGAGTAAATAAATTAATGTCATCTTTATTTGTAGAGATCTTAATCAATGTTACAGCGAGAAAGAGCTTCACAAGCCTCACATTGTGAAATGAATAAAACTTAGACCTTATAACTCATTCGCCACTTAATGAATGCATTTAAATTGAACATGTAGTCGTTCCACTATGTTGTTGTAACAGGATGAGCCTGAAGGTGGGGAAGGAGACATGGTAGAAGGTAGGTTTGGTGTGATTGAAAGGTCATGAGTTGTCTAAAGGCTGGGGGAGGCCGTTTATGTCATTACTGGGCAAAATGTGATAATAAAACTTGATCATAATTGCAACGGGTACCCAAGGGTAGGACGTTTTCTAGAAAAGGCAAAACATGCCATGTCATGTGTACTTGGGGCAGGCACAGCCTTTAGAGATGACATACTGGGATTCAAAGATGTGAGCAGAAGCCTTATTAGCAATATTTTCTCAAGATATTTTCAATCTTTGAAACATCTCCGATACTGTCAGACACTCTTTTTGATAAGACAATTGTAGTGTAGGCAATTGTTGCCAATGCTGGAATAGCAGATTTCCCTGCAGGATATTCCGCCATTGAATCAAGCCTTCATCAAAGGCGCATCTGCATTAGTAGAAAAGCCAATAGGAACGCCTTTTCTCTGAAATGAGCCGTTATTGGTTATTTCTGTTCTTTATGCCCCGATGAGTAAAGACAAGACTAAATAATGGGCTTTATTCGGGCAAACAAAGGATGCTAATTTGCATTTTTTTCCAACAAAAAGTCAACCCTCGTCAAACCAACCATTAGCCGTTAATAGAGAAGATATAAATGTAGGCTACTATTTTAAATGGGCCACAGCATCAGTGGTCTTTGTGACATCAGACTGTATCCCATACTCGCCGTCATTGTTAGACCTGCTTGGTTTTAGAAGGTATGTTCTGAATAGTTTGAAGCTTCATTCATAACATTAACATTCAAATTCGAAGCATTAATCAGTGTTTCCCTTCTATTCATTCTGTGCTCTCATTTTTCAACGGGAACTCCGGGGTTTAGCCTCTGCACATACAGAGAGGAGCAGAGGAGAGAACTGAAGATAAAGTTGTCGATACAATTTGCAGGCTCATGTAGTAAATACGATACTATTTGTAAAATTTAAGATTTTTACTGCCAAGTGATGCAAACATTTCCAAATCCTAGACCTTTGCAAAGTCGAAAAGTCAAAATTGAGTAAAAAAGATGTTATTGCTTTTACCAAAATTCACAACATGTTTTTATCTTACAAATAATCCTGCTTCAATCCATATTTGTTGGTCTTTACACTATATAATATGGGGCTAATTATGGGGAAAGTTTAGCCAGTGTTCGGTTGGTATATACTGTATATGCTGATATATAAATATATTAGTGCTGGGCAAGTTAACGCGTTAATTTCGTGTTAACGCTTTCATTAATTAACGCCGACAATTATTTTATCGCGTGTTAACGCATTTTTTAAATTTATTATAATTTTCTTTTTTTTTTTCTTTTTTTAATTGAAAGACAAGAGACAATACATATACATAACAACAAGAGGATGACAAGAACAGTGGGATAAAAGCCAGCAAACATCCTATAGTCAGTAATTTTAGTGCACCTATATACTGAAATTCACGGTAAACGCATTTAAACGGCACAGATCGGGAGGGAGCGAAGGACTTTGAAAGTTAGCGGAAAGATTAACGTGAGACAACATCCGGTTTCTTCAGACGAACATCCGGTTTTCAGAATAAGATGCCAACAAAGTGTAAATTATATTCACATTAACTATAAAACATGCTACCTGCATCTCGTGAACCAAATGTTATTGCACTTTTGTTCATAGAGCAGTACTTTTAAAATAAAAGTGCGCAATACACTACTTTTGAATTCATTATTGAACTTTGCCATAACAATGTGATTAATCGCGATTAATCGCAAAAAATCCATGCGATTAAATATTTTAATCGTTGCCCAGCACTAAAATATATATATATATAGATATATATATATATCTATATATATATATTAGGGGTGTAACGGTTCACAAAATTCGATAGTGGTACCACGGTTCGGTAAGTTTCAGTACGTTAGTTTTTCTGCTAAGCTAGTTTAGCATAGCTTGCCTCTCCCAGAACTAACGTAGCACACCAGAGTACAATGTTTTTCTTCCGTAGTGGGCGTGTCCGACATCACGTTGTCTGTTACGTCGGGTGGGTTGCCATGTTGAGCGCAGTGGCTCCACCGAGAGAACATTATATTTCCCACAATTTAAGCTTCTGCATATTCCAAATGTAATAGTATTATTCAAACGTATTGTTCAGCTCGTAATGCGTACAATACAAATATGTGTGTTGTTACACCCCTAATATTAATATATATATATATATACAACCTATATAAGCTACTAATGAGGATTCTCCACAGGTGTGCTCTCGGCAGGAGTCCACTGATGACATTGCACACAGGTGTGTAACTCCTCCTATGGAAAGGTGTCAACTAGAGGTAGAGAGAGAGAGAAAACAAACAAGGCACACAGCATTCATACTACAAGGAGACTTAAAAGATACATAAAACACACTCACGCGGGGCTCACGGGGGTGGAACAGTGACAATTGAACAGGATACAAGAAGGAAATTGCACAGGATATTCTGTCATGTTGTAAGTGGTGTGTGATGGTAACAGGCAAAAACTGTTTTACAATTATATGTTTGTGTGAAAATGTGTGACTGCCGTTTGAACAAAGGATCTGCGGTCGCACTCCTTCTTACACTGTGGGTATTGGAGTCTGTTACTGAGGGTGCTTCAATAGCAGTGGCGGGCCGTGCATTTTATACCTAGGCCTTCACTGATGTCCTGCAGCTGAAATACCACCTTATAACCACATTGTGGCACCACAGCTATTATTCATTTTTAAGGCTGTAACTATGTATGTCTTCGTAACTATGTATGTCTTCGTCCATTTGGTACGAGTTGTTTAAATAACGCTAGAGCATTTAGAAAATGCAAAAGCCTAAATTCAGGAGAATATAACGTTCTCAGCTGGTCTGGCTGTGGGATCCACCATCATTCCTTAATGACAAGCCGTGACCCAAAGAGATTATCATAAGATTTTACTTTCACGACCACAGTGTTGAATGTACTGCTCTGCAGTGTCTTTCCTCCTCTCAGCACCCTCTGTCATGGTGCAACTCACTGAGTCAGAATGCCCATATTTGATTGGCTGAGCTGCATCACGTGATGTGATTCACTACCCATCAGCCTCTGCTGGCTGTTAAATTTAGTTTCACGATAGTCACGTGCTCGCCCACTGACCAATCACAGCACACTCTGCCCCTCGCGGCAAAGCTACACATGGACACTGAGCGGCATGTAATGCTGACGTCATTATAGGCCGGCGCGCAGGCTCTGATAGTCAAAGAATACGCCCAACATGTCAAACTAAAGATCTGATTGGTTGAACACTATGACAATCAACAATATCGTCCCCATTTACTTTAATCTGCACTGGCTGCAGGTGAGACTCTGCAGGCCTGGGGGCCTCTGTTCTTACCTAGAGACACAGAGGTGAAATCTGATTGGATGAAAGCTCTACTTAAAACAAGCTGCACTGGAAGCAGAGCAACTGAGGAAGACAGGAGCTGTGCAATGAGAAAATAAGATAATGGGGAAAATAATTTTATAAATTATAATACATGTAGTGTATTTAAGAAAAATTATTAAATTATAAAATAGATATAACTTTGTGATTCTGTTTAGGCAGGCAGAGAAGGCCTTGCAGGCCCTGACGGCCCGCCACTGTTCAATAGGCCCCCAGAGTCTCACACAGGGGGTGAGAGGTGCTGTCCATAATTGATGGCAGTTTAACATCCTCCTCTCACCCACCTTCTATACGGAATCAAGGGAGCAGTCGACTTTGGCCCTTTTTGTTCAAGACGTCCGCGTTGTCTGACTAGTCCAATTTATTGTTGCGGTGAAAAGCCAGGTACTTGTACACTCCAACCATCTCAATATCCAATACCTGGATGTCCACCGGTGTAGTCAGCACCTCTTTGTCTTGTTGGCGTCTCAGTGATGGTGGTTGAGCTCACACCAGTCAATAAAGTCCTTGATGACCTCCCAGTATTCCTGTTCGTATTATGTTGCTGGTTAAGTTACTGTCAGTAATCTTGACAAAATATATAACATCAGAAGTTAAAGTTGACTCATCATGACCTTCAGCATCGTCTCAGGCCTGTGAATTAGTGAAAGAGATTTTCTGTGGTCATAGAGCTCTTGTCATTCTTCCTTCACAGTACGTAACACACATGCACATACACACACACACACACACAACCACACACACGCTCCATATTGGCCCAGTGTGTTTGTTTAACAGTGTGTGGGTGTGTGTGTGTGGTTTATCTCAGTAGGACAAAGCTCTCCCTCCTTCGCTTCCTCTCTCTTCTTAGTCTCCCAGCAGTCTTGGCACACTTGGGAAGCACCTGTGGGCAGAGAATGACAGGTAGCTATAGTTTTGTGTGTGTGTGCGTGTGTGTGTGTGTGTGTGTGTGTGTGTGTGCGCGCACAGATGTGTGCATCAGTGTTTCCTCTCCTCTTCCTCCATTCCACCTGCATTGCAGCAAACGCTGCATCTTGAAAGCGTGTACAGTACAATATTTAAGCAGGGAGGAGGCAGAAGGGGACAGCACCCCTCCTCCTTTTCAAACTCTCATTCGATCATTTTGATTAAGTTAATAAACACAATGGATCTGGTGTTAACCAACATTTCCATATCTAGATAAATAAAATGTTTGAAGTGAATGTGAGTTGATGGCACAGCGACAGCTCCAAGCAGAGGCCACACAACAGAGAACAAAGATGTTGTGGCAGTATGTGTATCAGCACAATACAAAATATATGAACACACATGGATGCTACGTGTTTGTATGTCATGTGAAACGAAAATACTGGTTTCATTTTCGATCTTTTTTTATTTCTCTTGAAATTACTGTTTGAGGGAGAATCTGCATAACAATTTATCCATTTCATCCCGAATATGAATGAGGAGTAAATCCTTTGCTTCTGCCTACAACATCAGGTCAGTAATCTTTGTGCATCGGATTCTACATTGAACATCGACAGCAATAACAGATAAATGTGACAGAAGCTCTCGAAAAAAAATGTGGTTCCGTCAACAGAAGCTGAGGTTTCATTGTGGTTTTCATTATCTTAAAACATTTTGGATGTGAACCTTCCTTATCATTCAACTTGTTCTCACTCCCAATTCACAATACTACAGTTTGGTCCCCATCATTGTTACACAGAGGAACTGATGTAATATGTATGTAAGATGAGTGGAAGGGGAGTTTGGATGTGCCGAACAAACACAGGACTTTCACCCAGGAGTCCTCTGTTCATTTACTGTGTGAAACCAAGTCAATGTTGAGTTTTGTTGCGTAACTAACATAGCCTATTTAACCAGTTATATAACAAGCATACTTGTTTTACGTAACAAACATTATTAGTTTAACCCAAACCATGATCTTTTACTAAGCCTAAGTATTTTTCTTCATAAACCTAAAAAGTATTTCCGCCAAGTTTATTTTGAAAAGAGGTCTCCATGCATGTTACAAATGGAAACTGTATGTTCCCTGTGAACACGGAAGCTTGTTTTTAAAGTCACTATGCATGTAAGAAGTTGAAACTGACACACCGTCCTTGAGTCCAAAATGGACGCGTCATTGTTTGAAGCATAAGGCTCGTGATCCCGTATTCCAGCAGTGAGAATGTGTTGCATCATCCCTTGTGGATTCAGAAATCCTCAGCTTTTATCAATAAATTGTCCTGTTAACTTCTCTGCTCCCTTCTGCAGCTGTATTGTCAGTAAGGTAGGATGATGAAAACAACATTTTTATTTTTCTATTTTCTATTGTCCTTTGTAGTCACTTCCAAAAGTAATTTGGTGAGAATGATAGTACAAAAAACAAAATCCTAGAGTCACAGAGACAACTCTGGGCAAAACGACCCAAAGAAAAACATTTTGCAATCACCACGACTGATCAAAGCAAGAGCTGTGTGTGTTGGCGTCACGGTTTCAGTCAGTTTGTAGTAACCAAGGCCCAAGTCGGGCTGTGTAAGGTCGGGTTTTATTGCAGTGGGCCTCAGGTCTGTGTCACTTTGTCCGAGTGGATTTCTATCACTTCTGTTCACGACGTGAACAATTATAGAAGGGAAAAAAGTGTTTTTGAGGAGAGACACAATGTTAAAGGTGAGGTGTAGGGAAAGACCACATGTACCACAACTCTTTTCCATCACTGCTACTTTTATGCTCAGGTCCAGTTTGAGCGATGTATGACTTGGTCATACTTGGTATGGATGGCAATGTGAGCCTATAAGTGTTATTTTTAGTAACGCTACTGGACTGGTTCTAGGGATAGGATAGTTGGTCAAACACTTTTGTCCAAACTGAAATATGTCAAACAATATTGGATGGATTGCCATGACATTTTGTACAAATATTCATGGTTCCCAGGTGATGAATCGTAATGACATTTGATGATTCCTGACTTATAATCAAGCATATAAATGCAGTAACTGTTAAGGTTTCTGGACAATATTTGTCATGTGTTGTTAATTGATTTCCAATAATAAATATAGGCACATTTGCATATAGCACAAATGACACTTCTAGTGCTCCAGTAGTAAAAAATATGAAGGGCGTCTGCCTAAATGACGGACGCCCTTCAGATTTTTTGTCATTGTTAGAAAAATTCTGCCATTGACGGAAACAATATCTGGTTGACTGTTTTACAGTAAAATAGGAAGATATTTCTTGGCCAACACTCGATAGACTATGTCAATGGCAGCCCTTTTGTGTCTACTTGTGTAAGTAATTTGTCATCAATGTATAGGGGCTAAATCTTTCCAGAGCCCACCATCTTGAATGCCCTGTCATGTGGGTGATCATGAAGAATGTCAAACTGTCCAGCAGGGTAAAGGTCACCTCAGAGCCAATCCTTTCGTTCTGTCTAAAGTATTGACAAAAGAAGATTTACTGTCAAGCTGGGGAAAGAGGCTTATTAAAACATTATTGCACACTTGTCAACTGAAGGCAAATAGCAGAGAAAAGACAATGGACCTCAGAGCTACAAACTATGTGTCTGAGCTTGCAGAAGGTCTTTTCTTACTGTCAGCAAATGGAAGTGAATGGAGTTGTGCCTTATCGTCCTCATACAGGGCTGAGGCTGAAGTGCAGTAAAGTGGTGCTTGCTCTAACACAATGCTGACTCCGACATTGAACCTCTGCATGTGAGCAGGAGACAAGACATAAAGATGTATTCTACCATTTATATACTTTCTTTTTTTTTACCCTATGTCTATCACATTATGTAGGCAGTGTAATGCTCCTAAGAAGCGAGCTTTTAAAAGATCCTGAGAGGATGTTGTATTGGCAGGGTACACAGAGGCTGCCCGTTCTTTAAATGCTGAATTTAACAGATACCTTGTAAACACAACGTTTCTGTGTTCCTCTGTTTGCTAGGCTTTGATCTGTCAGCTGTTACGATGATCACACAGCCAAGATCCGTCTGATGTTATTTCATGTCTTTCCATCCTGACGACAAGTAGAGCGACAGCCCTACTACAGTGCCTAAATCAGAGGAAACGTCCAAACCAATTTATCCGAAGTTTCTTTTAAGCAAAATGAAATAAAGAATCAATGACTTTATTTGATCAAACATGTATCTCTGTTTTTCACAATCGTACAGCTTAAGTTATAATGTCGTACAGGTAGGTAGTGTGTAGAAGGTTTATCAGAACTATTTCTGATGAGAGCAGTGAGAGTGAACCAAAACAGTAAAGATGTAGTTCATTAGATTTCTAGACAGGGACACCTGTGGTCACTGGTGGTATCAGCAAGGGCCTTTAAGTTACAGTAGATAGACGTCAGAGTTCTGTCTGCGATGTAGAAACCACTGAGGGCAGCAAGCACATGTTAAAATAATACTTCACCCACATTATGACCAGTTGTATCTTGAATTTTTGAAAGAAAAACTCAGCATACGACTGGATAAACCAGTCTCTCTCTCTCACACACACACACACACACACACACACACACACACACACACACACATTGGTGTTTTCATAACTTACATTGTGGGAACGTGCATTTTTGTCCCCAAAAGGAAGGCGAGTCCCCACAATGTGTGCAAACTGATTAAGGTCTCCTTGTGAACTTTGCTGCACCCTGGGACACCTAATAGAAGGACAGGGGGGTACCTATTAATTCCTGTGTGCCTCTCTCATATGTTTGCAACTGACAAGCAAAGTAAGGTACCACGCAGTGAGTTATTGATATACAAATGTTATTTTAAGGGTGAAGTATTCCTTCAAACTGCTACCCTATCAAAAACTTGTGTATCTGTTTACAGTGCAGCCAAACAAAAGTTTCCTGTCTTCTGTCTAGTCGTGCACATGCATTGAGTCATTTTGGAAAAAAGTAATATAGGCAGAAGGTACACGACACATTTCATTGCTATTGCTGAAAAGCCATAATAAGCACTGGAAATGTCATTTGATTAAATTAAATATCTGAAGAATTGTGTCTTGTGAGAGCAGTTGGCCAGTGTTCAGAAGTACTAGACTTTTCAAGTCTATCTTAAACAATTTAGCACATGCCTATTTGGTTGTACCAAACTGGCCAAGAACAGATCCCTTCCTGAGGCAATTTAAATGCTGAAGCCTCATAATAGCTTCAGCTGAACTTTAGACTGCCTTTTTCCACTGACGACACCAATGGATTTTGTCCCTCATCACTTCCATTAGATTCACATTGCCTGAACTTTGGCCTGACCATCTCTCCATTATGTGTCTTTCCAAGGCAACAAGTAATTGTAGTATCCTAACATATCATTTCATGTTTATTTGATAGGGACATAATAGTGAGCCATACCATAGCTGAATTTAGGTCAGTGCAGCTGGGATACACCCCTGCAGGAGATGACTGTTGTCATATGAATGGTTGCAATATCTCTAGATCATAAAAATGTTGATGTGTGTGTTCATTTTGAATGTCAGTGTATGCGGTGGGGTAAAGGTCAATTCAAATCCAATCCTCTCGCTCTGCATGAAGGGAAATTAAGATTGATTACAGATCATACAGCAGAGGTCATACTTCAATCCCCACTGAAAGTGTTTTTGACGTCCGTCACACCCGCGTCTCACGGAACAAATACGCTTCCGTTTTATTAAATGTATCAATTCAGACTGACTCCGTGAGTCGCTAGTCTGACTGAGATTCCCCCTGCGTTTTTTACGCTTCAAGTCTATTTTTGCTAAGCGTAATCTGCATAGACGGCTGTTTAAATCACACAAATATCCCGCTGTATATGTGCTTTGAACTTATTTAGCGTATCTATATATTGATTAAGACTCCCAGTCCGCCTGTGAGCTTGACTGTTTCACTATAGGCAGATCCCCCTCACTCGCTACAGTGGGAGGGGGAAATCAAATCAATACAAACACTGTTGATTTCATGGAGCCAACATGAATACTGTTTTGGTTCAGTAAAAGTCTGCTGTCAGTCAGCCTGGTGAAGCATTAGCAGGAGCTGAGTGAACAGACGCTTGTGAAAGATGGAGTCAGTGTGGGTTGGTTGACAGAACGCTGAATGAATTCCCAGGTATTCAATTCAATTTTATTTGTAAAGCCCATTATCACAAATCACAAATTTGCCTCCGAGGGCTTTGCAATATGTACAGCATACGACATCCTCTGTCCTTGGACCCTCACATTGGATGAGGAAAAAACTTCTGCCAAAAAAAACCTTATGACGGGGAAAAACAGGAAGAAACCTTTGGGCGAGCAACAGAGGAGGGATCCCTCTCCTTGGATGGGCAGAAGTACAATAGATGTCATGTGTACAGAATGAACATGTGTTTGCAGCCCTGTCACTTGCATGTCTCAGAACTCTTATGGTAACTTTAGCATGCTCATATGGTTCTAATTGACTGTAATCTTGTACTACTTGTTTAAAGTTCTTCACAGAATTATCAGTATTGGTTGGGTTTCTTTGGCTGACAAGGTCAGATGACTGAAGTTGTTAATCTTGAGTTCCTTTAAGAAAACAGACACATCCTGTATGTTTCTTCAGTTACTGTTGTAATAGTGATACTCTTGTTAGTGTGTGCATGTACTGTAAATGTACTGTATGTGCGTGTTACACATGTGTTATAACAGTAAATCATTCCAATACATTTAAGTAGACTAGAGGTTTTAAAAGTCACTGTGAGCACATCCCCCCCCCACAACTCACCATTTTGCTTTCTTTTGTTCTACCTGCATTTCCTACCGTTCACCCGTTTCATTTTTCCTTGGAAGCAGGCCGGCTGACAGCATGTGTTGACAGGAATGTGCACGGGAAGCACGAGCCCATTTCCACACTTGACCTTGTGGAAACATCTCCATCAATTGCTCTTCCCTCCCTCGGTACTGCTCTATTATTTATCTCTTTACAATTTGACTTTGCTCACTTCCTCCAGTCCTGTCTTCGCTCTAATTTTCACCACCTCTTTCTTATCTTACATGCTTTGACGCCTCCTCTGTCACTCTCCTTCCTCACACCTTCCTCCTCCTCTCTTAGCTTCCCTCCTTCCTCCCATCCCCCCCTCCAAGTGATGGAGGTGTGTTTTTATAGGAAGTGACAGAGTAAAGAGCTGTATAAAGGTTACCGAGGCCTCGTCTATGACACTGCTATATTACTTATCACACACTCTCTCTCTCTCTCTCTCACACACACACACACAGACAGGTGTTTTCATAACTTACGTTGTGGGAACATGCATTTTTGTCCCTAAAAGTAAAGCGAGTCCCCACAGTGTGTGCAAACTGATTAAGGTCTCGTTGTCAACTTTGCTGCACCCTGGGACACTTAATAGAAGGACTGTGATGTTTGAATTTTGTTTATATTTAACAATACTGTTGAGTATGAGTTATTTTCATTTAACATTATTTTTTTATTAGGGTTTCCTGTGGAAATGACGTTTCACCTCTTCTGCACCTCCTAAGCTTCCGTAGTCCCGTCTTCCCCTCACGATGGTCTCTTGCATTGCTGAGGGTAAGTTGTGTGGAATAATGCTGTCGCACTATTTTATTGTATTCTTTGAAAATTTAACCGTTTATGTATCCAGCTGTTACATATTATTTTCACTGTTAAAATATAAGTTTTGTGGCTTTTTTATATCGCCTTTTGGGCGCCATTTGCAGTACGTCAAGCCACCCTATCCTATAAAAAAAAACAAAAAAACCTAGCGCCGCAGAGATTTCTGCATTCCTTTCCTCGTGTTATTTTCCATGTTTAGGAGCAGAGGTTCAGAGAGAGATATTTATGTGAGTTATATTGTCTTCTGCAGCTATGTGTTTTCCTTTGTTTAATGTTATAATTTTCGCGGTTTCTATTCAGTCACTCCACCCCATGCACCTGTTTATTTAGCTCAGTCGGTGTCGCTGTTTTTCCTATTTTATATTAGCGTTTAAAATTAATTCTGGTTATAATTTAGGTTTAATGTTTTCCTGTACATTTTAAAGCTCTTGACTAGGAGTATTACATAGTGATGTGATACAATAAGCGTAATAAACACTATTGTCTACATTTTAAGGAAAATATTGAAGTCTTTTCCCAATGGGATTTTGCATTGCTGAGGGAGCAGATGTGCAGACACAAAAAGACCAGAAGGCAATTTATGCGTTGTATTATCTTCTGCAGGAGCAAAGAAATGCTGGAAATCCATTTGAGTCATCTCCTTCCATACCATAATCACATCTGTTACATAACCTTTCTCCTCACATTATAAATTATTATTGATTGACTAATAAAATTGGGAAAGAAACAAGCTGTATACCAAATTTGTCATGGGAGTTCAGGATCAGGACCCAATAGCAACCACAAGACACAGAATCCAATACAAACCAGACTTTATTTCTACCAGACAAATGGCAGGAATAGCTGTGTGGTACCCGTGGTCCGACACAGGACGGATCGATGGTGTGATTGCCCGTGGATTGAGACCGGAGGGCAGGCAGATCAACAGTGTGATTGCCCGTGGATCGGAAGGCAGTCACACTAGCAGGCACTATAACCCGTAGCAGAGAGGAGAGCAATCAGAACCAGGAATCGCCAAACGGGACACTTACAGACGGCAGTACCAGAATACCGGGGCAGAAGACGGTTCGGACTGACAACCCAGGACTCAAGGACCAGGGTTGATAAACTGCCAAGATGTGATTAGTGGAACCCGGGTCTGGTGTGTCAGCCTGCAGGAGATGATCAGCTGATTGTCTACAGCTGTGCCCCAATCAGGGGTGTGGCCATGGGAGGTGTCTGGATGCAGACAGATGAAAACACAGACATGGCACACAATAACAAACAGGGAAATGACAGAACACATGAGGAGAGGAGATCGGGGGAAACAGAGGTAAACATACAATGGATCAGACAGGGATCCTGACAAAATTAGGATAGCCATACTATCTACGAAAAAGCCAAAATAAAATATATGGCTTTAGATTGTTCAGGGAATTTCAGACCAAAACAATAAATAAATAACGAATCAAATGACAAGATTCTGTCCTTCCTTTTGTGGGTGAACAGCCCATAAGTCTTCCGTCCGTCCCGGGCCTGGCTGGTTGAAGTGTCCCTTTGTCCCTGCGCTGAGCAAGATTTCCTCAGATGTGTTCGAAGCCATCACCGGAGTCATAAGTCTGACCCCTCACATGAGACTGGATTACCTTGGCTGTTGCTAAAAGAGGCACATGGCTCCTGCTAGCATTATTGCTAAGGTAACAGGGGATTGTCATTCCGTCGCTCTGCTAATAGTGTGGTAGCCACGATGGAGAGACGTTGGGGAACAAAGAAGCACGTTTTGCTATATTTGTTGAAATTCTCCTCACATCCTAACAGCAATCAACAAATCACATTCGCAGACAAAAGGAGAAAAAAACGTAAATCTGGTATCTGTGGCTGTAGCAGGATATAAGCCCTCCGATCATTTCACAAGGGCCGAATGAAATGATCGGCCTACCAGCCTGTCTGTGTACCTGTGCGAACTCTGCCAGTGTGACCAGGACGGTGGTCGGATTGTTGGATATTTTCAAAATCTAGCTTGCTCTTGCTGGCTTTAAGAAAAATGGGTTCGTAGCTATGTCACTATGACAGTAGCTATGACAGGAGGAATGTTAGGGCCGGTCACAGAAAACATGAGAGATCATCGGTGTAGCGGCGAAAGGTCGTGGCTGTTAAACTCCAAACTCCAACCTCAATGGGACCTACTTGTCTCGACGACCGGCCACAGTGTGAAGGTTGAGGACAAACTGGTTTCATGGTGAATGTTGGGCTGTTGGCAAACGGCGTTGCATGAACTGCTGACGTGGAGCTTGAATCGGCTGTCTTTGGGCCATGTTTACAAGAGCTTTACGGAAACTAAGTGGACAAACACAGGTGAGGTCAGAAATACATGCACACACACGCACACACATGCAGAGAGACGCTGGAGCCCTCCAGCTTCTCTTTGTTGAGGCAGCTTTGACTGACGGAATACTATCAGATCGTTTAACAATCATCCTGACACACACACATAAAGCCTTCTCAAATACGACGGGACGCACATGCACGTTGTTCTGGTGCACGCTGCCGTGCTCTCGTCTTCTCTAATTTCGCACAGAATTCGTCTTTCTAATCTGTATATGTGAATGATTTTCAACTGTGATAAGATCCCTCTGTAACATGCTTAATAACTGTCTCTGTGTGTACCTTCATCTCTGGAATCTGCACCTGTGTGCTCGTGTGTGTGTGTTCTCTATTCTCCCTCAGTCCTCCTGTCAGTCAGTCTCAGAGGAAGTGATGCTTGTTTGTCAGCTGTCAGACACACACACACACTCGCATACGCACACACACAGAAAAATGCAAAAGGCCTGCTCTAACACACACTCAGAGAGGCGTACACCCACATGGCTTACATTGCAAACACACACATGCATTCATGTAACACACCGTACGCCTCCATGTACCTCCTCAGTGAAGGCTTGTCGAGCTCGCTAATGTAAGAAGTCCCACGGAGAAACAGAGATATTCTTTTCTATTCAGTCCGTCAGCTACGTTTAATCCGAAGCCGCCGTCTTTGAGGGCGCAGATACTTTTAGCATTTAGGGGTCCGCTGGGAATTTGATGCATGCCTGTGATTTTACAAGTGGGTTCTTCAACAAATTGAGTTTTATAAGACGACTAGGCTGAAGATATTTTGTTTATGATTGCCTCAATTTTGAAGTCAATCTTTATTCATATCAAATGTGAAAAGTACGCTCGCCCCCCCGTGTATCAGGAGAGATTGGATTAGTTCGGAAGATCGGCTTCAAGTAAAACAGCATCTCACTTTTATTTGTACATTTTTGTTGCCTCTTTCTTTCCTTTGTCTCCCTCCACAGCTCTCTCTCTCTCTCTCTCTGTCTTTCTACTGCCATCATTTCTGCTTTCTTTCCCGATGCAGTGAGAAGTAACAGTGGATACACTCTAGAGTTTTGCTGCTGCAGTGTATGTGCTGTGTGTTTATGTGACTTTGTTTATGTGTGAGCGAACACATACAGGTATTTCTGTCATTGTGTGTTGTGGGAAACAGAGTCTAATGTGTTTATAATTGACTCCAGCTCCAGCAGACTGGCTCAGTGGGCAACAGATGCCACAGTTGCTGCTGCCACAGGCTGTGTTATCTGTGTGTGTTATTATTATGTCAGACTATATACAGTATATGTGTGTCTGTGCCTGAGCATTGCCTGTGTCTGATAACTGTGTATGTCTGAGCACATATATGTAAATATATTTGCCTGTGTGTTGATGTTGATGATCTCTTATTTCTCACCTGCTCGATTTGCTGTACTAACCTCCTTTAGTTGTCATTAATCAAATGTGTTTCCTTGGAGAAATCTGCGCACATAAATGTCTGCAGAACAACAGAAAGGTGTTGCAGTCTGACTGGGATCTAGAGCTGGGTTTATGTTCAGGATTCATCCCATCCATTTTCTTTAACCACTTATCCCGTTCAGGGTCGTGGGGGGGGGGGGGGGGGGGGGGG
>NW_022280110.1:1179050-1184922 GCF_004355925.1 Anarrhichthys ocellatus | reverse complement strand
GACACAGGACAGGTTCGCCAGACTATCGCAGGGCTGACACACCGAGACAGACAACCATTCACACTCACATTCACACCTACGGGCAAGTTAGAGTCATCAATTATCTTAAGTCTGTGGACTGTGGGAGGGAGCCGGAGAATAAGGAGAAAACCCACGCCTACACGGGGAAAACATGCAAAGTCCACACAAAAAGGACTGTGTGCAGGATGCACAAGCCAATTTTGCATGTTGGCAGTCTGAAAGACAGCAGAGGTATCTGTTTGAAAACATGACTTTTAATATCCAGTAGCTTTCTAACGCGATAATGTGGCACGGTGTAGGCATGTTGCTTGTGACCAAGGCCACACCATGACAGTCTCTGCCCCTCTTCTAGGGTGTGTAAATGACTGGCTCCACATGTGTGGGAGTGCAGGTGACTAGAAAGAAGCAACCTTTTAAAATATCTTCCTATGTTCATCTTTCAGTGCATTTGTAGACAATAACACACATAATAGCAAACAGCATAGCTAATCAATGAGTTCAAGTGAGTACGCTAGTTTAAAAAATGTTTTAGGAACAGTTTTGAATTATGTAATGGAATCCAGTATGCGGATGTGAGGAGGATGTGAGGTCCAAAGTTTGGGTATTTCACATTAGTTAATGTTAAATTAGGTGTTTAAGTAGTGCACTGTGGGATGCTTTTGTCCCTGTAATAGTGCTGTTGGTCCAGACCAAGGTAAGACATTGTTTCTGGTTAGTTTCTGGTCCTCTTCCCGATCAAGCTTTTTACAAATAAACCAAAAGGAGTAAATATTTAGTCAAAGTTCAGCAGATGGATTTAATATCAGTTAAGATCAGTTATCATCATAACATCCTGTGGTTAGTCCCGTTGGAACTGGGCCAAGACCCTAATTTTCAGGCGCTGTCGGCCCGGTTCGATTAACGAGGGTTTGATCGACAGTTTTCACACCAGCCTAAACAAAACGTACCAAACTGGTTAAAACCAAACAAGTTAGATGTGAAAATACCCTTCTTTTCTTGGACCTAACCAAGTAGTTTTGTTGCTTAAACCTAACCAAGACTTTTCCAGAATTTATTATAAAAAGACAGTGTGTTCATGTAACAAGTTTAAAGTTACACATGCATAACTGACGCTAGTGAGATATATGTACATCAAAGTTTAGAAGCGTGGGGCCAGTGAGAACGTGTGTCTATCCTGGCCACAGTGGAGCTCTACAGTACAGCATGAGAAAAAACGAAGAATTTACAACAGATCATATGTAGTTAAACTGAGGATGGGGTGATAGAAACTAGTCTATAATTTGAATGAACTGAGTATGTGCTCATACTATGTCCAACATTTCTGAATAACTCTTTATGATGGTGTTTATAGCGTGACTTTGAACACTGTCTGTGACTGGTTTGCACCTGTGATCTGCTTGTACTTTTAATCCAATAAAGCAGCTGGTTGATTTTCATGCTTGTATCTGTTCCTTTTCAAATAAGCCATAATAGCTGGGAGGCATGAGAGGGGAGGTTTATTATAGCAGGGCTGATGGGGACAACAGTGATCCAGTGTTTTAATTACTAATATCTGGTTAGTCAGTATGGCCCTGCATTTGTTAAGCTGCTGATTCATTCATCACACACTTCACTTCTGCAACTTTCCTCTCTCCTGTCTGTTCTTTTTTCACTACATCCGTTTCTTTTCTTCTCTTTCATCTCATTTCCTTTACTCTCATCCTCTCTCTCTGGCATTCTCTCCTTGTGTACAAGCTAGATTTTAATAGAAATATATTGTTTATGAACTGGAGACCATAATCAGATTTCATCCCCTCCCTCTGACCTCATTAGTATTGACCTGTCCTTCAGTGATGATGTCACAGGCGGCTGTTGTAAGCTTGCCAATGATCTGTGGTTGAAATTGTCCAAGTGTCCAACTTCTTTATCACCTTGTGCACACAATTACACATGGCAATGTAGAAGACTTTCTACCATTAAGATGTTTTTTTTCTGAAAAATGTTATTTGTTTTATTTACTCAAGTTGATATTGTTTCCAATCATCAAATATGTGTTTGGACAGACACATCACATCCTTTATCTAGCCTGATACCAAAGGAAAAATGTTCATATCGGATAATTCTGCAAGGCATGATTTACATCCTGAGCCCATATCCAGGCTTAAGTGTAACAAGTTAACCTGAGATTTAGCGATTGCTTTATATATAATTATGACAATATTTTTTCTGGCATAGTTGTCTAAACATACAAATGTTCTAAAAGTCTTAAGAAGTGTGTTCAGACTGAAAGGAAAGACATTTTGTTTGCCTCAAATTTGACCGTCTGTGTTGATTTAATCATCTCTTTTATTAAAAAACATTTTCACCCTTGATTTTGCAGCTATTTTCATCCCATAGCTGCTCCATGTATATCATAGATAAAAACATTAAAAGAGTGTGTAGAGTTGGCATATTTTCAAATCCAACTCAATGACTGTGGACAGTTTTATTTTGTTACTTTCGAATTTGAGTGTAGTGTGTTTTCTGATGCTCTGCCACTCAACCAGCTGCTCACCGGCCCAGATATGAAAACCGATCCGCACGCCCCAACACGCAAAAGTATGCACTAGTCAACCACCCACACACGACCGTCAAACCGCCAACTTTATACATTACACAGGATTGAGACAAGAAGACAGACGGAGCACTGTGTGTTTGTTTGCAACAGAGAGAAATAGAGGACGAGAGGGGAAGTGAAGGTGGAAGGTGATAGAAATAAAGAATGATTTTGGCAAAAGTTTTTATTTTATATTGCATGTTTGATATCGTCAGCATCAGCATTTAATGAAGTCGGTTGCACCTCGTCTCATTTTAGTCTTGGGAAAAAAGGTTGTTGTCCAAACATAGTTCGTGATAGTTTTATTTAACAAAATGAACACTGATGCGCGACTGTGCGTGTGGAAATGTTTCTGATTATGATGATTAATTGTATGAATGTCGATGATAATGAGATATCATATTCATAAAGCTAGGATGAAGTTAGATTATCAGTTGGTATACATATTCAAGGACAGAACACATCATAAAAATACAGATATTTTACAAAAACGAAAAAGTGATTTCAGAGAGAAGACAGAATGATCTCCAAAATGTATTTGAAGGATATATCCAGGATGTTAAACTGACTCAGCAGAAAAAACATCTTAAAGAGATAAAGATAGTGGATAAAGCCAACAGATCGCAGTTTAAAATTGAACGACCACATCACCTGGTAATCGAGACAGAAGACAATGGAATAACACTATATACCTTCAGTAGCTAGCGAGAAATAGAAGTGCATGGTTCTAAATGATGAGCTAACTTAGTGTGTTGATGTTATCTCAACAGGTAGAAAATGTTCAACCATGGCTAGCTCAAAATCCACAAAGCCAAACTGAAAAAGAAGAAAAAAGGAATTTCGAAAATCAGCATGAGTCTATGAAACAGTTCTATGTAGTCGTTAGACCCTGGTCAGAGCTGGCCGATGCTACGCTTTGATTGGCTAGTCAAATGAGAATAAGTGCCAAAGTCTACTTTCCCTCCCAGACTTGAGAATCGAGGGAAGTCTAGAATGGTTTCGAATTTGAGGGTATTATAAATGTTTATAATAAATATAATGTAATAAATGCAAAAACACAAGACACTTGCAGTCACCTTCAAGACACTATAAAATACATTTGGACGTACTCTCTATACTGAATGTATTAGCCCACATGGCTGAAGACTGTTCCCAAAGTTTCCTTTTAAACCAGGTAAAATAAATCTATTATTGAGTATCCAGCAGTTTCCAGGTTCTGGCAGAATTCCTGAAACCGTAGAGCTGTGCTAATGAGCTGATTTGTGTGTCAAATGTCAAGTGTATTTGTTTCTTTGTCTTTCTTTCCCCCCCATTATCGTATGCCCATTATTTTCTTTTCCTTGCTCATTTCCCTCTTTCCCGATATCGGTGTATATGTACGCTTGTGCCCAGATATATTTCTGCTACGAGTTCAAGTGTGTGTATTTGTGTGTGCCACGCTTCTTCTGTGTGTGCATCAAGTGTGTCCATTCTTACATGTTGGTAAGAGGGCGTGACAGCTTTAATGCCACCCAGCTTTACCGTGTTTTGTGTGTGTGCACATGGGCGTTGTGTCGGCGCGTGAGTGTGCATACATGTGTCTCTATCATTTGTTTTTTGTTTGTATGTGTGTGCCTATAGCAGAATCTGCCACTGATATTCATGTAGAGCTCTTGAGGTGAGGCGTCGGCCCCACAAATGCAACAAACTAATCAACAAAAGCTTTACCTGTGGACAAAACCTCACAGTGAAATCATTGCAGAATCACTGTAGGAAGCTGTAGCAGCCTATAGCTTTACATCTGCCATCCACTGACAATTTCTGACTAAAGATCCCTCCACAAAACCTTCAATAAACGTTATTGTACCATTTTTATGCAGTTTAACGTAAAGACTCCAATTCTCACACAG
The DNA here is from genome assembly GCF_004355925.1 of Anarrhichthys ocellatus. Classification (NCBI taxonomy): domain Eukaryota; kingdom Metazoa; phylum Chordata; class Actinopteri; order Perciformes; family Anarhichadidae; genus Anarrhichthys; species Anarrhichthys ocellatus. Next base: position 1,180,437 of record NW_022280110.1, on the reverse strand, counting down.
GAAAAAAAAAGTTTTTTTCAAGCAACATTGTATCTGTTACTGGGAATATTGTATTTTGTCACACTGTAAATGACATAATGTGGTCCATCACATGTATCTTCAGTTTTATACGCAAACATATGCATGAGCAAATGGAAGTATAATTATGTGTGTGACTGTGTGTGCGTGCATTTGCTTGCAAAGTCTAACTTCCATTGTAGCAGTGATGAATGTATGCAATATGTGCGCATGCCAGAGGGCTTCCATCAGCAGTGTATGAAAGCAAGCTTCAACATGATTCATTAGAGAAAGGGAGAGAATAAGAGAGGAGGAAAGAAGCTGTGAGAAGAAAGAAGACAAGTAGAGCAAAATATGATGAAGCAAAGAGAACAGTACAAAAAAAAAGGTAACTGAACTACAGTGTAGAGTAGAGAGTAAAAGAGAAGCGCAGAAAATGCACAGAAAGAAATAAGAGAGAGAGAGAGTTTGAGCAGAAGACAAGCAGAGAGAAAGAGGGAGAGAAAAGTGCTCAAAGGAAAATGAAAGGCAGAAAGCCTAAGTTGAATCGTAAAGAAATTAGTTTTTATGATGAACCTGATAAAACCAGACTTCAGTAACTAACTAGAGTGGAGTACAAAAATGTCTTACTGGGATTTAATTATTGACAGTAGAAAAGTAGAATACTTCAATCAAAAACCCTTTTTTTTCAATCAGAAACGACTTGCAACTCAATTTTGACTTTAAAGATGTTATGTGGAGCATTCATGTTCAGTGTCTCTCCCCAAAATACATCGCGAGTATTCTTGAGCTCTAACAAACATTAGTAGAGCTGCTTGTTGGCAAGCTCGCAGGGCTGTTCTTCACTGCCTTTGTTGTTATTAGCCTAACTCACTATTGATGAGCGCAAAAATGCGAACCCAGTGGCGGGATTACGGCTCACGTTGCCTTGTGCGTGAGTCACATGTATGTAAACAGGGACACGCTCATACAGACATTGCTCCATAGTGCTACTCATGGTCAAACATTCCACAGTGTACCTTTAATGTCAACGTGGGACTTCACTTGACTCTGAGCAACAAATGAAAGCTAAGTGTGCAGTTTGTATTTCCAGTGTATACTGTAAACTATGAGTGTAGCATTACTCCTAAGGTAATTCAACAGTTACGGTTCAGACTGGTTAATAAACAAATAACCTTACACAATACGATTATTAAAAGCTTTGGGGAAGACATTTTACACAATCTGGGGCGTACACCAAGAGGGCACCGTTTGTGCTTGAGAACATCACAGAGGCAGAAGGAAGATTGTGAGGCATCATTTTTGGTGAACCACCTGACATCACGGACATATCCCAGTAACAAAGTGTGTGTCTGTGTGTGTGACCTGTGTGTTGATCTGTCACTGTAAG
>NW_022280110.1:1159927-1169050 GCF_004355925.1 Anarrhichthys ocellatus | reverse complement strand
TTTTAATAAATTTGCAAAAATTTCTACATTTCTGTTTTTTTCTGTCACGATGGGGTGCTGAGTGTACATTAAGGAGAAATAAAATGAACTTTTTTGATTTTAGCAAATGGCTGCAATGAAACAGAGTGAAAAATGCAAAGGGGTCTGAACACTTTCCGTACCCACTGTATCTATATGTGCTTAGCTTGGCTCAAAGACTGGAAGCAGGAGGACACAGCTAGCCTGGAAATAATTAGAAAGATAGAAATGTAAAACTGAAAATGTGTGGTTTGGTGGAGCTACATATAGCTACTTCTTAGCTAATAGTAACAGTGTATTTGTCTGGCAACCTCACAGGGGCCAACAAGCCTGCAGGAAGTCACTGGCTGCCATTCAAGGAATAATTACATCATGTGATTCATTTTAACACTTTTGTTAAAACAAATGGGACACTATTTTAATTGATCAGGTTTCGTGGTGCTAATTGATAGGGTCAGATGAGCTGGTAGTGGTAGCTGTTTTTCTTTTGATGTTTTTTTACTTCGGATAGAGCCAAGCTAGCTGTCCTTATGCTAAGCTAGGCTCATCACCTCCTGCTTCCAGCTCAAACTTATTAACGCTCTAACTTCCGTTTCAATGGGACTTTAACAGTGGCCACCCAGATTTTGAATCGAGTCATTGTCAGTGCTAGCCACTTTGTCCTGGAAAATTCATGTGTTCACATATCTTACTTTAAAATGTATAATTTCTGTTGTTTACACTTCAGCATGCAAAATGAGCTCCCTTATTTTCTGTGGTGTATACTTGGGTCTGCATTTGCTTAGTTTCATTTAAACTGTGTTTTTTAAATTGCTGTTTAATCTTTGATGGGGATGCCAGCAAACACTTTGGGGAAGCTAATAGGATCCCAAAAAAAACAGAGAATAAATAATTGGCTTTTTTACTTGAGGATTCACTAGACACCATTCTCATCTTTCTCTGTCTGTTTGTTAATGCTTGTCTGTGTGTGCGTGTGTGTGTGTGTGTGTGTGTCAGCAGGAAGTGCTGACATTTGGAGAAGCCAATGAGAGCTGCAATTACGACGCTTAGCAAAACAATTAGTACACTCTTCACACAGCTAGCTCTCACAGCGATTGTGTGTGTGCTTCCCTCACAGGGTCTTGTGTGTCGGTTTGGTATCCCTCCCTGTGTTTCTCTCTATGTGTGCACTTTAAAGTGATAATTATATTTCCTCCTTTCTGCTACAAACACGTTGTATTCCACCACAGTGAGTGTATCTCAGCTCGGTTTATTCCTGTATTCATGCATCACTACCCTCTCACTCTCCCATCCATCTGTTCATCCCACTGTCCTGTAGAGACTGGATTAAAAGATTATCAAAAGAGATCACAAGCACTTTCTTTGGACTGGTGATCGCTGTGATGTCGTCTTCTCTACATTTTCCTGCTTCCTAGGTGTGTGTGCTTGTGTGTGGTGCATCCCCTGCCAGATGCAAAGAGTCAGCCAAATACAGATTATTTTCCCAAAGTTCATTCATTAAATGGGCACAACATCAAAGGGTGTGAAAGTTACGATTTTCCTCATGTTGAAAAACGCGCTTGTTTTTGCGTTATTTGGTGTCTCCCAAGTGAGTCTACATACACATGACTTTTCATGTTAACTTTTCATTAATACTTTAAATTTTATTATTCAATTTAAAGGGTCAGTGCGCTTTAAAGTTCATTACTCTAGTTCAAAAACTGTTAAATTATTAAAATTAATAAAATAAAACCATAAAAATATCTGCATGGCCTGATACCTCCAGAAGGAAGTAAGATAGATATACTTATATGTTTTGAGTGGACTGATCCTTTAAAGTTTTCAAGGTTCCGTTCCAATTTCAGACATTATTTTATGCCTCACCACCTCGACACCCAGAGTCCTGGAAAGTTCTCATTGAATTTGTGAAGAAGAATGGTCTTCTGGACCAGTACTATTTCCAGCAATTCTTGTAAGATACAGCTGATTCAGCCACCACATGTTGGATCCAAGCATCACACAAATACATGCGCACACACTATTCTATCTATTCTACGTTTCTGTCATACTATTATGTTTTTAAGTGCGGATTTACTTATTACTATGAGGGTGACGTTTCTGCCATCAACATAGTTAAAAAGCAATAACTGTAACACTAACAGACACAAAGTAAGATAAGTTGATAGTTAGCTTCTGGAAGTTACAAACACACACACGCACACACTCTTTGCAGCCTTCTAGGGTTTTCCAGTTGTAATATATGGCCGCTCTGAGGACAAGCTGGGTCTTAGATTTTGTTTATGGGAGAAATAAAGTGCTGTGTAAACTGTTAGCACTGTATGTGTGTGTGTGTGTGTGCATCTGTGCGTGTATGTGAATAAACTGCTAACATAGCATCCAGAAAACAACAGCTAATGGCCCACACTCAAATTGATTCCCTGTCTCCTTTCCTTTCTTCCTTTCAACGTTTCTCTTTTCCTGTTTCTCTTCATATGTCTTCTTCTCCCTGTCACATTTTCCTTGTCAGTACCTTGCTTTCTACGCTCCCCTCTGAGTCCCACTCATCTTTGCCTCAATTCTCTCTGTCTCTTACGGCGTCTCGTCTTCATTTGCTATCCTACTCTTTCTGTTGATGCATGAATTTCCATCAGTGGCACTTCTTCCTCGGTCTGTTCATCATGGTGAACCTATGCCCACCGGCCTGCTGCGTATACATTTACTCCAAACAAAGTGGAAACAGCATTTCCCATGCAGCACAGGACTCAACCAGGTAAGATATGCTGGAAATCAGCGGCTTTGAATTAATATATAAATTGTAATGACTTGGCGGTAGGGTGACTCACACTCAATCAATTTAACAGCTGAACTGCAAGTAAATGTATGATACAGGAAGATGATGGTGCTCTAATCCATATATCTGCATATTAACCACGGGTTAAAGGACTATGTGTAATATGGAAGGCATTGCCTGTAGATAATTACCCCCACCTTTGCAGTTTCCCCTCAGCTCTTCTGAGTCTTTTAGCCTCTTTCAGCTCATTGTTTTGGTTTTACGGTTCATAGCTTTACTGTTTTGATTCACTCTTACAGCTCTCATCTGTGTCTGCTGGATGTGCAGAAGATCAACTGCAACACGTTCACCAACAACTTTATAAAGTTGTAATATGTCAATGTTGTGTTTACAGCTGGTTCCACTGCCCCGGCCCTAAAATATACAGTATATAGTATAAAAATATACAGTGAAATCACTTAATACTGTTTTAAATAATAATAATTAATAATAATGTTCTCTAACTTTAGGCTAGTTGGTGTGAATTTAGGAATCCTTTTCAAGCATTTTAGACTTTCTACACATTCATGTAGAAACACCGTTTAAACTTCAAAATGTTCAACACCTTTCATATATTATTCAACTTTGAAATCCCATTTAAACTGTTCAAAATATTCAACCTTCTCTGAAGTGCCTTGTCAGATTTTTACGCTAGTGTAAAAAGACAGACAGGATGTTTTCACTCTTCGTACATAATGTTAGGCCAAAGGAGAATGTGTGTCCATTCTTCATTAGCGGGTCCCTTTGTCCTCACCATAAAACATTTAAGCCGCAAGAGTTCTTTCTTCGGGGAAGCAAGTATAGAAAGGTGTGCCTTAACTAAAATTCTCCGCAATACTAATAGTACCCGGCTGAAAGTGGTCTAATGGTTCAAAATGCTGCAGCTAGAATCTTAACTCGAAAATTTGAGCATATTACACCAGTTTCGGCTTCCCTTCATTCAGAGGATAAGTATATGAACAGCACGCCAGCGTATGGGTTTTATTTTCGGGCGCATGAGGGTAGCGTTTTCAGTGCTGCGCTCTCGCTTTCACGCAAACTGGTAACTCACGTTTTATCCTTATTCCAACAAAGACAATTAAAGGAAACCGCAACTTCTTCCGAGTATGATTTAAGTACTTGCTCCAAAACTCCCATTTGAACTTATTTCATAGCTGACTCTTTATTTTGCATAACTGATCCCCTTCCCATCTCTAACTATTCACACTGCTTTTTCATGCATTTTCAACTGATTAAAACCTTAAATTGTTCCACAACTTTTGAACTGTATGGCTAGTTTTCAGGCTTTTAAAGCCAGAAATGCATGTACTGCGTAGTTGTGGCTGATACATCTTGTCATCACAACATACAGTATAGCTTTACCTCAGGGTATTCACCCACAGGGGGCATGTGCAGGTGCCTACACGTGCGTGTCACTTCTCCCTTCACTAAGTGTTCTGCTGTGAGGCTCCTCTCGGCCTCAGGGGAGGTTTAGTCTTGATTACAGATGGCTATTGCGGCTTCACCAACGGCTGCAGAGCCCAGCCTCCAGGACGCATCAGTCTGAGGGTGAGCGAGGAAGACAAAGAGAATAAGAAAGGCGAGAAGGTGTGTGGTGGGGGGGAGGAAGAAAGCTTCAGGGCTTACCAATACCCCCAGTCCAATATGAAAACACACACTCAGTAAGGATCTCATCATGGGCCCAGTAAATCCAACTTAATTGACTGCAAATCTAGGTACAGCAGTCCTCAGCCGAGCGCACCATTTTACCACCCACCCAACTCTCCCATTCCTCCCGCCTGCACTAAATGCTTAATCTTTCTCGCCCTTTCTCTCTTGATGCTAGTCTGTCGTTTTTCCGTCTTCTTTATCTATTTTCCTGTCGTTCTTTCAAGTTTTGTCTCGCTCCTACCGTTTTCTTTGCTGTACACTCTTTGTCTCAATTTGTCTCCTTCCTAATCTTTATCTCCTATTTACTTGATTCTTCACTCTCTTTTGTTTCCCCCACTTTTTCTTTGTGCTGTTCAGTTTTCTCATGTTTCACCTCCAGGATTCCGAAAAAAGTCATAAAATCTTGATCTCTGCTTTTTCTCTCTGCTTACCTGTTTTTTTTTTTTTCATGTAGCTCCCATCTGGGTGTGAAGGTATAGAGAGTCTAACAACAGAACAGTCTAGTTTCACACACCCTCTTGCGTGACTCATTGGCAAACAAACATATTAAGTGAAACACACATCACACCTATTCATCACTTAAGTATAGGGAAGTTGGTGAAGAATGTGAATGACAGGTTAAAGGGTTTTATTGCACATTTTACAAGATTGTGCAGGCGTGCTGTTTTAGTGTGTTCACACATGCATCTCAGTGTGTGTGTGTGTGTGTGTGTGTGTGTGTGTGTGTGTGTGACTGCATGCTGGTCTCTGTGTAAATGAGTACCGGTTGTGTTTTGATGGAGAGAAGGATTCATTAATATTAATGAAGTGAGAAAAACATCAACGGAACACTTGACTCTGCCCTCACAGGAAAGACTGGCATCAACGCGCGCGTGTGTGTGTGTGTGTGTGTGTGTGTGTGTGCTGCAGAGAGGTAGACAGGAAAGTGGTGAGTGTCTGTCCGCTTTTCTGCGTAGAGCTGCAATAGGTTCTCATTTTTCTAACTACTACTGGTTATCTCCTGAATATCTCCCAACATGGCGCATGCTGCACGTGTGGCCACGTGTCCCTGGTTTCTGCTGCATCAAGAACCGTATATATCTCGCATTTCTCAAAATGGATTTTATTGTGGAAAAAATCTGTCTCTAAGGATGGAAATGCTTAGGTCTATATATTCATGTGTCCAAAATTGTGGTCCACAGCAACGAGTTAATAATTGTGAAGCCGTAATTATGCACAGTGGTTCTTTGAGCCGCACATCGGCATACCACAATGCTCACAATGGGAAGGTATGATGTTTACCACGTTCACTATTGTGAAAACCAAACCAAACACAGGATTTTATGACAGTAGATTTATGGTTTTGGCAGGATTTTGTTAAGCTGACCTACCTTTAAATCCATCTTCTTGTGAAGCGTCAAGGAACGATCTCAAACGACATTTTTGCAAATTATTTCGTAACCATGGTAACACCTATGAGCGTGAGCAAATCATTCAGAACGTGAAAAAGAGTTAAAACAGGTGTGTTGTGCTTTTGTCATGGTCTGCGTATTTTGGCAGTTCCTGTCAAAGTCTCAAATAATGCTCAAAATCAAACTGCATCCTGATGACCGTATCAAGGAAAAAGGACGAGTTGGAGTTTGTGTTTCAAACTCTTCTTCACTCTCTTTCAAACGTCATTTCTCTTCTTCTCAGCCGTCACTTTCTCTCCCATCAGCTGTGTGTGTGTGTAGGACATATAGAGGAGAGATGCTGCACACCTGCACAGTGTGAACTGTCCACAGGGAAGGACGGAAGATCGGTAGTGCACAGCTGTCCACACACACACACACGCACACTGATGCTGCTCACACAGGAAGAAGACAGTCAAAGTGTGTAGACGGAGAAAGGAAAAATAGGAGAGAAAGGCACATTTCATGCATATTGGAGAAATTTCAGGAAGTGTGTGTGTGTGTGTGAGTATGTGTGTTTGTGTGTGCATGCATTCATTAGTCATGCAGGCAGTGTGGGTCAGTTGTCAGTGAGTTCTGACACCCCACTGTCAAGGGCCAGTGATGGAAAAGCTGACACATGCACACGCACACATATCACTGAGTGCTGCAGTACAAGCATGTTGAATGATCAGATGGCGGTATATTTCACTCCCTGGTTGTGAAGGAAAGATGAGGAAACTCATGGGACAGAAAAGGACATTTCTCTCTCCCAATGTGGGTACAATGGGAGTTCATTTAAGCTGAACCACCCTCAATTCACTACCTATTAGATGGGCCTGGCCTCATGCACATTGAAGAAAGGCTTCAAAAATATAAAAATCTGTGATGATGTCAGGATATATGGAATCATTATTGACAGTTAATAAGTTGCCGTAACATTTTAAACATTGACAAGTGTTTTACACACAGCTTTTTGACTGATCAGTGTAGTGTTTGTGTGTTTATTTTTTTTTAATGCCTGTGTATGCAGGCAGGCCCATTCTGTTCACTAGACTGATACATCTGCTGGTCTGATGTATTGGCCAATATCTGCTCACTTGAGATACACCCTATTATGTAAAAACGGGATGTAAAAATAAAACTCTTACTGAAGAGCGAAAAACATATTTTCCTTTGAGAAATGCCTTCAGTGCCATTCTTTGCTCTTCTTTTAACTAAGTAATACTCTCTAGTTCAGATTTTAGTTCTAGTTCCGTTTGAATTTCACTCGATTAAGCATTAGTGCCGTGTGCAGCGCAGTGACGAGTCCAAAGGAGTCCGCTCGTCCTGCATCCGACCGCGTAACCTGACTTTGACGGTGCTGTGGGATTTCGGAAACAACTTTACACCAAGTGGAATGGTGAGTGTGTAACTCTCACCATATTAACTGTAACGTTAGATATCATTCTGGTAGCATTTATTTCAACAACTAAGCTAAACGCTAAAGTTAGCTGAGTGTTAACATGCTGACGATGTTCTGTGGGGTCCAGTTTATAACTTTAACACGTGTGTTTGCATGTGCTGTTACATTACGTTAGCTTTTCAAAATGGTGTTTGGTTAGGTTGCCCAGGAGTTATTTATTGCATTTATAGCAGTAACTTAGCTAGCTTCTCAAGGCACGAGGTCATTGGTTGGTTATTAGCAGAGGCTGGTTAGCGTTTTGCAGTGGCGTTAATGTTACTGGAACTGGGTTGTTGAACTGAAGAGAAGGTGGGATATTGGTCAGTTGTATGTGGCTGGGGATGGAACAATGAGGCTAATTAATGAACTAAAGAATGAACATTTCAAATCCAGCAAGGACATTTATGGGTGTTTTTCCAGCATTACTTTGCAGTTGGCTTCACCTCATGCTGGTGCCCACTGGCAAAGTATTATTTAGTCTTGAAATGTGATACTTGTCACAATTAGGCTTTGCCTTCTGTGTTCTGTGTGTGTCTTTGTGTAGCTCCACATCCTCCTCACTCTACCTGTCAGCCACTTCCTCAGCATCAGCCTAACTCCCTTCACCTGCCTCTGATCACTAATCAAGCACTCCCTCATCAGGACAACTCCCCTCACCTGTTCAAGCCACTATAAAAACCCCTGCCTCTCAGTCACTCTTTGCCAGATCATTGCCATGTCTACCCGCCCGTTCCCGCTTTCCCCCGTTCCCGCTTTCCCCCGTTCCCGCTTTCCCCGTCTGCCTGCCCTGCCTCGTCCTGCTGGATTTCCCCCCTTGTCTCTTGTCTCGTCCGTGGATTCCCTATTGTGTTTCTGTAAGTTTCCTGTTCTGATCTCATCATTCATTAAATACCTGCTTCACTCTACTTCTGGTCTGGTCTGCACTTGAGTCCTCCACCACACCCCGTGACAATACTGGAGCATTCTCTGTACTTTACAGGTGTGCATGGAGTTCAACCGGATAGTGGGCAAGAACCTCAAGCAGAAATTATACAAAAGCCTTGATCGGCACATTCTTCGGCTTATCGACATATTTCGATCTAAAAGAGGGAACGTTAGGCAGCTGTTGGCACAGCTTTCTCAACAGACCAAGGTTGGTACATGTCCATTATGCATTTGCATTGTTTTTCACAGCCGATGACATGACACAAAGTATACTGTAGTAGTTACACTCAACATTGTCTTTAGTTGGTTCAGCAATCTTATAGACCATTCTAGCTGTGTAACTTGTGTTTTTCCCCAAAAGACTACAGAGCCAACTGATATTCGGACACTGGTGCTGAGAGGGCTTCCTGTAATCCTTGGTAACAGACCGACGGACTTCTACAAACCAGCCTTTGTAAGTAACTCTTACTTTCTGAAAGAGTATCTAGGAGGACCATCACAGCATAATTTAGAACTGTCACCATTATTTGATGAACCCTGTGAGCATAGTTTTACAGAATAAAGTTCACACCTTCCCTCATGCGTCTGCTTCTCCTGTAACTAGGCTACATTGCTTAACATTATTGAGTTATTTAATGAGAAATGTCATAATTGTGTTTTTACATTGCTATTATTTGTTAAGGACTCGGATGATGACTTATTCCGCAACATTGAGATTGGGATCCTCCTCGTTGAGAAAGAAGGTGCTGTGTGCTCATCTTCCCTACATCTCAGTCCAGTCTCGTTGAAGTTGAGATGGACAACATTCAAGACCTGCCAAAAGCTATGTGCCTTCTGTTTGGACTTGCATACCCACTGCATCTGAACTA
>NW_022280110.1:1124927-1157427 GCF_004355925.1 Anarrhichthys ocellatus | reverse complement strand
GTTACTAATGCGGACTACTGCATCCATTTAAGGTTCAATGTTGACAACTTGACCTGTTTAGTTCCTCCAGCTGTAAAAACTGAAATAGTTTGAGGCAACGGGACAGTGCAGCATCTACGCTAACCTCATCAGGAGCCGCCATTGTTTTTTAGAAGACAGTCACGTCGCACACCTAATCCACACCCCTGGCTGCCACAAGCTCCTCAAAGGGACACTGGTCTGAACAATTGTGGTTCAGGCACAAACGCATTACGCAAACATCGCTTGATCTAATGATATTGCGAGAATCCAGCAGCCGTGCAAGGTAAGTCATTTATAACTGGGATGCTAAAACACTGAATCTCAGCCTCTGATGATCATAGTAATGTTGCTAGGCTTCATGTCCGGTTTTATGCAGCCATTTTCACAAAATATATGGCGTGTAAAGATTGGACAATGACGGTGTTACGTTCCCCGTTCTGGCATCTAAGGGATGCGGGGAGTAACGGTGTTATTTTCCCCGGGAAAGAGAGACTGGGCAACAATGACAGTTAACAAAAGAGTATTTATTATAAAAGGTTTAGCTGGTTGCACGGCAGCAAAAGAAAACTTTCTTATAAAAAGAAAGCAACACTAGACATACAACCACAGCCCACACGGCTGGAACAAAGGTGCAGCACACACGTAGCTCCACCACTATGCCCAAGGGTTGTCAGCTCACGCACACAGCCTCACTACTGTGGTCTGCCCCAAGAGAGATCGTCCTTCAGGAGATCCTCTCCTTTTAGCCACCAGCCACAGCTAATCGCGATTGAACGCAGCCGCGTCCAATCAGCCGCTGCAGCCGGCATCCGGGACAGAGGGTGGCACTCGAGAAGACTGAGGGAAAACAGAGGGAGAGCACACACACAAACACAACACGGCACGTAACAGATCCACATCTGTTAATTAAGTCAACAGCTTTTATCTCAACTTCTTCCTCATCTATCTTTCTGAAAGGCTTCTTCACTTCGCAGGGCCAATATTATGTGTGTGCTGCAATATCTGAGGTGAGGTGTGAGTACACATATTCCCAATGTTTGCCCATAAAATAACCAGAAACATTTGATGTTCTTGGACACCCTCTAGAGAGATATTATCCCTGAGAGTGATGTTTTTGTAACTCTGTAATTTGGTCAACTAATCTGGCGTTTTCATCTTAACTGACTATATTCATTAATCGATTAGTAACCTTTTAATGCCGAGTGATTTATTTCCAAGACACTAATGAGCACATCTTTGGTGAACACAAGATGGAGAAAGATTATAGATTATAAATCATGGGTAATGTAAAACCTCGTAAAGTTGAAATAGGCATCCAATATTCCGTTTGATACACAATAGCATTCAGTTATGAAGATAAAAATTACATTCTAGTAGTGCTGTCAGCTTTTTTTTGACAAATGCACCTATAGAGCTTTGAGAGTGTACGCCGTTTCAAGATTCGAAAGCAATTGAGATAAACAGTAAACTAAGTATGCCTAATACCATGGCAACTCAAGGCCATTTTGTATAAGCTACAATGCCGTGTTTTCACAACCAGTTTATATTAAGACGTGAGAAGTTGACAAAAGACAATGAGAGTGAGAAGGAGAGAGGACTCAGCGGGTGAAGCTGGCGTGGATGTTCTCCCTGCTGTCACACATTTCTCTCCTCCACCACCCTCCTGTTTCTTTTCAATCTATCCCTTTGTATCTCATATAACTTTTGTAATCCTCTCATTCATTCCTCCTCCCCATCATCTCCCGTTCTCCTCTCTAAAGTCTTCCATGTTCACCTGTCGCTTTCTCCCGTCCTTTTTGCTCCTCAAACCATCCCTCCTCATTTTTGTGGTCTCTCGCAAGTAAAGCCCATATTTCCTCCGTCATCACTATTGTTGCAATCTTGTATTCAAGGATTTGCAATTGAAAAAAAAATCTAATTTGTGAAATATGTATATTACACACACACACACACACACATCGGGTCAAAGTCCAAGGTTTAGCCATGCATATGTAACCAGTCCTGAGGCGATGAATTGACAAATGTATGTGGGCATTTCACCCTGTGTGTATAGGTACAATGGGTGTTTTTGTGTGTGAGGGTGTAAGGCAGGACAGAGTGACAAGGAGGGAGGGTGAAATATTATGTGACCCTTAATAATGAGCTTCATATGTCAATCCTTAAGGAGATAGAGAGAAACAGCAGCAGGGAGAAAAGTACAGGGAAATGGCATCATCAACAGGTAAAACCTCCTACAGCTCTCAGCTTTTATTCATGTAGATAATCTAAAAGGCTGAAAGCCCCCCTAAAATGTTCTTCAGCCCCCCCAAATACTTTGGCATTATTGGCTTTAAAAAAAGGCTTTTTTTTTTTTTTTTTTTTTTTGGAGATGTCATTAAATTAAACTATTGTTTCTCACATGGACAAGTTATTTATAACTCTAACATGCTACATATGTGGGTGCGTTCTGGTTTGTATGTTTTCTCCCCCTTCAAATTACAATCAAATAGCCTATCATCATACTTAACGATATAAACCCCGGGCACTAGGATCTTGGGAAGGCTGCTGCGTGCATGTTTTTTTTCCATTGAATGGTATATTTGACACTGAACTAGTTCATCTTTATCTCAGTGATAGTGTCCAAATGAGCATAAAATATCACTGGTATGTAAAAACTACACAGACAACAAAATACGTAGATGTAAATGTTGATCAAAATCTTATTCCCTTCTGCTCATAATAAAACAAGTAAACAACTCAAAAGTTGACACTGTCAGGTCCATTCTCCATCCATTGTGTGCGGCCCCTTTAAGAACTAGGATTTGGGAGTGACGCGGATATGACAGCTAGTTTATCCGTCTTTCCTTTACAAGCAGGAAAATTATTTCTCTTTATTTGAGAAAAGTTCATATTTGTTTTTTCAAATTTCACTATGACCCTCAAATTCTGTCTCTTGTGTTATCATATACTGAATGCAAGCAAAACTACAGAGCAGAATCACACTCTTTCTGATTGAACTAATCTATGAACTGTCTGAAACAATGGATATCCGCAGCCCCAAATGGGCCCCAAAAACAATTGCTGCGCCCCTCTCAATCAAGAAGAAATCATTTATAATTGTTATGAATTGCATACTAATGAGTGTTAATGTAGGAACAATGCTTTATAAATGATGAATTAAGTGTTTACTCATACTTAACTAATGCTCCATAGCGTGTAGTTATTATAAAGTGTTACCGAAATTCCTCTTGTTGTTGCTGAGAGGTGACCATTTTGATCTAGGGTGTATACATGGATCGGTTATAGCCACTTTAAGTCAAGAATACAAAATGCCACATAAGGGTCTGTGTCCACATAGCGCCTTTTTCTGAGCGGCAGCATCTTTTTACAATTGTTCCTAATGAGGACAGAGCGTGTGCGGCCGCCTTGAGAAAAGGCGGAGTGCTCCGCCTTTTTTATGCGGCCACTTGGAGCGCTTCAAATCTATAATCTTGGAACTTTCCAGATAAGTGCTGGTGAGATCATTGTAGTAGTGACTGCAGGAGAAGCTTGCTTTGGCCTTGTCTGTCTGTCCTAAACTTTATATTTCAGACTTACACTATCATAACAAAGACCGAAACGCCCATTTGTGGGAACAGATCAGCCGGGAACACACTGAATGTTGCTGGTGAGTGTTTTGCTTTTGTTACCGTACGCCTTGTCTCTCCTTGCTCTAATGTTACGGCTGTCAGATTGAGCGGTGACAAGCTCATCCATACAAAGAATGAAGCAGACCTCCTCCATGCTCATGGTGAAAAAACAATGTAAAACAAATAGATAGTAGCCCAAATAGATAATACAAAGCAAAGGACAATGCTAGTCTATCATACAACAGTGGTTAGAGTGATGATATGTTGTCAAGGTATTGTTGTCATTGAAAAAAGAGCTCGGAGTGTTTTTTTCCAGTGAAATGTTGGGTTGAAGCGCTATACAGCGCCCTGCGGGACACAGACCCGAAGGAGGAGGTTGGGGCGGTGAAAGGAGAGAGTAAACGGTGATAGTGTCAGGTTAGGTGTCACATGTGTCGGCACCTGCATGAATATGATTGGACATTACTTGCCATACAAATGTGAATGAGCCAATCTTTTTACAGCATATTGCAACAACAGTCGATGCCGATCAGCTGATACAAGTGCAAGCAAATTCTGGTTTTCATCCAAAAAAGAAAGAAAAGGTACCACCTACAATGTGACTATTTTTCGTGGACAATAAAAACATATTAAAATGCACTATCTAGTCCAATATGACAAGGCTCTGAATAAGTGTAACTTACAAACAATATAACCTAGGAACCTTTGGGCTTTTGTCTCTGCCATTCTGATCAATAGCAGATACTTGTATACTCAATTATTTGATCTCTTCCATAGATCTAATATAGTCAAGGCTTGGCTTACAAATTAGACTAAATTAGGAAACGCTTCTCTATCTCAAAATATAACAAAACTGTGTGCTATCGCCAAGCTACCCATCAGGAAATGTCTTACGTTGGCATGGTTCAGGTCAGCGCACACACACAGTAACTCTGGCTCAGTTCAGTTCAAGGTTGAAGGATTGAAAAGAAAAGTTAATGCCGGCCCATTATACAGACACCTTCTCCTCCTGCATTATTTTCCACATATTTTGTCCTCTGAACGCACCCTGACACACAGACAAGCGCCCACGCAAGCATGTGAACACGCTTACACATGCATGCCAATTGACCGACACAAGATATAAATAAATATACTCAAGCAAGGACCCCGAAAAGTGGGTGCACACACATTCACATACCCTTCAACCCGTACACCACTCCTCGCTGTCAGGTCAACCTCTAATGATGCTGAAGGGAGAGAGGGAGAGGGAGACAGGAAGATAGAAGGAGCGAGTGTAAAATGGTGTGAAATATTACTCCAAATAAAGTTGAGGTCATCCATTTTTAGGCCGTGAAGGAGGGAGGTGTGGCGGGAAGGGAAGAGGGACATAAATTCTGAATGCAGCATGTTTTTAAAGAGAGAAATCTGCATAATTGCTGGCAGATGATTGGCAGGAGAGGGCGTGGAGGGAAAGGAGAACAGGGAGCGAGAAGGAGGCAAACATGGAGGAAGTGAGGCTGAGATTTTGTAAACACCTCAATATTTCATAGGTAGTAGTGGTGTCTGTAGGACACCGAACTGGAAAACCGAGAATGTTCAACTAGTAGCTTCACAGAGCCAAATAAATCTATTTTTAAGTGTAGCAGTGTATATGCTTTTATTGTGAAAGGGAAAAACAGAAGATGTGCACTGCCTTTTTCAAGGTTGAAAGGAATAATAAAGTTTGCCATCTCGGTTTTGGGACTATGGTTCCTCCATTTTGTTGTACAATGTTATATGTTTGAATATGTGCGTACCACACGACGTGATTGGTTGATGCTGTAATTTGCGATGCAAAAGTTGAGAAAAATCACCCTCGTTCGGGAAAAGAATGATGCCACTTTTTTGCCATGTAATATTAGCATTCTGCTGAAAGTAAAAGCATTGCCATCCCCAGAGCCATGCCACTAGCGAGGCTAATCATCATCAAATACATAATTGCAATTGATAACTAAAGTGATTCTTATCATTATATTGACAACTGTCTCTTCTGACGATGTGCAATTTAACTCATACAGAGAAAGAAATGTTGGTTCTGTCTCATAGCTGAACCATGTCAATTACCTGAAAGCAGATACTGTGGTTAAAGCAACTTGTGGCCACAGCAGGTGGATGTTCATATGTTTTGTTCCTTCATCAGCAATTTGCTGGCTGAGTGAACAACGTGCACCATGCTGTGGCGAGTGGGATACATCCACTGTCACAACCTTGAACTACTGTAATATTGAGCAGAGACTTCACAGATGTGTCTAAGGCAACCAAATTCATGCTTTGTCTACGAGCAGTTTCAGTTAAAATGAATAAAAGTATCCGTCGGGGGGGTATGGAGTCTGCAAATAGAGAGCAATTGCAGCAAACATTTTCCCAGAGAATGAAGAGGCCACTTAATTATTTCAGTAGACACTGGAAATGTCTGCCAATGACCCTCAAATGTGGTCACCTCGGACTGCAAACTTTGTTACATGTCCTTGTAAAGTGTGCTACCATAAGCAAGTTACCACAACCTCTAAGAAAATGTGTAACGTTAGAGGAACTATGTGGAGCTCATTTAACAATCATTTCATTAAGAGTACCTCATCACTGCTGCAAAGTGATGTGTACATGAACAGAACTAGTTCCAGGTTTACTGAATGATCAAGGAACAAAGTGAGACATGACTCATTCACATTACATTCACGCGACTGTATGAATCAAAGCTGCATGGTAACCCATGCACGAGCAAATATAGGTCTTTCACAGAATGTTCCAAATGCTATTCTTCCCTCGTGTTGAACAGTTGCTATGTGATATCTGCAACTATTGAGGGGGATGCTCCTGCCGACGGGCAGCTGCTAAGTGACATACATTACCCATTACAACTATGGCTGATTACGTCATTCTACCCACAACACAAAGGCAGTGATAAATAAATGTGTCAAAAGCCAATAACATTTCCTTGTGCACGTGTTTGTCCTGCTAAACCTCCCAGATATGATGGACGAAAGGCTTTATGAAAAGCCCAGTTGACGGGCTGGTCCGGTGACAGACAGGGAGTCTTTAGTGGGTTCTCCAATATGCGGCCTCGACTAACCTTCTCCATTTACCTTGAGGGCATGCCCGCCCTGTCTGTATTACACTTGCTGGACATTACTGAAAGGCTAATGTCCATCATCCCCCCATTAGCCTTCTCACTGACTTCTTCTCTTCGCACAAGATTATTAGCTGATTGCTCACTGGGAACAGAACCACCACATATAAACCTTTTCAGTAACATTTTGAATTCCATGTTTTGTTGTTGTTTTAGTGTTGTAGCTCTCACAACTACACTTATTTATAGCTTGCGGGTGATACATGAAGCCAGAGCAAGTGGGCCGTATTTCAAAGTTGATAACCGCTGTAGGCCAACCCAATGCAAAGAACACCTTTTGTAATTGGTATGTAAAGTATCACAATATGTCTTTAGCTATGAACTGTCAGGTATTGCTTCATGGGCAGTTTCTCACCAGACATCCAAACTGCTTAGTGCTGAAAACCTTGTCCCACTTCAGTGAGAATTGTTTAGGCTGGTGGTTGCCCATGTTTCTCTTCGCTGCCAACTTCAACTGTTTGTTTCCTGAATTATCAGTATCGTACTTTCATACTGTTTAAACGTGTGTTACCATCATCTGCTCTCATACATTTTTCTTGTGGAGATGCTGCATCTCACAGATAAGGATATCAACTTTGTTTATGCGGTAGAACCACTTTGGAAAATGTAAAGACTCTATACTTGGCCACTTCATGCATCTTAGGTGGATTCGATAGCTGATAAAAAGAGAAGGCAAAACATGCTATTACACCGTAGGGCCCTATTATAAGATACAATAAGATAATCCTGTATTAGTCCCGCAGTGGGGACATTTACAGGACTACAGCAGCATAGTGGATAGTGCAAACAAGAGACATAGTAAAAACAAATGTATTAAAACAAGTATTATAAATAAGTAATGTGATGTTATGTGGTGGTGCAACAACTTGAAATTGACTTTGAACATCTGTTCTTTTGTGCACAATATTGAGTGCAGAGTGCACAAATGGGAGAAGAGGCACTAAAAAGCAGAAAGATTCATTCAAATGAGGTAGCGCAAAGCAAGCGGATGGTATTTTGGTCTAAATTGTGTCTTAGACTTTGCATCTTAGCGTCTCACAACCACGTGCCTCTCTCCGCTGCTAATTTGGTGATTTTATCAACAGCCAACACAATACACAACCTCTCAGGAAGAAAGGAAGCCTAAATGTAAATCCACAACTGTAGTTAAACACTCCTCAACCAATACATACAATTTGTTAAAATTAGCATCAAAATAACATTTAATGCGATAAACATCGGTTAACAGTCTGACTGCAGACCATTTTCTAATTCACAATGAAAATTAATTGATTCACAAATAGGAAAATTCTTGTACCTTTAATGTAAAAAAGGTGCCTGATTGCATTAAAAATAATGTAAGTGATACATGAGGTTATAGCAGTAGTTTCCTGAAGCAGGCTACCTAAAATGTTAATTGTTGTGTCACAGCTGGGTTCTGTCAAAATAAAAAGAAAAGGCTGCTGCTGCTCAGGCTTTATTGTATGGGGCACACCAAGCCCAGATGTGTCCAATGCTGCTGATTACACTCGATCAGGTCTGCAGCCCTGGAGATAGAAAGCACAGAAACCAAACAGAGGAGCCTTGGACCTGAGCGATATGACAAGATTATAGTTCAATACAATATGGGATGGCCACAATAATGGTCCTCACGTGTCCATGATAACGGAACTATATTCAATTATACCATGCCTGCTATGAATTTTGCGCTACATTCAGTCTTAGCTTTCTCAATTCTTCACTCCATTATTGTAACAAAAAACAAAAAGGATTTACATGCTATCATACATCTGATTTTGGGCCATTGTGGTTATATAAATGTAATTCATGGTGCTGTTAGATTGCCGCTGGACTGCGCCGTTAATACAGGTGGGTTTGGGATAGTTAAGTTTTTGGCTGCAGATGTCTGGTTTTGTTTGCAAAAAACACAGAAAATGTGCATATTTGGCAATTCTTTGGTTTTAAACCAAATGAAAAAGGAGAGCCAGAGAACGTGAACGTAGTGATTTGTAAGCTGTGTGACAAACAAGTCAGCACTAAAGATGAAAAAAACAGAAATCTCCACTCCCATCTTAAAACTGAATAATAGAAAGCGCAGGTCTGCCGCCGACTATATTCACAAAGAGCAGCTGGACGAAAACTTCAACCACGGTGAGCAATCAACCCTCATTTATCAGGGCTTTTTACAAAGGCAACAAAATATAAATGTGACAGCCAACAGTGGCGAGACTGTACTAGGTCAGTAAATACCAGTTTGATTATTTTAATTTAATGACCTCAGTATGCCCTTCTGTAAAAAAGAGCATACATTGTGGCTTATAAATGAATGGCTTTGTGCTCTTTCTCTTCAGCTTTTTTTAGGTTCATCATTATGTTTATCTTTGTTTTTCCTAGGGGAATTTTAATATTTCCCAACCCTAAAGAGGCCGACAAATCCCGTGACCTACTACATACTTTATCGTTCAAACATAATTTTTCCTTTTGTCAATTAAACTGTTAACACTCTCCTTGGTCTCTCCAACAAGGCTACTCTGCACAACTTGGCCACGCAACCCTCGTGCACGATACCTTTTCTCATTAAACTGTGAAAGCAGTTGTATTTCCTAACTTGTCGAGCAACTTTGCATTATTTATTTTCCCAAGAGGCTTACTGATCTTAGTGTTCGTGCTATGCTCATGGTCAGCACAGTAGGAGCTTTTCAAAATGTGTGTTGGTTACCCAACTTGCCTGGATTGTACAGGGTCATAGGAATGTCACATGGGAAATTTAGTTTAAAAGCAGATAGTTCTTTTTTTTAAATTGAGCTTATGGGTAGTCCGGATCAGAGGCACTGGCTTGTCGACCCTCTTCGTGTGTAGGCTGTCAGAGGTGGTACCCTCATGTCTGTGACTGTGTAATTGCTTTGTTTTGACTGAGACAGAGGGTGAAGCTGCTTCGGACTCGGTGAACACTCAACATCGCTCCAGGCACGAAAGAAAATGCACTAATCACACATCCAAAAACAGACACACACGCACACACACATAGACACAAATGAACAAAGATACGTGCCTGTTTTCACGCACACACACACACCCTCTTTATCTGTCTTATCTGACCCATCTCTCCTCCGATCTCCACCTGTGCTTTGAGTGTAGTTTTGATAAATGAGCACTAAGCAGGAGGCAAAGAGGAGGTGGTGGAGGCTTAATGAAGAGAAGTGGGAGCAGATAAGGAGGAGGAGGGGGTAAGAAGAAGGAGGAGAGGAGGAAAGGAAAGAAGTCGTGGGAAGAGAGAGAGCGAGAGAGAAAGGCAGGGGAAAGGGACTGAAGAGGTGTGTGTGTTTGTGAGTGTGCTGTGTCCATGGTAGCGGTGGACACACACTGAGGAGGGAGATTGGAGAAGGACAGCGGAGAGCACACCCACTCCTCAGAGCGAGGGATTGAAGCAGAGAGAACGAGGGGGGGTGATGAAGAAGAAGGGAGATGACGCTGAGGATGAGACACAGGCGAGACAGGTGTGTATGTGAGTCTATCTGGTAGGATCAGTCAAACTATCACCCATCTTTTCCCATCACACACGTACACACACTCACACAGCATTCAATCGCCACTTAGTGGAACACAACCCTCTCGCTGTGTTTTTGAAGTCTGATTACCAGCTGGGCGGAGATATAAAACTGCTCCATTTGTACGTCTGTGTCTATTTATCCATCTTTCTCTCTCTATCATATGCACATAAACACCCACTCACTTCTTCCCAAATAGGAAGTCTGTAAATGGATTTTGAGAGCTTTTATAACTCAGCGTGACAAATGAATGAGCCACCGAATGAGTTGAATGTTGGAGACATTCGAAGCTCGTTTTCGCAGCACCATAAGTCTTGCTCCATGCTAATTATATAAGTGCCATTTTCGTAGGCGTCTCTATTCGGAATGGATTATGGGTTACAATTCACTTAGTGCTCCTCATTGTCAGTGTCACCATAGGTGGTTTCAACATGAATACAACTCTCTAATGAGAAAAGTGGTTTAGAGGAAATTCCTAGAGGTAATCACACAGGATATGAATTGTGGACTGAAAGCGAAATTAACCTCACATAATTTGTGCAGCTTTGACTTCTGGAGTGTTTTTGCACTTGATGTTTGTGAGGAACAACCAATGCACCCCAGAGTACTGCAGGTAGCTGTTGCTAGCTCGCTCCACAAACCAATAGTGTTGTTCATCAGACTGTTACATTCCCCTTTTGAGGTCTAAGGGATGAGGGGAGTAACAAAGTAAAATACCCAGGGAAAGAAAGAGTGACTATGTACATCGATTACAACCCTCTTGTCTCCCTGGCCCAGATGTACAACCATAACCAGCGGTTGATGCGTTGGGCCCTGCTGGTCCAAGGGTTTAACATAGAAATAAAGCACAAGAAGGAGACAAACAATGTAGTGGCTGATGCTCTGTCCCGTGGGTAAGATTTTTGTAGTTATAATGTAAATTTATACAGGGTGTATTATGGGGGTTGGTTGTGGCCAAACGGTGGGTGTTTTCTCTGTGCCCTCTCTCTATCCCACCCCCAGTGTCCATTCAGGTGCCGCCCTTTTCCCTGCCTACCAGCTGCAGCGTGTGAGTGAACACAGCTGTTCTCAATTGCTGCTTAGTGCCAGGGTGGATAAGAGGCTGGGAGATCCAGACCAACAGGGTCCCCGCCGGTGATCCATGTCGCAGCAGCTAAATTGTATGCCGATTGTTAATTAATCTCTTTTGGTTATTCATCCATTGCCCACTCTCTCTTTCCCTGGGTATTTTACTTTGTTACTCCCCTAATCCCTTAGACCTCAAAAGGGGATTGTAACACAGATTTTAGCCAGCTTGTTGGTCTTTGTACTGGTGTTTGTCCATAGGAGCTGTAGCTCCCATTTCGTATAGGCTTCTCTCTCTGAGAACTGTCGTTATTGGGTTCATTGGGACATATTGGGCAACCCTTAGTTCTGCACTTGTACTCTGGAGAAGGAGAAAGCCGCTTCAGAAAAAACTCACATGTGAGGGGCTCCTTCATTATCATCAGCCTCCAGTGCTTGCAGGAATAAACCCAACAGCTGTGCTCATCATGTAGTGCGCTGTGTTGCACCGGCATGTTTCTAGAGTAGCCTTTTGCGTTTTAACGTTACCTGAAGGCCACTGTAGTTCCCACATGCTTGGAAAATGATGCGCAGAGTACAAAACTGTGGCACCGCCAGCCGCCATCTGACTTACGACGTTACATAAGTAAGGATGGCCTCTAAGCTAGGCGAACGGTTACCGTGGTTTTGACAGCTTCTGCTAATGCTACTGCAGTTTTGTAATTGGAGGAGTGAGCTGATGGGTAATCAGTTGGTTGCAAACTGCAACCACATCGCTAGATGACACTAAATCCTTCACAGTGTCCCTTAAATGTTCATGGGCTAGCAAGTGTGACTGATAAACACAATGAATGAATAATTAGCCGTCACCTGAAAAGACAAATGGGTGATTTACCTTCGGCTTGAAGGGTAATGTTCTCTGTTTCTTTATGCTTATCCTAACGCTCGCATTCAATTCAAGTCAAGAAGGCTGGTCTCTAGAACGGCCACTTAAATACCCTCATTTAGGTTGAGGGACTTTTTCTTTTGCTACAATAAGGCAATGACTGTAGTCCGACTGTCACTGCAAAGGACATCTAAATCCAACCTTCTATGGTCCCTCGGGGGTGGAACAAGTCACTGAACTGGACTCGTTCAGCAGAATCCAGTTCTTTCTTCCGAGGTCACTTTCTAACTTATGTAATATGGTACTAAATTATTGCACTTTGAGGTACATAATAGTATGTTAGGTGGAATTTGAAATTGGGTGTTGCGGCATTTGTAGCCTACTCGAGGGCTTCTGCTTGAGCTATTGTGACTTGGATTGTTCTGTATTTCTACATCACTTTGGAGAAAAGCATCTGCCAAATGCATATTCTAAAGAAAGAATAGAAACTTTGGCAAACACAGGGAGACAAAGTTGTCATCATCATGTCAGTGTCAATATGTCAGAGATAGGTTTGTTTTTTATTCTGCAAGATGTATTTGTTAAACAGTACTGCAGCTAACTTCCATTTAAAGTATACTGCTGCTACTGTAGCTACTTGGTATGCACCAGATGAAAGGATTATAAACAACAAATGAAATAATCAATCAAAAGAGCCAAAAAAAGAGTTTCATTCAGCTTTGAGTCACTGATCGAACACCTGCTAAGATGATCAGATTGATGGTAGGCTAAGTGTGAGTTATCAGGTCCTCAACTATGTTGTTCAGCATCATGACCTTGCAGTGTTTCAGTTCATGAAAAGACAAAATTATTTTAGATAAAGGTTTGACAGATTTGTTGACAACAGTTCTGATATTCAATTTGAATTTTTCCGTCATTGTTAAAAATAATTCAATCAGTGACGGAAAATATTTGGCTAATGCCACCTCTGATCTTGTGTGTTCAATCCAGATACCGAAATGCTAAAATGGCAAGTTGTGCTGTGGGTCTGTGACTTGGGGTTTCTTTGTCGTTGCCTGTGAACCTCACAGTGACGGACAGACTCTCCAGAGATTGTCCCAAAATGTTACAAGTTTCCTTTAGGGCCAGAAGTTGTCTCTTTTCACAAGTTGTCTTTGGTACTATATGTATGCTGTGTAGATAGGTAGATAGGTAGATAGGTTGATAGATAGCAGTGGTGTATAGTAACGAAGTAGAAATACTTTGTTACTGTACTTAAGTCGTTTTTTTGGATATCTGTACTTTACTTTACTATTTATATTTCTGTTGACTTTTACTTCACTACATTTTGCAAAGAAAACTGATACTTTTACTCCAATACATTTCCCCTGAAACCTTCGTTACTCGCTACAAAATCAAATCTATCTTTAGAAACAAAATGAATCATGAGACCAGCGTCGGGGACTGTGGTGGAACAGAGACTGCAAGCAAGCAGGTTTGGTGAATCAGTGGTCCTAGCTTGCAAGTTAAATCATTGGTTAATCACGTTAATGCACAATTGCAAACAAGTGCTCTCAAAGCCGCGGTGTTTTGATTCCCAGTGATGCCCAGGATGCTAGCTAGCGAGCGACTACATTAGTATAATTCCACTCTACGATGACTGATTTCATGATGGAGGCAGAAATGTAAGCACCTGCTACTCCCGCAACAAACTACGGTGGTGACGAAGACCAACACCCGTGGACCGTGACAGTTGTGCAGCACTAGTTGGCTAACGTTAGCTAACTTAACGTTAGCTAGCCACCACACCATAGGATTGACAGGAGCCGCGAGAGCGCAGCATTAGGGAAATCCTTCCCAGCTGTGCGCAAGCTGTCTGTGAAGCTGAACACACCTCTACCTGCCTCAGCGGCCTGTGAAAGGCTATTTAGCATCGCAGGACTAGTCTTCAGCCCAAGAAGAGCGAGACTGAATTCTCGCAATTTTGAAAACCAACTTCTTTTGAAGATGAACAGGACATTTTTCAGTAATGACTGGGTTGTTACTTTCGGTGCTGCTTTAATATTGATCATGTTTTGATATTTGAGTCATTTTGTGGATGATCAGATGGAGTTATGATGGTAGCAGTCGCCCAATTGCAGATTCAGCTTGAGCAAAACCTTTGCCTATTGTGTTCAAATTAGGCCCAGATGAGTTTACAAGGCAGGTGTCCATTCTCAAAACACTGACCTGATGCATCAAGTGGATATTTTTTGCTGAACACAATATTATGCATTTGCCCTCTACATCCTCTAGTCGGAATGAGCATACTTATAAACGCACTGTTACAACTCCTTCATAGTGTCATATTGCTTTTCGGAGAATTATGATGATAAGTTCATAGTAGATGCAAAAGTACACTTATGTACAATATATTACGTTGAACATTGTTGCTCCTGGATGGATCACAGCCAACCCAATTATTTTCAACACAGCTCCATGTCCTTGGTCATGGTGTCACAGCACGTAAAAGAATAAACTTCATAATTCTCAAAATTCTGACCCTTTGCTTTTTTATTAACAGCATTTACTTGTACTTTTACTTTCAATACTTAAGTACATTTAATATCAGAAAATTACTTTTGATACTTAAGTACAGTAAATATCAGATACTTTAAGACTTTTACTCAAGTAGTATTCTAATAGGTGACTTTTACTGGAGTCATTTTCCAGTAAGGTATCTTTACTTTTACTCAAGTATGGCTTTTGGGTACTTTATACACCACTGGTAGATAGGTAGATAGAGCTCCACCTCCTAGTGACCTTGTCATCTACTGCAGAAGAATGACTGGGCAGAAAAACATGACAAAAGAAAGTATGGAGGGGGAGGAGGAGAGATAGAGGGAGGCAGAAATGGAGAGGAGGCGTAGGAAGACATATTCATTTCTTTGAGAGTGTGTGTGGGGGAGTATGTGTCTCCTATTCAGTCCTGCTGGCCTTGTGCTTCTCTTATGTGAGCTGAAGGTTGAGCCTTGTGCTCCAATGAAAAGAACCCATCGGCAAGCAGTGAGCGCCCTGATCTTGTGTATGTCTTTTCTGTGTGTAGAGAGTACACACACACCCACCCACAGGTAGGTAGCCTTGGGCTCCTAGGACCCACACACATTGAAGACATACTCGGTCTTTGTTCCTTCCAAACAGCTCTATAGAAAAGTAAAGACAGGAGAGCTCTGACAGCCAATTCAGCCATCTCTCCAGCTTATTTAATTTTTTCTCCCTTTCTGTGTTTCTCACATGCTCCTCACCTTGATAGTCTGTCTCACCTGTTATGCGTCTCTGGCTCTGATGAGGATTTTTGTCCGTTTCTATGAGACATTTTCTTCTCTTGGCTTATCTGTTTTCCTTTACTTTGCTTACTCTGGATGTTTGTCTTTCTGTCTGTCTCCTTGTCTTTTTAGCATGTACAACCATTTATCATACGTTGACACAGGCAATGAGGGGACAACTTGCAAAATTCACTTTTGTTTTACATTCATCCTCTGTTTCCAGTTTATTTTCTTGTGTCCATCTTGGGTTTTATTTTCCTCTTTTAGCTCTCTCTCTCTCTCTCTCTCTCTCTCTCTCTCTCTCTCTCTCTCTCCTCTGTCTGTCACTGTTTCCTCACTCCAGCTCATGCCGAGTTTGCCTCCAGCCCTCCGTGCCTCTCTCTCCCTCACGGCCTGTTTTTCTCTCCTCTCTCCTTCGATCTGTTTATTCTCTGCTTGTTTTTTTGGCCTCCACAGCTCTCTCCCTCCCCAGCACCCATACCCTAACAGCACCACCTTTCCTCCTCATTCCTACCCCTTCACTCTCTCCCCACTCTCTCTTCATCCTGGCTCTCCTCCCACTTTTCTGCTTTAAATCCTTTTTTATCTCAATCATTCACACTGTTTTTTTCCCCTTTTCCCTCTCCCTATCAATATCCAGGCAGCAGTCTGTCCTTCTTTTCCAAATGTTTTTTTTTCAAACTTTACAACTTGTTTGTATTTCTCCAACGCCTGCATTCACAAAGTTGTTATGTATTTCTATGTGAAGAGCACAATGATATCAGTGTGGTACCATAAAGACATGTTTCCGAGTGACATGCACATGGTGAGTAGAAAACAGACCACAATAATTGGAAGCATAATATATGAAAATGTTCAATATCCCAAGAGGGAAACCTCCCTCTTAGCTCAGAGTGCATACTTAGCGATTAGCATTAGTTCTCTGGTCAGTACCCTGGATTGTTAATAAGGTGGTGGATTTTTGAAGAGAAAGAAACTATTTTAAAGTAATACAGCTCCCACTGTTAGCGGTGAATAGTGGCAACAGCGTACAGAGTCAGTTGTCACATGCTGGCATCTTTAAAAGTTTGAAATGCAGCCACATAGCAGCACGGCTTAAACTGCTTTCGATGCAGAGTGTATCCAGTACTCAATTTCCTGTGTCAAAAATACATTTGAAGGCAACAACAGTCTGTGATAGTGAGAGCAGCTCCAGGTGTGGTGTATTAATTACCACAGAGGATCACCTGTAGGTGCCAGGCCTTGAGGACTGGAGGTTAACTGCTCCTTCCAGCAGACATCACAGCAGTATTAATGATGGAATGAACTTTGGCCTCGTCGAATACATTAAACCCACCCCTCCCCCTACAAGCACACACTCTGCACCTCCCCTCTTGTTTCATTCTCTCTGTCTCTGTCAGCATTAAGTGCTCCCTGAGACCCCAGCTAATAGTGTTCCATTTCTCCTCATGTCTCCATTGGGAAAACCAACCGGTTGTCACTCCTGACTCATCAAATACCGACCACTGCTCGGAGCCCCCCCCCCCCTTTAGAGGCTGTATGCAATGTATCGGGCTTTAAACTAACTCTAGTGAAACGCCAGAGAATGTGACAGTATAAAATCCCGTCAATCATTAGTCAAGTTCGTTGTTGGTGTCATTGGTCATGTGAGTCGTAACTCGGTACTGACGTGAGTTGCTAGTAAGTGAAGTTAATATGGTGGTTTTGTTGCCTGTACCTAACATCCTGAAGATGGAAGTTTATTTTGAAAGCCCACTGTAACAACCTCTTGTTACCGCCGTGGGTCCTTTCCGCACAATAACGCCAGCACACGCTCAAATAGCGTTTCGTAATGTTCTTCATTGTTATTACTGCAGTTCAGGCTGGCCTAGGCCGTGCGCTTTGCTGCCGCGCCCCCGAGCGCACTGCCGTAAATGCGTTCGTCAGGATCATCTGTCGTCCTGCCCGTCGCCTGTCAGCTCCTGTCTCCTGCTTACCTCTCTCGCGCGCCTCCGTCCCTACTAATGTTTATATACGAGAGAGACAATCAAGGATCAGTTTCAGCTGCGGCTAATCAAGCCTCTTCACGGCACCGTTCCCTGAACCACTCCCCCCCACTCTGTCCCCTCTGCAGCTGCGCCCAACCACGCCCAGCCACCACACCCACTATGCATCTAACAAGGGTATATTGGCACGCCATCCCGACAAGTTACTAACTGTAGAGGGTACCTAGTGCGTCCATCTCCGATGCCGAGGGATACTGACCAAACGTTGGAATTTGACTAGTTGGGAATGAAACAAACCTACAGTAAACACAGTGTTTCACGATGTTGTCAGCCAGGACAAAAGCTAATTCGCTGACTGTTCGGGGGGCTACAATGATAAGTGTGTTTCATTTAAAGTCTTATTGATCAGCACAGCTAATTATAGCCATTTGTTCACCTGTTTGTGTGTCTGCTTCAGTCTGTATAGTGTCTGAGGTGGAGGGCTGTCCATGGCACTCACTTTAGAGGTAGTGCTTCTTGTCCTCACTGTTGATCTCAAATGTCTGTGCACAATCACCACATACCCCCACAACCCATTTTACTGGAAGGAATTAAATCCCAGTTTTAACATCTAAAACATCACGTTTTGAAGATGTATTCATAGTTGAGACCGTCACCCGTCATTAACAGTAATCTCTGTCAATGAATTGAGATAGATTTTAATCTCTTTTGATCCTCTGATGGAGATGCTTCATTCTGTAGGGCATACATTTTGAGTTGAACCGATACTGGATTTTTAAAACCAAAACAATAGCAATATTGTAGAATTAAAACATTTACAATATATCTGCCTTTTTTTCATTACACGCATAACATTTACACACAATTTATTTGTAACTAAGATATGTACTAAGCGCGACATTTTACAGTTAAAAAAAAGTTGTCTCTCTCTGTGTAACATCTAACCAATATTTTCAAGCATTACTTCTACTTGTATTTTGGGGCTTTGAGGCCAATTTGACAAAGTGGCCAAAACTGTGGAATTACAACTTTCGGGTCAGTCATGTGATGCCATTGGGCCCAAAGAGACTTTTCCCTTAGACTTACAGGGGGAGAGAGACTGTAACAGTCTGTAACTCAACGGATACTTTTTTTTAGTTAAATCAGTATGAACACTTGAATGGCCCTTAAATCATTAGGTCATAAAAGTTGTAAAATGCATCAATGGGCCATAAGGTCCGGGTAATTGTATACTCGGAAGTAAATCTTTTTTGGCTTCGTGTGACACTAAGCCACTTCAACAGGAATGAACGGGCCCCGCCTCCAACCCTGTATCCACTTCTCTTAATACATCCATGGTTCAAGGTAACACTGATGGGTTGCCATGGTTTTGGTATTGAGCACAGCCAATCCTCATCACAGCTCTCATCTGCCCTCTGCTTTACCTCTTATTTCTGTTTTTCTCTTCTCTTTCTGCTCTTCTCTGTAAAGGCAAAAACACAATAGAGACACACACAGATCATGTCTGATAGAATGCAGATGAAAACTACATGGTGCCATTGGCATAGCCGAGATATCAGGATGAGTAATACTTTGGTCAGGTTTTTTTAGAGCCCAAATTATTCACATAATAAATAGGATCCATTGATCCAACACCCAGGAGTTACCGCTTTTAAAATTTGAACAGGGAAACTACTAGAAAAGAGAATCAGCAAGTTTTCGTAAATATGATTGGCTCTCTACCTTCAGTACATTCATGCTGCTGTTACGCACCCCTCCACCTCCCCATCACCGCCCAGTCTTTGTAGATCCATCAGCTTCATCAACCCATTATTCTATCAGCCTCATCAGCCACCACCACCACCAGTGTCTACCCCGGTTACAAATCTCCCTGTAGAGTCCAAGTGCCAAAGACTCTGTCAAGACTTTATCATCACATATCATTTGTTAATAATAAACAATTATCTTTTTTTCATCTCACTTGTCTATCCTGATTGAAATACAGGTGCCTTTTAAAATGATGTCTGAGGTTCAGCACACACATCTCAAACTGATTGACTGACTGACATTGTCATCCCTGGAGCCACACCACTAGCGTGGCTGAAAATGTTGTAATATACACACCCCTCACGCTGAGGTGCAGGATATAACACACATAAGACATGGTACGCACATTAAAAGTAGAGTACAAGTGATGTACAAGCTACTAGATGCACCTTTTGGCAGGGTCTCCATTACATGATGTTGGTAGACATTAACCAAACAGGCTCCTTTGGCAGGAGACTAAAACATGTTGTTTTTGTCAGGTCTGGAGTAGGGCTGGCGTGTAACATTCAGTCTTTGGCTAGGGCAGTTGTCTGTGTCCTTTGATCTAAGAGATTGGCAGAAGCATGTGTTTTGGCAGAAGAAAAGTGGGGTAGACCAGAGAAAGGAACAAGGAAAAGGATCTTGTTGCCATGTATGTAGAATGAAGGGGGGGACCAGGATGTTTGGCAGGTGTGTAAAGAGGGAGGTAGTGGAAGGCCATGATGATCTTTTAGCCAATTCTGTAGCGAGGTCTCCTAACAGGATGACAACTTAATGAATAGAGCTTGTTTCTTCTCCAGAGGAGATTAATGAGAAGAGGTCAAAGTGTGTAAGGCCTTTACCCTAGCATATATGTATGGATACTCTGTGACTACATACTTTGAACACATGAAGTTAGATGCACAAATGCACACAGTCAAACAACTACCTGGTCAGGCATCAGCTCCTGGTCTAAAATCTGAACATGCATGGTACTAATGAGGAATATATCAAGTAACAAATATAAATTCTTGATTTCTGGCTTACTTTTTATCTTCAGCACATGCCTCCACGGAAAAAAGGAGAATCAAAAAATCTGAGTCAATCCTTGACGAATTGAAGTAAATGGGTCAACACGTAAAAAACGTTAGATTTTTGCCAAAATCTCACTATTTAAAACACTATTTACTGCCACTACCACCTCATACTTGCCTATACTGATTCGGACTCGTATGCGAGACTCGATGGGTTTAAGTAAGAATATCTGGGTAAGCCAACCAGAGGTAGAATATGGCTATGGGTCATGGTTTGAAAAAAATGTTTGGAGCAATGGGCCTTTGGAACTGTCAGCGTCTGTTTTCATGATAGCAGGCTTTCAGAGAAATGGGCTTTCAGTCCAAAGGGAAATGTTTTGGACTCTTGGGGTTTCGGAATAATGGTCCGTCGGAAAAAAATGGCATGGCACCATCTGTCCGTGCCGAAAATATGCTGGTGAATGTCTGTGGTAAATCAATGGATTTACAGTTGATGACAGAGTTTAAATAGATGTATCCTGATGGTTATTATCTTGAAAAATCCAGGCATTGTCCAAAAAAAACTTTTCCACCACATTTTCCCTGCCTCTGCATTCTCATGCCCTACTGACTGCACTTCAGCATATTGTGGACGAAGCAGGTTACATCCTCCTTGCGCTCACACAGAGGACCTGATTATCATAAGAAGACATCTTCAAAAAGATATGGAGATGAAAAGTGCTTACCCACTTCCTGTCTCTTATGTCTCAACCTGTCTGTCTCTCGTTTTTTCCACCTTTATTAGGTTTTATCAGCGCTCTTCTCTTGCTGTTGTCCTCTTCCTGTTTTGCCCGGGTCAAGGTTTATGAACGGTGGAACATCTGTTGTGTCATCAAAACTGCGTTCGCTCTAGCCAACTGCATATTTTTCTGTCTTATTTTCCTCACCCATTCAAAGAGAAACATTCCTCCTTGACGGAGGATAATGTAATGAAAACACGCCTCTGTGAGTGACCTTGAGGATGAAAGATTGCAGCGCCACAGAGTTCTTTCGCAAGGATGAAATCCCATTCAGCTCAATTCAATATTTAGTTAGACAATGTTTAGTTTAAGGCGCTTTCTTGACCTTTATAGCACATACTGCCTCATCAAGAAAACATATAGACCAAAGACATAAGTATGGTTGACGAGTTGTGAAGATGATCATCCTTATTTCCATATGATGTTCTGCCTAATTAGTCAATTTAACAGATGTGAAAACAAGCAGCCACACTCACATCAAAGGACTTGCTCTGCATTTTGACCTTTAAGACTCTCTTACAAATTGTGTATATTTCACTGTCTATCACCCTCATCCTTGAGCAAGGCACTGAACCCCTTTTCACTTCATCTCTCCAAACGCATGTCTATGGGCCCTAATGTGTGCGCATGTGTTTATTTTGGGCCTGTGTGTGAGTGTAAAATAATAAGTGAAACAATTGAAGGGAAAAATAATTATTGTTCTTCTATTAAAAGAAATAGCCAAGTTTACACAAAATTTGACTTTTCTCTGACTGATTTATTAGAAATGTACATTTGATAATATATAAACTCAATATTTTCCTTTAAATGTTCATCCCTGATAGGATGCTCTCTCGTAAGCACCCTGCCCTTCTGTGGTCAGTAAGAAAAATAATCATCTTCTGCCTCTACCTCAAACTCTCTCTCTCTCTCTCGCTCTCTCACACACACACACACACAGCTGCTTCTGTACCACAGGTGTTAGGGCTTTGCCAGAATTATACTATCAATTCCAGGAGCTCTCGTCGATACTGGATTGCCTGTATGTGCAAACGTGTGTGAGCATGTGTGTCAGAGAATGAAAGAGATAGATTAACCCGTCGTCTCCTTCTTTCACTGTTTCTCTGTCTTTTCATCCATCTGTATCGCTCCTGGGCTGCAGTTGATTCTTTTAATGGAGAATTCAAACAGACCACCACCCCCCCCCCTTTCTTCCTTTCTCTCTGTCTCATTTCCCAGCCTGTCTCCTTTTTATTCTGTCATCTTTCTCTATCTCTGTGTCTTTCTTTTTTGCCTCCCTCCTTCTCACCTGCCAAAGTTATCACAAAGCGTATTTTTCTCCTCTCTGTTGTGGCGGCGGTACTTCTGATCAATGCGATGGAAAGGCCAGAGAGAGGGAGGGCAGGAAGGGGATGAGGGGATACGAAATGCAGTAATCGAGAGAAGGGGAAAGAGCGAGAAGGTGGATTTTTATTTTTATTTTTTTTTGTATTTCTACCTTCATTCCTCAATTTATTCAGTGTGGCTTTGTGGCACAAGGTACTGCCTGTGCCAAAGCACACTCTATATTATCCATCGGGCTTAATAATAATAATCATCATCAGCTTTATCCAAAAGTTTGGCGCGCCTCTCCTCACACAGCGTTGCCAACAGCGGCGTGAAAAATACATCAAAACGTGTGGCCTGATCAGGAATAGTGTGCTATCTATTTTTCGGAGTGATTCGCCTAGCGGTTTTCCCAAAAATCCCCAAAAACTGAGCAAAATTTCTCCATTCACTTGAATGGGGTTGCGGCGTGAAGAGAGCTAAAAAAAACACTTAACTTTGGGCCCATATTGACTAGCCGTACATTAACGTAGAAACATGATTCAAAGTTTAAAACGTAGACAAAACGCTGCACTTTATTGAGCCAAATGGACATTTTGATAGCTAGCACAGTTTTCATAAAGTCACAGATTAAGTTTCAGGAAAATGTTGGGTCTGTTTCAGATTTTATAATGGGTGTGTATTGCACAGCTCGTTAAGAGCTAGAGTGAGAGCATAACTGTCAAAGTGGAGCGGAGCAGGAAAATCTTCTGTGATTTTTCCAAACAAATTGCTCTAGCTCCCACAATTTTTACTCTTTATACACCATTTTTTGGCCAAAAAGCTTGGAAATGTTGTGCTGTCGCACACAGATGTCTGTGGAATCCAACGGACTTACACATTTGGCTCAAAGAGCTGCAGAGCGACATGAACTCCAACCAACTGATCCATTAGACTCCATTAGTCAATCTAACTGTCTGTCTGCCTGTCTCACTCACTCACTCTGTCTCTCTCTCCTCTGTCTATCTTTCTGTCTGTCTCTCTCTCTCCCTCTCTGTCTCTCTCTATCATACAGTCATTCAGGTCTCAGATATTTTTAGAGGACTTTTCCCCTCCCCCCATTTCAAATTAAAAGCCCCACAGAATGAATTCTAACTGGAATGCTTGTGATGAAGCCTCTCATTTTAGTGTCAAACATTATGATTCTGTCTCCTCTCCCCCTCTCTCACCCACCCAGTCCCACCCTTTCAAAATAAAAGCCCCACAAATACAAGATTCAATCCAAGAGTATGAATCTAAAATGCAGAAAAGAGAGTAGCACTATCTCAATTGAACCTGAATGACACTACCGGTAACATTGGCGTGTGTATATATTGCGATTTCTTCGGGCAGTAGAAGCCACACTGTCAAAATTTCTTTAGGAATTTTCTAGTTCTTTTTCTCCAACGATGTCTCTTCCAGCCTCGCCGGCCCTATGCCCCCTGAGAGACAGAAAGTGCCAAACCAACAAACTGTATGTCAGTCGTCTCGTCAGCAATCACTCTGCAGGAGACAGAGGGAGAGAAAGAAAGGAGAAAATAGAAGAGAGGGAGAGCAAAGAATCCAAGGAAGAAAATAGACAGCAAGAAAGAGAAGACATGAAAGAAGAAAGCAACACAAAATGGATTTGAAGAACAAGTTGTTTTGATGCACCTTCATCATCAAAGGATAATTGTGATTTATTACTTGGATACATTTTTTTGCGTTAATAAAACTACTAAATATTTATGGTATATTTCATTATTTTTCTTAACCAGGGATAAGAGCTTTCTTATCATTTTGTTATAGGATTGACCATACTGTACCCGAGTATCCCAAATATTTACGTTGCACTTGGCAGTGTTATGGGTTGACAGCTGAATGGAGGAGACTGTTAGCTGCACTTCACAAGATCACACACTCACCAGATCTGATTTTAATTTTACATTGGTTGCTGAAAAAAAATAAGTACCGGACTGGCGTGTGATCACATCTAAGTTTGCGCCAGTGTCCACTCCCACAACCAAAAAAAATAATTATAGTAATTTGGGTGAACATCGCAATTATGGGGGATGTCAGGGGGATATGCAACCCTGTTCTCTGCAGCTGTTATGGTGTATTCTGACAAGACATATTTTCTATTAAAAATGTCAATATTTAAAAGAAAATTGCACGTAAACCCAGACAGTGTAGATGGATGGATGGATAGAGAGATAGAGAGAAGTGAGGAAGTGAGTCATAGTTAGTCATCTAGCCTTGTGGTTTCTCTATCAAACATCAAAATCACCCGACTGACCAATCAATTTAGTGACATTAGCACAGTGATTAACCAGCAGCTTGCTACCAGGCTGCACCAGCGGCGTCTCTAGATGAGGATGCATGTCTGTACGAGCACGGACGGGTAAATTAGTGTCTTTTTCTTTTTTCTTTTCTTTCTGTAGCTTCACAGAGTTATCACTTGTGTGTGTTGGCGGTTAAGCGGGCGTGCTGCTATAACCCTGAGTCTGTGAAAGACTGCTTCCTCTCCTTCCCTCTTATCTTTAAGTGCGTTGATTTTGTGAAAATTTGACACGTTGCCGACACGTGCCATCCACGTGAAAACAATGTTATCACCTCTGTGACTTCAGATGTAAATTTCACGTTTTTGGCTCCTCTGGCCCCCCCACACCGCGTCATGGTCGCTTTCTGCAGATTGCATCCTCAGACATGTGTTTTTTTTTTTTTTGCCACATCGTACACTGACTTTGTGTAAGACATCCTGAGCTGGCCTATAATCCTTCCTGTAGTGTCAATGTCTCCTCAATAAACTGTTAGGACTTATTTCTCTTCTCGTTCTAATAGTGAGTGACAATGACTTCTGGTCAAAACGAGGAATTAAGGATTCTGTCATCTCCCCCCTCCTCCTCCACACGACTGGCCAGAATGGTCCAGAAATGTCATGTCCTGCTGCTAATGAGGTGGGAGTGTGTATGGGAGTGTGCAAGGCTAAGAGGAGTTTAAGGCTTGCATGTCTGCAGAAGGTGGAGTGAATGCACACACACACACACACACACACACTGACATTTAGCACAATTTTGTTTCAGTGTCTGGCCTTCAGACTGCCCGGTCCTCATTCTCGCTGTCACGCACACACAGGATTCTGTACTCCTTTGCCTTACCTTCTCTCTCACACACACACACACACACCCTTATATTTTCTGTGAATTATTCTTTTTACTTGTTACTTAAAGCTAGAGAGGGGGTGTGGCTTATCGCCCTGGAAGCCTTTATCAACTAAGCCATTTATTTATTACACTAAACGTCTTCTTTTCTGGATTTATAACATCATCTGAAGGAGCTCCGTGGATTTCATCGAGGTGTATTTCCTGTCTCTAGCGACACGGCGGCTGGTTTACTACAGCTGTACGAACCTAAAATACACAGATTTTGCTGTGATTTAATTGCAATAAAAGTTTGAATTCATGTTTTGGTAATTCTCTCCGCAAGACGACAAGCAAATAACTTTTGAATCGTTCGGTGCTATTCTATGCTAATACTGTAGCAGCTCCATCGAGGCATAAATACGTCACCGTCTTTTTCATTATTTGTACCATATGGTTTACACACATACATTTGTACACATAGTTTGGTCCGGTCTCTATTGATATGAGGTATCGTAGAGCTCTGGGTGCCCACCTATGGCTACAGTATTTTTTTCCTGATTCAACGACGGCAGGACGTCACTGATGACAGGAGGAGCGTCTCAACGCTGATAGGCTATCGCGCCGCAGCGTCACGTGATTTTTTTTTCCCCCGGAGTGAACATTTTCAATTTGCATCAATCGCGCCATGCCATCGCGAATACGCGTCACTCCAGTCTCATCGCGTCTGTGCATAGATTTTGTATGTTATTTACTCGCGCGAATAATTCGCGGCCGTGTTTGGTGCGAACACACCTTTACATTAAACAGTTGCTCTCTGGGTGAGGTTTCCATTTGCTGAGGCCACGTTGAAATGGCCCAACAGGCTGTGTGCTACTGACTGTTCCCAGCTTGAACCTTTTGTGCTTCAACAAAAATGTAACATTTCCCTGTGCTAAAATGGCTCTCTAGGCTTTTGGTGTAATGACTGAATTTTATAGGAGAATACATTTGAAAAGGATATATAACTGAATGGGGTATATTGTATGCAAAAAAGTGCTTATTATGTTTCCACTTTGCAGAGAACCATCTTTGTACCTGGTAGAATGAAATACTAAAGGTAAAAGCTAATGCATTACACTACCAATACTTACCCCAATTAAAACTGGAAGACTCCCCTTTGACCAGCTTGGGAGCAAGCCCTGCGAAGAATACATTTTGCAACAGAGAGATATTTTAAAACAAAGAAGAGAGAGGGAAGTTTAATATTATTCATATACATTTACACCCACCACTCATCACCCATCCAAAGGAATTAAGTTGAAAATAGGTGAAGTCTGCATTTAACCAGTTCTAATAAGGCTTAGTTTATGAATTCACTAGCTATTTAAATCAAAGCAGCATTCCAAACACTGGTGAGACATGTTGTCACTTATATTTATATTAATTATTGTACTTTTTTAGCCCTATAACAACTCTGCCAACAGGCGCTTTATTTTATTGATTTATTTTAATATTAGTTTGCAATATTTGTATTGTTTACAACTGACAAAACACTTGACTTGGTCATTGATGCTTTTCATATATATAGTTATATAATAGTGTATACACAGATGTTTCACTACTTGTGTACATATTGTAACAATCCTGTCTTTTGTATACCTTTATTTGTCCAGCTCTGTTGTCCTTGCAGGTGTCAATGCTGAAATCATTTTGAACTCTTAGCTACTCATTCATATATATTGTAGAATCAGACTTTCATACATTCTTGGTATTATTTAACATTCAAATCCCATTTAAACTATTTGAAAATATAAAATATCTCAAGCTCAGTAAAACAGCCCCTCTCATTGTTTTACATAAGTGTATTGGAGGGACTGTTGAGAGCTAGAGTGGGTCACATCGTCGCTAGTGTAGAGTGGAGTGGATTTTTAAAATCTTTTGAAAAAAATAACTCAAACTTGCACCCGTTCCAACAATTTTCACTCTCTATACATCATGTAAGAAAATATCAGGAGGGGAGCAAGCAGTGGTTTTCTAACATGCGCCGATCGCCCCCCTTTTTCTACATCACACACACAAATTTCACGCGTTCTCAACGGGGGTCCTAAATCCTCTCGTAAAAAAATCTTGATATGATAGGAGCTACATTTGTATAGCTTAAACTTTGAGCTTAATTTAGCAGTTACCATCACCATGGCAACCTTAAATTGCTGCTCGACAGGGACAGCTGATTGAGATTTGCTAATTAGTGCAATTTGACACACAGAGGCTACTGAAGAAAGCTGTACACAGTATTTACTCCATACTGCGTTTGTCAGTAGTATGCAGTATGAAACCGTTAAATTGATTTATTTTGCAGTATGCTAGGATTTAAATTTTAAACAAGCTCTTGAAGCACTGGACAATTTTTTTCACAATATTATCAAAAAGTACAACTTGAGCTGTGAATTATTTTATTTTTTTGCTTGTGACCAATGTTTAATCTAAAAGATACTGCATGCATTATCTCTCCCACCCCTTAATTTATTCAAACAGCTCATGGTGAAATTAGGGAGAGGGGAGACTGTAAATATAAAACGTCGGTCGACAAAATGTGCTCAAACTGCTTTTTCAGTTACAGCAACTAAACAGTAGAAATTCCATCCCTACAAATATTAGAACAAATTAGTTTTAGTCAGTTTAAAAATAATGTTAAAACGCGTCATGGAGGCTTGTGAAGCTTTTCAACTCAAAAAAGGATGATAACCACAATTTTCCGTTACTTTTTATTGAACATTTGCGTTGTGATATTTAAACAAACCATCTATCAACAGGGAAATAAAAGCCTCTTGTCAACAAGAACGGTCTCTTGAGAGAGCTCCAGCCGAGGAACGTCCCGCCGCTGCTTCCATCAAACTGTACCGCTCCAGCCAGCTCACAGCGGGGTCTGTGAGTGTGACTGGCTAACTAGCGGCACCGGCGGTCGTTAACTTGCTGTTGCGCCAGTTGGTGGAACTTCTCAACTCAGTAAATGACTTGCCATCAATTTTTCATAAAATTGACAATATTCAATATCTACGCAGTTGCTTGCTTCTCCATAAAAAAAAAAAAACGGTCAGAAGCGAATTCACTGAGAACATAGCAAACGGAAATACTGTTGTTGTGACCACAGACTGTGCCGTTGCAGTGCTTTGCATTGATGGATACAGTAGGCAATAGTACCAGAGATTTTTTCCGAATCAGTACAACATCCGGGTGTGTCCCAACTTAGTCTGTCATGCCTTGTTTTAACCAGTCTCTAAATTCTCCTGTCATTTCAGATCCAGTGCCTCCTTTCAGCCTCTGATTACCTCACTCTGAGTTTCCCCACCCATACTCACCTGCACCCATTACCTTGTTAGTCCCTCTGTGCACCTAAACCGGTAAAACACGAGACAATCTGCCAGACTGTCTAGTGTTTTGTTTTTTTTTGCCTAGTTTTCCAGGAATTATTCTGTTATTCTTTTCTGCCCGTCCCTTACCTTTTGACTGTGTGGTTTGACCCTCTGCTTGTAGTAAGTAAACCACTTCTACCTGAACTTGAGATGGTGTGTTGTCATGCTTTTGGGTTCAAGTCTACATCCAGTTTTTACAGGGTGTCGTACCACCCCTTCATAAAAAAGTCCCAAAGAGTAACTGTATCTTAACGGAAAACTCTGCGGATTAATTTAATCTACGATTAGCTCGAATTAGAGTTTTTCAAAAATAGGTTTGAAAGATTTAGAACTGAGCAAAGCCGGTTAACTTTTGTCTGCTCCCTATTCCAAAACGTTATTGTTTGCGAGCTAGCTAACTAAAAAGGTAGTTAGTTAGTTGGTTAGTTAGCCAAAATGTTAGCCAAATGTTACTGATGATGGCTCGGCAGAGAAGCTCTCATTTCTCTCCCTTTGAGAAAAACTGTTGGCCGAATGAATGGATTAATACTGCCAAATAATGGAGCAGCAGCACAGTAATAACAAAAAAAAAAGAGGACTGTTGGTCCAATCTTCCCATCAATCCATTGCAAAAACCTCCTCAAGTGCACGTTTAAGGTTAATACTGGATCACATTTCAAATTTGAGTTTAAAGTTTTGGCTGCACGGTGATGTAGTGGCTAGCACTATCACCTCACAGCAAGAGGGGCCCGGGTTCGATCCCTGATCCCGGGTGGTCCTTCTGTGTGGAGTTTGCATGTTCTCCCCGTTCCAGCGTGGGTTCTCTCCGGGTTCTCCGGCTTCCTCCCACAGTCCAAAGACATGCAGCTCAGGTTATTTGGAGACTCGAAATTGCCCGTAGGTGTGAATGTGAGCGTGAATGTTTGTCTATCTCTACATGTGCCCTGCGATGAACTGGCGACCTGTCCAGGGTGTACCCTGCCTTCGCCCAATGTCAGCTGGGATCTGCTCCAGCGCCCCGCGACCCTGAACAGGATAAGCGGTTTGGATAATGAATGAATGAATGTTTGAATCAAATTCAACTGCTTCTTTATGTAAATTAAAGCTCCCAATTAGCTTTTCAACATCCAGCCTTCACACCACAACTTGTTCAGTGTATTTCCTTGCCGATATTTATTTTTCTGTGCAAGTACATCAAGAGAGCATGCAAAAAAGCCGAGTGAAATTTGTTGTATGTGCCCACATACTTGACCAATTAAGGTTATATAAGGTGTACCATGCCACACTGCATTTGAGGATCCAGGCAGGAATGACCACTCCAGGAATTTCTGTGAACACACAAGAGTGTGATGAGTTTGAATGAGCCTCATGACAAGTGAACATACTACACTGTACACATAGTAGGCTACCACATAGAAACATTACTAAATTAGACCAAGACTTTAACAACAAAGCTCAACAAAGCCTCAGTTACTTTTATCATGAATGCTACAGTGATGCACAGATGCCCTTAGGCCAGCGGTTCCCAAACTTTTTAGGCCACGCACCCCCTTCTACATCCCAACCGGGTTCACGCACCCCCAATCCCCTACACCTTAAAAAAAAAAAATCAACAGAGCCTATTTATAGCCGCATAACAATCGGACCAATGAGAGAACAGTTTGCTCGCGCGTGGCTTTGTTTACAAGATTTAGTCCGCTGTTAAATGTTGCAGTGTGAACACAAACCGAACAAAGGGGCAACTGCAACATTGTATCATATTAATCCCTGAATCGGAACAAAGCGAACTACGGGTGTGAGAACGCCCTGAAACACTGCAACAAAGTTTCAATACATTTCAGTTACACAAGGCGTCACTTTTAAAGAGCAAAGGATGGCGAGGACACACACACAGGCTCAGATGCAGATTGCATCACATTTAATTTACAATTAACCATACATAGCGGTTACATTAATCTGGATCGAATTACAATAAAGTTACTCTCTCCAATCATACGTACATTCCACCATCTCTTTGGCAGCTGGTAAGCACACGTCTTCGGCGATTGTGTGAGGCAGCCTCTTGCTATTCTGTAACTGACCAGATATGAAGCCCGTAGTGCGTGTTTTGTAGACCCAACACATGAATGAGACTGCAGTTGTTTTTGGCTGTTTTGTAACTCCTCCGATTTCGATATAAAAAATGTAAGGGGCTTTTGACTTGCACTGGCATGCTTGGTGTTCAGGTGGCGACGTAAATAAGAGGGCTTCAGACAGCTGTTAGCCAGAACCTCACTGCACACCACGCACTGTGGCTTTAGGCAATCTGCATTGCCACAGATCATTTTCATAATTGTTCCTCTTTTTTTTCCCAGTCTGATGCTCACTCTCGTTTCCTCTTTTTTCCCCTTGACTCGGCGATGGGCCTATGTGCTCCCGATTTGTCTGTGCTATCCCTTCCTCCTTTTCGGTCTCTCCCCAACGCATCTCTCTCTCTCTCTCTCTCTCTCTCTCTCTCTCTCTCTCTCTCTCTCTCTCTCTCTCCTCTTTTATGACTGATGGCTTCAGATGTCCCACCTGACAGTTTCCCAGATTTCAGCCAATTTAGCATATTTGCATGAACGTTGCAGAATGAATGAAGTTAGCTGTTAGCTGACGTTAGCTGCACAAGCTAGGCTACGTGTAGGTGTGTGTACGTACAAGACAGTCTGGCGGCAGGAGCTGAAGTGCATTTATTTATTAAGTTGTAAGTTTTTAAATTTAAATGTTACAAAGGGAATTTTTATAATTCATGTTTTTGTGAAAAATCCCACTTAAATTTT
Organism: Anarrhichthys ocellatus; assembly: GCF_004355925.1. Lineage (NCBI taxonomy): Eukaryota > Metazoa > Chordata > Actinopteri > Perciformes > Anarhichadidae > Anarrhichthys > Anarrhichthys ocellatus. The sequence goes on along the minus strand of NW_022280110.1, from coordinate 1,125,730 downwards.
TTAAAATTATATTTAATATCAATTATTACACCATTAGACCACCATTACATTTTTCCTCTCGCGCACCCCCTGGAGGCAGCACCACACTTTGGGAATCCCTGCCTTAGGCAATTAATTTAACCCTCTGATGCTCCAGCAGATTTGTTAGGTGGAACGCTCCAATAAAAACATATTGTGTGGTTGTGTGTGTGCATGCGTAACCCCTCTCCAACTTCTCTCCCTAGGCTGTTACTGTAAATAATAATGCGTTCTCAGCCTGGTTAATCTAGAAAAAGTTTGAACTTCACAGTTATGAATTGCTTGACATTACCCATCTGTCTTTTTGACACCATGCGTTCACTGTACAACAATCTGCTTCATACACACACACACACTCCCTTGTCTCTCACTACGGTTGTTTCACTTGTGCCCTGTTCTCCGCAGCTCGCACACACAAACACAAATGTATTTCAGCATATCCACACACACACACACACATGAGAACACGGCAGAAAACATAGCGTGCGCACACACACTTGAACTCAAAGGGAAAATAAAAGGCACTGGAAAACGGCTTGCCTCCCTGCCTCTCTCCATATGCTTTGTCTGCCCTCATTAAAAGTGATGGGTGCACATCACACGCACACACATGCGGACACACACATCAAATCATATCATACCCAACTGTCATATTAGTAAAATATTAATGGTGAGCACGCCTGCTTGATATCCTCTTACTGTGTGTGTTTGTGCATCAGTTCCCTGTCAGACGGAGGCTGTGTGTGTGTGTGTGTGTGTGTGTGTGTGTGTGTGTGTGTGTGTGT
>NW_022280110.1:1093712-1124917 GCF_004355925.1 Anarrhichthys ocellatus | reverse complement strand
TGTGTGTGTGTGTGTGTGTGTGTGTGTGTGTGTGTGTGTGTGTGTGTGTGTGTGTGTGTGTGTGAAAGAATTAAAGAGAGAAACAGAGACAAAGATCAGAAATCTGTGTGGCCATCTTACATGAAGGAAGACTGAAGTAATTGGGTCGAGAGAGAGGTAGAGATAGAGAGGGAGATGGAGAGAGCCTGAGAAAAAGAGTAAGAGAAGGATGACTAGAAGAGTGGAGAAATAATAGAAACATATGGAAATGGTGGAAGAGAAAGCAAACCAGGAAGAGTTCTCCACCCGTGGAAAAGAGATGCAAGCCAATGCACAGTTCAAAATGTGAATAGATGCCATTCCCATTAAATGTAAACTACGTGTGTGTGTGTGTGTGTGTGTGTGTGTGTGTGTGTGTGTGTGTGTGTTTGCATTTAGAGGCTGTAGTTTCTCTTTTCTGCAGGATGCCATTGTCAGAATATACATTGTCTGGTGAGGGAACACTGGAATATCTCTGACTCAATAAATCCAATTTTTGTAATGATTTTTATAACTAAGTGTTGTCTAATGTGCATCTTGACGACAGATGCATATCAGATATACAACGTTTCGGTCATGGACCTTCATCTAACATCCAACTGACAGTAAAAAAAACCACAACATCTTTATTCGAGAGCCACAGACTGCAACAATCAAAATGGGAGAATATCCAGCTTCGATATGAGACTTGAACCAGTTATCATCGATTTGAATAATTGTTTTGCATTGCCCAGTATTTTTCACAGGTGCATGTGAATTGACTTTGATTTGTGATCTTGATTGGTCGTTGCAGTTTAATGATGTTTGATATTGTGTAAAAAACATCCAGGACTGAAACATTTGTGAAATTGCCCCCTTTTTTTTTTTGACCCCGCCACGGCACCCTGGGTAGCCAAAGCGCTCTGGATCTACCTTGCCTGGGCCCTTGGATGGCTCAGTCTTCAAGTTTTACAGCCTGAATATGAAAGTGTACCCAGATACAGTGATGACTTGAGGATCAGGGGAGCCTCTACACTGCCATAGTCCACCCACACAGGTGTTTTCACTTGTGTACTGATTACACCTCTTCTGGTGCAGAGTCTCCTCCAACAGTTTAAAGTTGTGAAAAGATGATCACAGCATCTCCACCACCTGCTGCTGATTGATTTATATCTCTCATCATCATTAAGCAAATCTTAATTTTCAGTGTTGCATTGCTTCTTCAGATTTGGTATTTTGTTGTCTCTGGAAAAATTGTATTCATTCTCCAATTTGTATTTGTATTTATTCCAAGAACATTTACACCTGACAAAAGTTTAAGACTTAATTAAAAAATATGAAAATGTACAATAGAATATGATAAACAAACAACAATAATTACATTAAAATAAATCTTCAGTGTGCTATTCTGAACATCCAGCATCTGTTTCCCGGCAACGTCCTTTGAACGGCAGGAAGAGCTTCAGAAGACGGGGTCGGAAAAAACCACACAACAGCACTGAACTCTATTTGACAAGTGATCTCTGGGACGCATGTTGCAAACAACCGCCACATCGATGGTTGCCCAGCAACACAGGCGGTAGCACAAATGATAACAAGCAACCTTGTCAAACAACCAGCCAACAGGGGAAGCGCGGACACCCGGGGCAAGTGGTCACAACATGTCGGTGCACGAAGCTAATACCGGGGACATCGAGAAGGACGAAAAATGGAAAAGGGACACCAGGAATAAGGCAAGGTGTGGGAAAGTAAAAGAGATCGTTGAGAAAGCGATAGAGCAGGAGGAGGAGGTGAAGGGAGAAGGATGTGGGGTACCTTGAAGGAGCAGCACAGTTAAAGAAGACAAAGCGTTATTGCTGCTCGGCTACACGGGGATGAGCAGAGGGTCTCTCTTTCCGTCTCTCTCACACACACAAATACACACTAGGGGCAGAGGGGATGCCTCTGTGGGCACCAAGGTCCTTCCTCTCGGTAAATTAAAACCATTAATAACGAACAGGGAGAAGAAGGGGGGAGGGGGTAGAGGGCAGGGAGAGAGAAAGAGAGAGATGTAAGAGAGAGAGTGATTTTTCAGGGGATGGTGTTTTAGAAAGAAAGATTGGTGAACGGGAGGTAAACTGAAGGGGAACTGGTGCAACAGAGAGAAAGTGTAGAGAGGACAATGAGAGATACACTAGGGGAACTTTAGGAGAGCATGGGGTGGCTGTATAAATCACTGTGATTGGCTGAAAAGAGAAGTTCTGGAGTCGTGCGTGTGCAACTTTATGGCTGTGTCCAATGGCCGTGGTTTCAAACAGATGGAGAGTCTGGAGATACTAAGTACAAAGTGTGTATGTATGTGAGGCTTGTGTGTGCATGTGCAAAAATGTACTTTCAGATGTGTCTAGTGAGAGTAGTGAGAGCGTGTACGGTGTCTAAAGTGATGTCCTGGGAGGGTGCATGAGTGTGTGTGTGTGTGTGTGTGTGTGTGTGTGTGTGTGCGTGTGTGTGTGTGTGTTGTGTGTAGTGGCCTGGGAGAGCACTAATGTCTCATCTGTCTTCTGGAGTAAAACAGTGTGAAAACAATAAACAGCGCTATGCGATGACACAGGGAGAGGGAGGCCAGTGAGACAGGTTCAGAAACAGATGGAAAGACAGTTTGAGTGTGATAATGTGTGAGAGGAAAAGAAAGATATCAGGGACTGGTAAGATTGGACTTCAATTAATTGCAGACATTTGGGAACACTAAAATCCATCAGGACTTAGTTGGAGCGACGGGTGGATGATCAGATCGGTTGTAAACAAGCTTAAAGCATATAGCCAGAATGTCTCTAGCCTATCGTAGATATTAAGCAATGTTTCATATTTCTTAACGTGAAACGTTTCAAACAAAAAACATATTTTTTCATGTTAAGAAACCCATTTTGATTTAGGATATTATGTCATTTGATTACTTCAAATTGTTATAATTATGCCATGGAGCGCTGCAGGAATGAGTCCTAAAACATTTTGTTAGCATTTTTATACTTTCGGTCACCTCGTCTCAACGTCAATGGTTTTTGTTTAGATTCTTAAATACAAAATACGTCAGCAGATCACCCTCTTGAAGCCGTTACGTGTCTTTAAAAAGGCAGTTGCTAACAAATGGCTAAATAAGACGACAAAACGTCATTAAGCCGAATGATAGTCCGCCTTTAGCTTAGTGGCGTATTTTGGTTTTAGCCTAACATTAGCTTTTTACGTCAGGTGATTGCATTCGCACATCATAAAAGTGGTGTTCATATTTGACGATTTACTTGCTAAACTTTGCCTCTGAGCTTATTTTGGGGATTTTGCGGAGGTATCCATTAGCTGCCAGGTTGGCCTACAAAAGGACATCATACCTGCTGCCCTCTATAGAAAGTGCAGGTCTGATTTAATGACGTGCAGAACATGTTAATAACTGAGTCAAAAGAAACAATGAAAAATGAAGTTGGCCCGGGTTTTTGTGAAAAGGTGTCTTATTTGTTACAATTCAAAATGAGCGTACAATCATAGAGAGTTCTGTAGTCTGTGTATAAAGTAATGATAATATAACTGTAAAGGCAGTGCAAATGGCGTTGGTACCTTGTAGTAAAAGCTACATCCAACGATCATTATTAGTGAAATTGCCTATAGCAACTGTAAGCCCCCCCCCCCTCTCTGTTGTTCACATGTTCATTTATGTTCATTTAAATCTGCCAGATAGTTCAGCGGTTCCGTAAGCAGCTCCAGCCTTGAGTCACTTCACTGAGTTTTTTCATCAACACGCACACACACACACACACACACACACACACACACGCACACTGATACAAGCCTATTCATGCACATGCTCACAGCCATTTACACACACACACACACACACACACACACACAGCTGAATGAGTTTGGTCCTAACAAAAAGATGTTACAGAGTGTCAAACCAATATCTGTCTCTCTTCACTGCTGCCTACCTCTCCATTTTCAGCTCAAGGACAGAGAAAAGAGTGCGAAAGTGAGAGAGCGACTGACAGGAAGAAAGAGACAAGAAGAGTGATATGAGAGAAACCTTTCATTTTAATACATGCAGGCTTTTCAATCAATGTTACAGAACATCTCTATTCACAGTTGAATGGCTAAGAAAAAAAACATTAAAAAAGAAACGGCTATGGCAATGTGAAAACCCAGACCATTTCCCATAGAATTATATCTGTGAAGTTGATACACCTTCATTAACAGATAACCATGACATCAGCATTAAACAACCAATGTAAAGGTTTAAGAGGTCTTAATACAGCAAGCAATGCCTTTAATAGTCCATAATCATTACAATGAAAAGAGAACCTTGTGAGGAGTCTTGAATTTTGTATGTGAGTCCTTGCACAAAGTTGCTTGCACAAATAAATGCACAGGAGGTGATTCAGGGGTTGTGGGTGTGGATTGAAGTAGCTGGAGGTTGAGATTTTTTAAATGTGTTTGGAAATCTAAGAATTGAGCAAAAAGAGGAAATATTAGTGACACTGGCAAAGCACCACTGGCATACTGTGCTCAGTTTGTTTAATGACAGTAAAAATGTTTTCAAGATATCCCGTATGAAGTCACCAACATGTGTCTATAATGGTACGATTCTTCTTATGAAGATAATAGTGACTACGTTAACATACGCAAAATATGACGGCTTTTGGCCTCATTCTGAAAAAGACATATTTCATACCCAGCTGTTTCCGTGGCTGATGAAAATAAATATTCCATTCATATTCCCGTTTACATGCAGCAGTCCATATTCTGATTAGACCGTGCAAAGGCAGCCTCCGTCTTCCATTCCTTCAACCACCTTCTTGAAAAGGTAAGCTTTGTGATATTTGTGCATTTCCAAAATCAAAAATATGTTTATATCCAAGTTAAGTTTAAAAGTAGGTGTGTTCCTTCCTTCGAAATGGAAATGTGGTGTTTTCTTTGGGGCATTCTTCTCTGCAAACAGGCATGTGGCCGTGTGTTGCAAACTGCGGTAGAATCCCAATTAAGACACATTCCGAATGTGCTGTATACATTTCCAAAGGATGCTCCTAAAATCTGAATAATATCAATAAGACCTAATTCAAAATATCTAAAGGAATATGCTATCTACGTGACGCATATCACATTTGGAATATAGTCATGAACGAAATAATAGTGGAATATAAAGTGCATTTAAAGTCACTGTCAGGGGAGAGCACATAGTGACACTCCCATCGTCAGGAGCTACAGCACACAGATACAATCCATGCTTTTGTCTGTAACAATCTACTGATGAACTGGGGTCAGATATTGAGCTAAATTTTAAGAAAAACCTCTCTGTGAGTCTGTAAGTGACATTTCAGAAGCCAAATGAAACGAAATACAATCAGCCTGAAGCAAAACACAAACCAGCAGTGCTGCCCTTTAAAGCAATGGGCCTGACTAGATTATATTTAAGTCTCCATCCAGTCAAAAATGTGACACTAGAAGGCTGATTTTACATGAATCTGCTAAAGGAGAAAAGTGTTTTCCTTTTGAATTTAAGACGTTTTAATAATTCAATTATTTAGAGTAATTGCTAATTAATATCAACAGATTAAAAACAATTTCAAATCGCAGCCGCCTTGTTTTGACAACACTGCGATTAGACAAATATATCATTCACAAATTTGTGAACCATAGATCAGCTGTGTTGCATAATGAACTCAGGAGAAAGGAAATGGAGTGATGGAAGACTTGGAGAGAGAGAAAGTTAAAGCTGCATAAAGACGACCACTAGCATTCTGCCAGTATTGTTTAGCGATTACAAGACAAGCTGTCGTGTGTGTAATTATGTTATTAGCTTTTTAATACACATCCCCGTGCAGTCATTTCATTCTGCTCGTGTTTCCCGTCCCGGTGATGGGTCGCTGATTGCTGCACTCAGCCGTTTTATTAAGGCCTAATTACATTTACGTTATTTTGGTCCCGCCGTCAGCAACACACACAGAGTCACGAGGAGAGATGTTTGTGTGGATTTGGAGAGAAGCATCTACAAGCTTGCATTTGTGCACGAGTTGAACGCAGGTTTATCCTCTTGATCCAGTCCACCATGACAAATTTATTCGCCATCAATAGAAAATAAGAACGCTTGTAATGCTTGTGTGTGAGCGCTGCAGGGACGCCCCGGTTATTACTCACCATCTCTTTCTCTCACCTTTCCTTCTTCACTCTCTTTACTGGAACCTTTCCATCTCTTACCCCCCCCCCCCATGTCATCGGACTCTAGAGTACACACTAAAGCCGCATGTGTCACGCAGGTTTGTACGCATGAGACACAAATATTCATGGTGAAATGTCAGAGAAGTACTCACTCACACAGACGTTGAGTGTTCCGTCTTGTCTCGCCCGAGTGTCTCTGCTCGGAAGACAAATCCTACATTCATCACACGACAGACACCTATGACCCAGTGTATGCCAATGAAATGTAGACGGAAGGTAATTAAACAGGGATCAGGCTGCTCTTTATCAAGGGCTCTTCACTGCTGGGCTAAATTAACCTCTGCCCACACACACACATAGACTTATAGAGATGTACAGACACATGGATGCACAACGATGCACATCATCACTGGAATGCATTTTGAAGGTTGGTGCTTCAGAATAGAATCTCCTCAAAATCACAGTCAGTAAATTACTTTAAGTTTTCTGAACTAAGAAAAGATGATAAAAGCGCTCAAACAAGCAGCGGCTTGTATTTGATCGTTGAGTGGAATGCATAATGTTGTTTTCATAAATACCTTGTGCTGGGATGACCATATTTTCAAACCACCAAGCGAGGACCCTTAAGGATATTGCACATTTCGTGCACGTAGCGTAGGAGTGCTATTGTATATTGCTATCTGGCAGTCTTAATGTAATCTTTTCTATTGACATTTCCACCGTGCGCGACCGAAAATGTACTCTTCCAGTGCTGCACTTTCATTATCGGGTACTTTGCGAAGGAAGGAGTAAGCCTCTGGAGCTCTTTAGAAAAGGCTAACTTTCTCTTCGGCATGACGGCTAACCGTTAGCGTTCTAACACGTTTTGCCAAAAAGAGTTACAAGCGTCATAGCAACAGCTTTGACAATGGACTCATTGATTGATTGACACACAAAACATTCTTTATGTTTTTATATTAGATTAATGAGTATGACAGAATAATGATAAACATATATGTAAGCGTTGAAAACAAGTGTAATGTCATATACTTTAATTGTGGGACAATCCCAGACAAACGGGGACATCTGGTCGCCTTACTTGTGCTCCATGCCGCACAAATTGTCCGGTAATGATCAAACAGATAATAAAGAATCAAATAAAAATTTAAATGTGTTGTTCTCTTTCTCATTATTAACTCAAACCTGTACAAAGTGTGTGAAGACGTGATCTCATAATATATTCTTTCAGGGCCTAGTGAAGTTGTTTGTGGCTTACAAAATGCCTGAGGTTGCAGCGACACATCTTCTATGCCAGTAAGCAACAAATTCGTCACAAAATAAATATGTAATAAGCAATGAACTCATTTCTTAACTAAATGGGGATATTAACCGTAAGCAGATATGACCAACTTGCATTAAATACAGCGCTCTGCTCTATTCATTTACTACGTTTGCTGCAGTAAGCTTACGTGAAGTGACTGTTGACCACAGTTTACGGTTTAGCTAACGGTTATCAAAGTAATTAAGATAAACATTTTCTAAAACCAGAGTTTACCAGAGACCTTTTATTCATTTAGAAACATTGACCAAATTCGATATTTTTATGATTTAAAGCCTTTACCCCTCAAAGACAAGGTGTTACATCGAAAGTGTGTAACAATGAACTTTTAGCAACTGCAGCTACATTGTTCAGCAGGTAGGGTTTATGCTGTCAAAAAAACAAAAACAAAACAGAGCCATTCAGAGGTGAAGGGGTGGTTTGATGAAGAGATGTGCCTGTTAACTTTCCTCCCAACATGGAGGACGGCCAGTGCAGAATTGCACCACAGCTGGCTTGGCAGTCATAGAGGGGGGCGGACATTTTCACACACTCTCACCTGGAAGGCATTCATAGAAATATTTGTATCGTTAATTAACTAGATTTACATTGTAGTCCAGATGTATATATGTGGTAAAGACTTTGAAGGACTTTAATAACAGGTATCAAGTGTATTTCTTATCCCTACATTGACATGTGTGATTTCAGTGAATTCCTTTCCAGTGAGAAACATGATTCTTTTCACAAAGAGACTATTTTTACAGAGGAGTAGAGGACTGTTACAGAGCTTTGTCACACGCTGCAACGACAATCACCTGAAGCTCAATATCAGCAAAACCAACGAGCTTGTGGTGGACCCCAGTCCTGCGTGTCATCCAGGTAGAGGAGGTGGAGTGGGTGGACTCAATCTAGTACCTCAGGGTCCAAATCAATAAAGAACTGGACTGGACTGACAACACTGAAGCCCTCTTCAGAGCAGACTGTTCTCAGCCCAGGAAAAGATATAAGAAAGAGTGTCCTACAGACATTTTGCTTGTCCAGAAGAAGAATAACACCATCAGGTCTTATCCAAGCAAAGGCAGCGGACACTGCCTTATTGACATTACTACTGTTGTTAATTTTACTATGATGCTTAAAATGAAGAAGTTTTCTAAAAACAGGATTTTTACTGCACAGCTGTACAACAGTTGTCACTGTTTTCTCTCCTTTGTTCCTGCTGACGCTGTAGTTTGTCTCGCCTTGTCCAGGTGCTCCTGCGGATTAGAGTAGTTTGCTTCTCTGCCCAGCTGTTCGGACAGCTGTGGAGATGAGACAAAAGAGAAAAGCTGGGCCGAGACAAAAACAAAGAAAAAAATAAACAAGAATTGGCAACAAAAAGCATTTACCTTTCAATCCATACTGGGAGAGCAGGTGCAGCCTTGGGCCTGAGCACTGTGTGCTTTCTGGCCTGAAGCCTTTTGTGTTTCAGCAGCAGGTGCTCACACTGTTAAATATATATATTTACCAAATCCTAATGATAAAGCCAAGCCTTATAGATGTGAGACCACTACAGAAAATATCTTGAACTGCTCTATGCACAGGGGATCTTACAAAATGTTTGCCTTCCACTGAGACCGCCCTACACTCTCTATTTGAGGCCCAAGCGTTCTCCTGGTAGTCAAGTTTTTATTGACTTCTGAACCTGACACGAATCAGCGTCAAGAGTCAAGAACACTCAGAACTGGTTTAAGAAGGAAAACAAGATGTTCTGCTTGCGTAGCTGCCATACTTCTTTCTTTTTTAAACTCAATTTGATGCATATTTTGATCTCAATATTTTTTGGTAATTTGTCTCATGTCACAACATAACACAACATTTAACCAGAAAACAAAACAAATACTACAAACGTATATTACATCAGATTGTAAATAAGGGGCTGCAGTGCAATTAATGTAATGGAACAAAACTGTTCAGTCTAGCCTGTGGGACTCTAAATCTTACAGCAGTATTGTTTAGTTACAGGACATTCAGTGATCAAATATCCCTTAATCCTGTTTTAAAAAGCTCTGCTGGGTGGCTGAAGTCAAGGCCTGTCGTACTGGAGAGCAATTCATCATTTTTGTTCCTTTACAGTTTCTGTGTGGACTTCACAATAGTTGTGCAGAACAAAATAAGCATTAATAAGAAAAGGAAAGTCCTCTGTTTTGTGTCCATCGCTTTAGATCGGAAAAGTAGTAGTGTGGATGTAGCCTTAAGGTGAATGGCAAGACTCTCTCGAACACACATGGCAAACCGGAGCAACATGTGAAACCCACACAAGAGGAGATTTCACCGCACACACCAACAATGTGTCTTAATGCAGGAATCAGGATGCCATAGATGTCGTAGCTTCTGCAATACTTATGGTTATGAAAACGGGACCTATATAACCGCAGTTACTGCACCTTTTTCCAGTTCAATTCTCAGGAGTTCTTGCCATAAAGCTTCCGTTTTAAACAGTACTAACACAGGAAAGGTGTTAGGGTCATCTAACATAGGCCACACAAACTGCTAATATATATATATATATATATATATATATATATATATATAACCAACTGTACTGCATTGAATGCTGTTGTAACAGCCAGCAGCCTTGAATCGGAACAAGCACATTGAGTCAATGAATGGTGAAGGAAAAGGAGACACAGAAGAGAGAACGCACAGTTCGGTTTCTAACAAACTGTTCAGTGTCCGTAGATGTGCAGGTGGAAAGTTCAGAGTTTAAATGTATTTCCACATGGAAATGCTCTTGAATAAATCTTCACACATCACTCCTGTTGCATATGCAGTGTTACAAGTTCAAAGCTTTGTAAGTAACAGATCAGTTTTGATGAACTAGTCATATAGTGTCATAAATGGACTTGATACTGCACATGTGAATACACATTCAAACCCCCACATTCACGATGGACAACACAGAAGACAAGCATTCAGGGCGGAAGGGAAAAACAGCGTTCACACACAGTGCTCACAGTGGGAGATTCATGTCAGCCTCGGGCCAGTCTGGTTCGCTGGAGGAAGAGACTGCAGAGAGCAAAGAGTCGAGGTCTAAAGGGAGTGAGATGAAAAAATGATGTAAAAAATACAGAGAGATGTAGGTTTTGGTGGTCTATTTCTCTCTCTCTGTGTGTGTGTGTGTGTGTGTGTGTGTGTGTGTGTGTGTGTGTGTGTGTGTGTGTGTGTTTGAGTGTGTGTGTGTTCCTGTATGACCGCTGCGAGAGTTCATCCCACGCCGGGCGTTTTTCTGCTGAATCAGTGACTAGTCACCTCTCCTAGGAGGGTAAACAACACATGAACACACACTGATACATATGTTCACACACAGACAGCCAATTAGCCACACCCACAGAGTTACACACACAAAGGTTCATACAGGAAAAGCTAAAGACTGTATGTACGGATATGCAGCCACACACAGTTCCACCACTTTTAATCCGCAGCAGAATATGCGACCTGGATTATGAATAATTCAGTCCTAACCTACTATGTGTCTCATTTTTTATTATTGTGATGAGATGATAATTCAGTGTGGCTTTGTAGCACAAAGGCAGTACTAGAAAATTACTAAAGAAATTTTGACAGCGTGGCTTCTACTGCCCGAAGAAATCACAATATATACACACGCCAATGTTACCGGTAATGTCATTCAGGTTCAATTGAGATAGCGCTACTCTCTTTTCTGCATTTTAGATTCATACTCTTGGATTGAATCTTGTATTTGTGGGTCTTTTATTTTGAAAGGGTGGGACTGGGTGGGTGAGAGAGGGGGAGAGGAGACAGAATCATAATGCTTGACACTAAAATGAGAGGCTTCATCACAAGCATTCCAGTTAGAATTCATTCTGTGGGGCTTTTAATTTGAAATGGGGGGAGGGGGGGGGGAGGGGGGGGTGAGAGGGGAAAAGTCCTCGAAAAATATTTAAGACCTGAATGACTGTATGATAGAGAGAGGCACAGAGAGGGAGAGAGAGACAGACAGAGAGGAGAGAGAGACAGAGTGAGTGAGACAGGCAGACAGACAGTTAGATGGACTGAGTGAGTGGGAGAGAGAGACAGGCAGACAGACAGAGAGCGAGAGCCTGCGTGCGTGTGTGTAACTGGTTGCCATGGTGAGCCACGCACCTGGTGTTAGAGGCAGACTGATTAAGAAACGTTGCAGTAATCAGTGATTTTGAACAAAACCCCTGCCTCTTTTTAACAAATTAGCATGAGTCTGAGTGCCAAAATATGGATACTGTGAGAAAGATAAGACTCTGGCAAACACGCTGATGTGTTTTTTATGTTTGTGGTGTTAATAATGTGAGCTCTAGAGCAATAGACAAAACTGGTACCGTCTGCGATCTTTGAGAAATTAGTGGTGAGATTTAACATGGAGTCTAATGGAGCAGTTGGTTGGAGTTCATGTCGCTCTGCGGCTCTTTGAGCCAAATGTGTCAGTCCGTTGGATTCCACAGACACTTTACTGCGACCAGCAGAACATTTCCAAGCTTTTTGGCCAAAATGGTGTATAAAGAGTAAAAATTGTGGGAGCTAGAGCAATTTGTTTGGAAAAATCACAGAAGATTTTCAAGCTCCGCTCCACTCTGACAGGTATGCTCTCACTCTAGCTCTTAACGAGCCGTGCAATACACACCCATTATAAAATCTGAAACGGACCCAACATTTTCCTGAAACTTAATCTGTGACTTCATGAAAACTGTGCTAGCTATCAAAATGTCCATTTGGCTCAATAAAGTGCAGCGTTTTGTCTGTGTTTTAAACTTTGAATCACGTTTCTACGTTAAAGTATGGCTAGTCACTACTCCCACTCACTCCTGGTTCAAATCACTTGACTCAATCATTACTAAATTCTACTGGAAAAATAAAACACCAAGAATTAAACTGGCCACTCTACAAAAACCAAAAACACAAGGAGGACTTGAAGCTCCACATTTTTTTCACTACTCTCTAGCAAATAAACTTCAATACATTCTTAAATGGATCCACCCCAACCAATCAGACAACACATGGTTAGATATAGAACAGACAGTTTGTAAGGACATTCAGATTTCTGACCTACCATTTTTAAGCCAATCTATCAAACGCCATCCTTGTTTCAAAACACTAACAATAGCAGAAACTCTGACAGCCTGGTGGAAATTCCACAAAATCAATAATATCACTTTTGCACCTTCAAATTTTACTCCCATATGGAACAATCCTGATTTTCTAAGTCACAAGACACCTCTTAATCTCCACACATGGTCCGCTAAAGGCATCACTCATCTGAAACATATCTTCAATAATAACACCATGGTTTCATTCCTCCACTTGGTTCAGAAGTACGGCATCAGGAGCAACCAATTTTTGGAATATCTGCAACTGAAATCATCCGTTCAATCCAAACTTAACACTAAGGCCACTAACCTAGAACTACCCCCCTCAACCTCAGAATTAATTAATATCCCCTCCTCAAAAAAGTTAATCTCAAAAATATGTAGAGTAATATCACAGTCTGACAAAACATCATCCATACCATCAAGAAAATGGGAATCAGACCTGTCCATCACTCCTGATGCTGATTTCTGGAACCAAATCTGCAATAACATCTACTTCATGCCTAAAAATGCCAATTTACAACTAATACAGTATAAAATACTTCACAGAATTCATTACACTGTGCAAAAAATGTTTAAAATGGGATTCACGTCAGATATCTGTCCACATTGCACTCAAAACAGCCCGGATAGCTATGTTCACGCCACCTGGCACTGCACACCAGTTAATCACTTTTGGAAAGAAATAACTGAGTCACGGTCTGTCTTCCTGGGCTGCCTCGTCCCATTATCCCCTTCACTGTGCTTACTAGGAGACATCTCAACAATACATCTGAGTAAAACAAATCACAAATTACTCCTCGTGGCCCTAACTATCGCCAAGAAAATTATCCTCATGAACTGGAAATCAAGAAATAACACACACATCACACACTGGAGAAACTTAATGATAGAATATATTTCAATGGACAATCTAACCTCGTCCATCATATACAATACAACAGAACACCACTCCACCTGGTCATCCCTCACTATGTTTCTGCAAACGTGACATCACCCATCCTATTAATATTAAAATTTGTATAGTATATATCTATTTTTTTTTATGTATTTATTGCTATTATTGATTTTTGTTTTGTTGTTTTTCTTGCCTGACAACCAATTGAAACCCACATACATGCATACATGAACATTCATATGCACACATACTTTGTTGTTTTTTAATTATTATTATTATTTTATTTTTTTTCTCCCATCTCAAAAGGCTCAAGGACATTCTCACACACACACACACACACACACACACTGACTATATGATGTTTGCTAGCTTTTATCCCACTGTTCTTGTCATCCTCTTGTTGTTATGTCTATGTATTGTCTAATATTGTCTCATGTCTTTCAATAAAAAAAATTTAAAAAAAGTATGGCTCGTCAATGTGGGCCCAAAGTTAAGTGGTTTTTTTAGCTCTCTTCACGCCATAACCCCATTCAAGTGAATGGGGCTCCGTTTTTTGGGATTTTTGGGAAAACTGCAGGGCGAATCTCTCCGAAAAATAGATAGCACACTATTCCCGATCAGGCCGCACGTTTTGATGTATTTTTCACACCGCTGTTGGCAATGCTGTGTGAGGAGAAGCGCGCCAAACTTCATTTTGCTCCGTTTTTCGGGGTTTTCCGGGATTTTCGGGAAAAACGCTGGGCGAATCTCTCCGAAAAATAGAATGCACACTATTCCCGATCAGGCTGCACGTTTTGATGTATTTTTCACGCCACTGTTGGCAACGCTGTGTGAGGAGAAGTGCGGCAAACTTTTGGATAAACCTGATTATTATGATTAAGCCCGATGGATAATATACAGTGTGCTTTGGCACAGGCAGTTTTACTGCCTTTGTGCTACAAAGCCACACTGAAAAACTGCCTGTGCCAAAGCACACTGTATATTATCCATCGGGCTTAATCATACTACTACTAATAATAATCAGGTTTATCCAAAAGTTTGCCGCGCTTCTCCTCACACAGCGTTGCCAACAGCGGCGTGAAAAACACATCAAAACGTGCGGCCTGATCAGGAATAGTGTGCTATCTATTTTTCGGAGAGATTTGCCTAGCGGTTTTACCGAAAAATCCCCAAAAACTGAGCAAAATTTCTCCATTGACTTGAATGGGGTTGCAGCGTGAAGAGAGCTAAAAAACACTTAACTTTGGGCCCATATTGACTAGCTGTACATTAACGTAGAAACATGATTCGAAGTTTAAAATGTAGACAAAACATTTATTGAGCCAAATGGACATTTTGATAGCTAGCACAGTTTTCATGAAGTCACAGATTAAGTTTCAGGAAAATTTTGGGTCAGTTTCAGATTTTATAATGGGTGTGTATTGCACAGCTCGTTAAGAGCTAGAGTGAGAGCATAACTGTCAGAGTGGAGCGGAGCAGGAAAATCTTCTGTGATTTTTCCGAACAAATTGCTCTAGCTCCCACAATTTTTACTCTTTATACACCATTTTTTGGCCAAAAAGCTTGGAAATGTTGTGCAATCTCACACAGATGTCTGTGGAATCCAACGGACTTACACATTTGGCTCAAAGAGCCGCAGAGCGACATGAAGTCCAACCAACTGCTCCATTAGACTCCATGTTAAACCTGACCACTCATTTCTCAAAGAAAGCAGGCGGTACCAGTTTTGTCTATTGCTCTAGAGCTCACATTTTTAACACCACAAACATAAAAAACACATTACTGCGTTTGCCAGAGTCTTATCTCTCTCACGGTATCCATATTTTATTGATTCGTCTCATGGTTTTGGTATGAAGGGCATATGTTTGACAGGTAGTTTTGTTGAAAATCAATGTTCACTCTAATCTCTCTTAATTAGCCTCTAACACACAGGTGCTCCAATCACCAACATGCACCCAAGCACACAGGTGTTTATATGAGCTCATTAGTGATGTTGATAAACACACAGAGGCACTGAGACACACACGCACACACACTCCTCTCCCTCTATCTCTCTGTCTCTCTCTCTCTCTCTCTCTCTCTCTCTCTCTCTGTGTGTGTCTCTCTCTCATACAGTCATTCAGGTCTTGGAGACTTTTAGAGGACTCCTGTCTACCTGTCTCACTCACTCACTCAGTCCATCTAACGGTCTGTCTGCCTGTCTCACTCTCACTCTGTCTCTCTCTCCTCTCTGTCTATCTTTCTGTCTGTCTCTCTCTCTCTGTGCCTCTCTCTATCATACAATCATTCAGGTCTTAGATATTTTTAGAGGACTTTTCCCCTCTCACCCCCCCCCCCCCCTTTTCAAATTAAAAGCCCCACAGAATGAATTCTAACTGGAATGCTTGTGATGGAGCCTCTCATTTTAGTGTCAAACATTATGATTCTGTCTCCTCTCCCCCTCTCTCACCCACCCAGTCCCACCCTTTCAAAATAAAAGACCCACAAATACAAGATTCAATCCAAGAATATGAATCTAAAATGCAGAAAAGAGAGTAGCACTATCTCAATTGAACCTGAATGACACTACCGGTAACATTGGCGTGTGTATATATTGCGATTTCTTCGGGCAGTAGAAGCCACACTGTCAAAATTTCTTTAGGAATTTTCTAGTTTGTATTTACTGCTCAAACCAAGCGAGGAAGTCAGCGGAGTTTGCCGTTCACAGTGTACTTCCTTTTCCTTTGGGGTCATGTTTTATGACGCCACAGAAGGGGGTAAACCACGCTCCAGTTTATTTTTGTCGCTCTTTAAAGGTAATCCTTGATGAAAACTGCTGCTGATTGAAAGATAATATGTTGTTGCTGTCTGCTCACCCCAAACAGTGATGTCCAGAAAATGACATCGCGGCCAGCACAAGTGGAGGTCTTGAAAATCTTCATTTGAGAATATATTTTGTAAACTTAATCAAATTGTTTACAGGATAGTCCACCTTTGTATATAATGCATTTAATACTTGACTTATTTCTTTACAAGGCTTGTACAAAGGCCATAAAGTAGGCTAATCCATGAATATGAGATGTGATTTTACAGAGAAATACAATTCATCTTTGGCATTGTGGAGGTTGGTTTATGGCTTTTTGCCGGTTACACTTTCAGTCTATGGGTTACACTCGTCTTTTTGATTAGTTCATTTTGTTTGCTCGACCTCTGGCGTTTTGAGAGAATAATGCCAAGCGTGAGTACGAACAAAGCTTTAGGTGGAACCTTTGCTTATTTTTTTACCATTTTAATAATATAGGAACCCAAGGCAAGAATCCAACATGGAAAAGAAAAACAAAACTCTGACTTCATCGTTGATCGACACCCCTCTTTCATCTGTATGGGAAATATGAAGCTACAGGAAGGGGACGCTTTGCTTAGCCTTAGTAAGCTGACCGATGCTCAGCACTGTACCTGAACGCATCTGGATAAAGATACTTTTATACTCTGAAGTCAAACTTTATGCTTTATGAGCCACTAAACAACTTTCATTAGAATGAATGGGGCCCCGCCTCCAACGCTATACATGTACTGTGGATCTTTATGCATCAATGAACCTGAGCCATGTAGAAAGTGTTGGCTGTGTGGAAAAAACATCATGGATGGATTCTGAGGTCCGGCACATATTCAATATGTATACAGCTGCGCAGCGACACTCCCATATTCATTCACCCTTCCTCTCCCCTGATGAATCCCTCCACCTCTTGTTTACTGAAGAATATGGAAGGTAAATGTCAAGTGTGTCGATTCTCACTGTCTTCTCCTCTCGCTTCCGTCTTTTCTACCTCATCTGCTCTTTTTTTGCCTCTACCTGTCCATCTTTCTTCACATTACACTTCTTTACAGTCCTCTCTCATATTTAGTTTCTCCTCAGATTTTCTTACATTTCTGTCTTTATTTGCATTCTATGTTAGTCCTTGTTTATTTCTTTATATATATATAAAATCTTTATTTTTTTTTTTCATTTTCTCAGTGAAGGCCCAGTTTGTCCATCTGTTAATAAATACCACATCTCACTTTTCCCTTCCCATCAATGTAATTTTCACTGTCTTGATTTCCTTTCCCTTCTCCCTTATCCTCGTCTTCTACTCTTAATGTATTTCTTAATCTTGGTAACTTTTATCGTGTCTTAATTGTTCTAGATCTGTTTGGATTCGTCTACCTGCATATAAAATGATCTCTTACTTGCTCTCTCTCATCCTCTGTTGGCAGGCCTACATGCTGTGAGCCACTCTGCACATGTCGTTTTTGATTGCAAAAGCAGACATCAGAGACATTGACTTGACTCCCTGCTTATATCACATCACATCAGTCCAATGTGATACTGACACAGATTAGTGGATGAAGAAATTGCACTTATGAGTCATTGCATGTGTTTAATTGCATTTGTCAGCTAGAGCCTTGCATTGATACTCTTATTTGTTTATTCCCAGCTAAATATACATTTTTTTCCTTTTTGTCTTCCAATTAAATTTTAGACTTCCCTACATAAACAGTATTATAAAATGAGGTGATACAGATGTCTGCCTGATATGGGGGTCTATTTCAGTAGTGGTTGCAGTGCTCAGTCGGAACATCTAACAAAAGGAAAGAGGAATCTGAGTTTCACAGTAGTCAATTACAGCTCATGCATTTATACAGCTAACAAATATGTGTCTTTCACCTTAAAATAGAAACGAATTGGACTTCATGCTGGGATATTGTAAAGTGCTCACAAAGACAAAAGCTACTGTACCTGCATGAAGTCCCAATTACCGTAGCATCTATTCATGGCTTTAACATTATTAACTATAAGACCCTTTTTTTCATTGTAGTTTGTGCAGCCACACACCACAGGTCATAAGACCATCATAGCCAAAAGAAGAAAACACTTGTTTTCTCAATTCATTTGCTTCATTAAGCTCAACTTTTCCCTTTCCATTAAGTGAGTCACAATTTGAGGGATGAAGTCAAATCTGGTGTGCAATTTCCAACTAATTAGAAACCAGTGACCTAGTGTGGTAGAGCTGATTAATGACGTATTAAAGAAGCTAATGTGAGCTGACAGAGACCAGCGTTTATCATTCAGACCATGATCACTGTGTCACACTCATCCACAGGCATATAGCCTGAACACAAACACATCTGCACTATGACACACACACATGGGCATTCATATGGATCACTACTCTTATGCATACACACAAATCCATCCCAGTGTTGTACTTGTGGGGATGACGACATTGTTTACCTTCATTTACTTGCATTTATTTGTCATTTGATTCCACTAAATATGTTATATATGGTTCGTTTTTAAGAACTGTACATGTGAGAGTGGACTGCCCCTTTTTACCAATGCCAAAATGTTCATGGGGCTGAGCCAAAAGGTTTTCTGGATTCTAGGTATGCGTCTGTGTTGTCAAGCCCACTCAGGCGGCAACCTCCGGCTCTGAAAAGGGAAGCAAATGCGGAAGGGCATTAAAGTAGCTTTCCCTCTACTGGCCATCAGGGGGCGACACCTCTGGTGCCGAAGAGAAGTTTGATTGTATGGAAGTCTATGAAAAAATTACCCTACTTCTTACTTGATTTATTACCTCAGTAAACATTGTGAACATGAGTCTATGGTCTCAATTGCTAGTTTCATGTCTTGAATGTTCAGCATGATGTTGGTTTTGTAAATGATGGTCCCATTTAGAGTCAAATTGACGATGAAGCAAGGTATGCTTTAGGGCCCTGTACCTTGGGATTGACCAGTTCCAGAACCGTGTACGGCGTCTCTACCTTACTCCTCCACAGTCAAAATATAGTCACATTCGTTTACTGGTTGCAAAAACCAAGATGGCGACCCAACTCAAGGCATCAAAACCGCAGACCACAAACCAATGGGTGATGTCACGACGACTATGTCCACTTCTTGTATACAGTCTATGAGCCCACTGCACATTAGTGTTTCCCCTGCTGGCCCGGTCACACCATAAGTGGCACCACAACAATTCCTATGTGTCTTCAAGAGATAGATAAGACTGCCAGAAGACGAATGAGGTTGGAGGACTTTTTGGTGAACTACAATTGCTGACGAGCTAATGATTAACACGCTTGCAAGTGTGACGGGACAAATGTTTCTTTTGTACAGCAATAAAGCCACTACGTTTGAGCCCAGTAGTTATCTGGAAGGAATAAACACCCAAATCAGTATCAATGATTCTATGGTGATGTTATAACTGGACTTAACAAAATATCAAACGGATAAGACGTTCTCATCACTATTTGCTCAGTGGTCAAGGAAATTGTTCAATGCATGTGAGCATTTGTGATTTGTGGCTTTGAAAGCATGTCATGTGTAGGTGAGCTTGTGAGTCATAGTGCAGGTGGGATCTACTGTGTGTTTTTCCTCTTAGCAGTACGCAGCCTGTGTTTTCACAGAGACGGTGTGACAAATCGACAGAAAAGAGAAGTGAAAGATCAGAGAGAGAGAGAGAGAGAGAGAGTGTATGTGTGTGGGTGTGTGTATGTGGTGTGTGGGTGTGTGTATGTGTATGTATGTAATTGAGAGCCAGAGAAATTGGGACTCAGAGCGGGAGAGTGAGATGCCATCAACATACGGGTCAAAGTATTCAAAGCAACAGTGCTCTGTTGTAAGAAATCTGTTTAATTTGTTTTTAAATCAGTCTGGCTCCATTTAAGAATATTACAGAGCCCTGCAAGCATCTTGAGTAAATATTTTGATAAATAATTTATTTGAATGAATAATGAATATCCTCAAATTGCTAATTAGTAATACATACACTCTAATTGCTTAACTCTTTCAAATCAATATTTTGTGCCCTCAATATCCCCCAGTTAGGATACTCACAACTGAATTACCTAATTTGTATTCTACAACTATCCATATGCATGTAGCCCCAGTGGCGGGCCGTGCATTTTATACCTGGGCCTTCACTGCTGTCCTGCAGCTGAACCATCTCCTAATAACCTCATGATCATTTCTTCCATACCTCTCAACTTGAACTCTTACTACTCCGACTAAGCTTTTCTGGCTATCTTAAGTTTCGCTTCACCATAGTCACGTGCTCGCCCACTGACCAATCACAGCGCACGCTGCACCTCAGTGCAGAGCTTCACCTAATGCTGACGTTCTTGTAGGCCAGCTAGCAGGCTCTGGCACGTCAAAGAATACGCCCAACATGTCAAACTAAAGATCTGATTGGTTGAAGACTATGACAATCAACAATATCATCCCCATTCACTTAAACTGCAAAGGGATTCACTTGTGAGTCTGCAGGCCTCGGGCAACAAAGGAAGACAGTAGCTGTGCAATGACAAAATAAGATAATGGGAAAAATATTTTTATAAATTATAATACATGTAGTGTATTTAAGAAAAATTATTAAATTATAAAATAGCTATAACTTTGTGATTCTGTTTAGGCCAGCAGCCCCCCCCCCCCCCCCTGCATGACTGTGGTTGGAACCAATGGATGCCTTTTTTTCATCTCGTTTCAAATGATCATCATTATCTTCACTCTAGACCTCGTCAAGACAGTAATGTCGGACAGTATTGCCGGCGGATTGCATCAGAGTGTGTAGGCCTTTTTCACAGCAGACATTTTGACTTGTCGTAGTTAGAACAGCACAGGTGTAACCAATAACAATAATGATGGCTCTGTTGTATTTAAGCTCCCCAGTAAGGCACGACAGTGTGACAATAACCAGGCCCCTGAAAGTCAAGAAGCAAACTGGAAGTCCGCCACCATTACGGTCATGATTTGCACCTGTGACACGTCAAAATGCATCCAGTGAAAAGGGCATATGCTGCCATGCTAATTTTAAGTGTGTATACTTTTTGCCATATTGATCGTCTTTAGAGTGTTAGCATGCTAACATGTTTCGTACACTACACACAAGTATAGCTGAGGAAAGTCAGCTATACTGTTTTTTTTTTTTTGCAGGTACCTGGTTTAAAGTATCGCCATCACTAGAGCCATGCTGGTCTAGAAATCATCAAAAGTCGGATATGAGGTTTTTATCCGAAGTGACACTATTACTGTAATGAGCTCCCCTGTCCTTGGCTCAGGTAAACATACACACACAAAATGCACTTAGGAAGTTTACTTATCCTCCCTGTGCATGACCTATGCTTCTCCGCATGCTTTCACAGACAGGTACAGCGCGTTCACCCACCCACTCTCACACACAGAGAGACACACACACACACACACACATGAGAAAAAAGATGCAATAACAACGTTCTTGCCAACAATTAAAGCAGATAAAAGAGACTTGAACTGAACTTTGTTATTGGAAGGTTGCTGGTTTGCTTCCCAATATTGACAGTAGTGACAACACTTTGGCCCAATGACAATAACATCTTCTCTGTTTCAGAGGAAGGAAAGAAACAGAATGCCTGAAGCTACACTAAAAGCACCATTATATGCACAAAAATACATTGACTCTCCATACAGCCTTCACACCCAAACACGACATCTTTCTTGCTCCTTTATGTTGCTTGCCTCTATTAAAGCTGAGGTCATTTCTTAATTCATCTCATCTGTATTTGTTGATGAGATTCTGGCTTCCACATGCTGCGTAGAGTGTGTGTGTGTAAGATTTTCAATGTCTCTTTCATACAATCTACCTTACTTTTTCTCCCACAATGACTCCCTGTATACGTTCCCTGTATAACTTTAACTTCCTCATAATAAATGTTTTGTCTGTATCAGATCAATAAACACCTTGAAATCAATATTTTGTTACTCGAGTTTTATCACATTAACAAAATGTCTTAGTAGTATGTCGAATAGATACACTGAAATGTTTTATCTGTAGTGTTTTCTTGAAATAGTAACAAATGACTAATAACCATTTCTGGAATATATCTCATGCTCTTGCAAATGACTAAAGAGCATCATCTGTTTTTTCTCTCTTAAGACAGATATAAACTGTTTGTTTTGTACTGTAGGTGTTTGGGACCCGGATATTGTCTGGCACCAAACTTTGCCCGTCTGATTTGAAGTGTTAATATTTCTGTTTTGATTTACATGTTTGGCGTCATTTATCATTTATCAAAGTGCTGATAAGCAGGTGGTATTATGGGTGTCGCTGAGACTTGACAGACACCAGTGTGAGTCACACAGACTCTGATCACTCTGGCACACTGACCCACAGGCATATAGCCACACACACGTGTGATGTTTCCATCACTTCAGAGGACGTTATATTGACTTATATTGATTGTCTACAACCACTACTTGCTTAATCCTTACCCTGAGCTTAACCTTAACCAGTCCTTTATCCAAAAATGTAATGATTAACATTATGGGGACGATGCGGGATTAGAGAAAAGTCTGATTCATTTGATGTATTATTTCAATGATCCACCAGGAACTGGATGTCTACAGCTGATGATTAAAACCGCCCAGAACATCATTGGTATCCATCTCCCAAGCATCAGTGATATTGGTGAAAGGAGGTGCCTGCGTAGAGGTTAAACATTAATAAAAGACAAAACCCACCCCAGCCACAGCCTGTTCACCCTCCTGCGTCTGGCAAGAGATACAGAAGTATCACCAGATTTCAGAGCAGCTTCTTTCCTCAGGCTTTGAGAATCCTAAATTCATCCTACAGCCTCCACATAAAATATAGTTTAGCTTTTTTTGTGTTTTTCTTATCTCTTAAAATGGGACTACAAACTGCTTTTTGCTGTGCAACCCTGTTGTACAAGGACAGTGAATGAAACCTTGAACCTTAGACATCATATGTATCAGCATTGAGGCCCCGCCACACCAGCATTTAAAATGGCAACATATTCAAATCAGTGTATTCACTTATGAGTACAAATTGTCAAGATCAACGTAGTTGCACTTTGACACTTAAATAAACGCCATTCTCCTTTGAGGGAACGTAAAGCAGGACGGTCCAAAATGGAAGAGGCCAGTGTAGCGTATTATCTTCTTCA
Source organism: Anarrhichthys ocellatus (assembly GCF_004355925.1). NCBI lineage: Eukaryota > Metazoa > Chordata > Actinopteri > Perciformes > Anarhichadidae > Anarrhichthys > Anarrhichthys ocellatus. The sequence goes on along the minus strand of NW_022280110.1, from coordinate 1,101,477 downwards.
TCATCCACTTTTCATTTTTATTTGGATAAACTGTACGTACATATTGTCCCTTTAGCTACTGAGCTAACAAGCTTGCTGATTGGCGGTTGCATCACCAAGCCCCTAGCACATTGCCTATTTTGTAACTGAGATGAACTTTGATGTGTCACTTTTTGGTTACACAAAACCAAAATGTAATCTATTTGTTTTAAATGTAGAGTATTACATCAAACTGGTCGCCCTCCTCTTTCCTTTCTCATTTATCTCTTACTCTTCTCCTCTCTGTCCAAAGATCCTCCCCTCCTCATCCTGTGTCTCTGTGCCTCTGTTATATGTTCCTTTTAATCTCTGTCCTTCTCTGTCTCTCTCTCTGCCTCTCTCTTTCTCTCTCTAGCTGCTCACCGAGCTGTGTGTTTATTTGACATATTGAACTGTTTTGAAGCCAATAACCTTTCGGCATGTCTTGGACAGTAAGTACTCCTGAAGCTCATAGAGGCACACACGCACGTCAAATCGCATATACATTTTTTAAGATATGTACATGCATGAACACACCCATGTGTGAATGCAAAACAAACAAGAAACATGCAAAAGACATACTGCGTAGAATAGACATTGCAATAAATTAACCACATCTGAAGCTTATGACAGGATTTGAGGCATCAATTGTGTGTTGTTCTCTACCCTATCCTTTTGCACATACATTTTGTACATTATTACTGCACGTGTGTACTTTCCCTATATGCTGACTAACATACTGCAATGCACTATCAAATCTAAGCACACACACAGTGAAACATTTGTATATCATGCATGTAAGCCACTGTGAGTCTGTGCACACTGCTCTATGCCTACACTACTGTTCATGGCTACTTAGGGCATGGTAGTATACATGTTAATACCCTTCTGTATAGATTGAAAAAATCCTTCATTACTAAATTAAAACATAACCAGGTTTAAACAGTGTTGGGCACATCAAATTACGAGTATGTGTTATAGCAATGTGATTACTTTCTCCAGTGATGAGCAGTTAGTGTACGGCATCACAATTTGAAATTCAGTTACTTTTATGGGTCGGCCCAGGAGTTTCACGACAAGTGAAACGGAGGTCGGCTTAACGTAATGAAATCAGTAATGTAACTTATTTCCTCTGCTGGTAAATACTTAGTTCAGTTATATATTTATATATTTTCAGTGAGCAATAGGCAATGTGGATTACATTATTCAACTAGAGGCAGAGTAGTGGGGGTCATGCATTCGCCACAGTAGGAAAAACTTTTTCAGAGCAATAGAGTTTGGAACAATGGGTTGTTCCCACCCAGACAGGTGTTTTAAATTACTGTGGCTAATAAGACCTCTAATCAGGTTAAAGTTGGGTTCAGTTAAGGCCTGGTGACACAAAGTATCATAGTGAAATTAATTTGCATTTCACTGTGTATGTTATTCTAGAATCTTGGTTGCATAGGGACTTGTTGCAGGGTTGGTAAACCATTTTAAGCTAACATGTTTGCCAGATTGGAACATGGTAGCGCTAGTCAGTCTGAAACATTGTCCAAGCTTCTTTCTACTGTATTTCATCAACAGTATGGACTCCCCCTCTGGCATCTTGTTCTCAGGGTTGTACATGATTTCATTTAATGACGAGTTATTAAAAGAGGGAGCTTGCGAACGGATAATTTACAAGCTTGCTAGCTATGATGCCAACAAGATATTTAGTTCACACGGTTTATTGAAAAGACGTATTTGTACCATCGACTGTCGCCAAACCACTTCTCTTCTGAGGAGTAGTTAATAGCCCGACAGGGGATGTTAGATAAAAGTGGCTTATGATGTGTGGAGGACAGCTTCCTCCCTTTTTGGCCTGTCAAGACTGCTTGCTATTGGTCCAAGGCCTACATTTGAATAATCGTTCACCAAAGTTAAACTTGATGTGGGAAATATGTTTGGATCTACTTTTCCCCATTGAACAAATCCACTGAAAGCGACAATTCTATTTAAATTGAAATGTTGCCAATGTATGTTTTACATGCAAGTGGTACATGGCTATTAGGGTTCGAATTATGTGATGTCACAAAGGTCTATGGACCAATAAGAACAGGGTACTTAATCCTGCCTTAAAATGTGAGAAAGATGTCAATCAGTGTGAATGTGAAGAGGCTTTATAAAAGTGCTTTGGGCTTCACTTCCATTGAGCTGAGTTTTTGGGCCGAGTCTCAAAATGCTCTACAAGTTCAGCAGTTTTGGAGTAGTTCTTGTTCAACAGTAGGACCAACTGCTGACAATGTAATAGACTCAAGCAGGAACCAATTCTTTAAACTATGTAAGAGTCTGTGTCATTGTCGAGTCAAATTTAGGAATAACATGAATATATAAATCCTTTAGGTTGCAATAGAAATGACACTCACACTTCAGTCTTGTATTTTTAACACAGTATTTTAACAGTGAGACACTGTGTCTCGGTGCTCCTGTCGTAGATGCATTAATGTCTTCACTGACACACAAGGGCGCTGTGCCTGCTGTATATCATTACTGTGAACATCTGCATAAATCTAAATAAAGCTCTAATTTGATCTCTAAACTACCAACAGGTCCAGGTTCAGTCATGACCTCTCAGTCTCCCTGGAGCCTATATCCTGCTCCATATTTGCACAAATGAATGATGATTCTGAATATTTGTAAAATATGGAAATGAGTCAATTATGATTGATCTGCTGTATGATTGGTGTTGTCTCCGCAGGTACCGCCCATCACTTAGTAACATTTTTTGTCCCTCTGCAAGGCGACCTTCCATTCCTACGGCAACGGCTTGTCATGGCAGATGTTGCTGATTGACAGATGTGCAGGCAGGGCCAGCGGTGAGTGATGGTTTACCCTTTTCCATTCCCCTTAGAACATTATGATAGAAGTATATGATTGCCATGCCTATGCTAAATTATATCTCATAGGTTCTTGCAGCAATTTCTGGGTTGATATCATTGGTTATGCGGATTTTCTTGAAAATTGATAAAAATGGTCTAAAATCCCTCCAAAATACCACATTAAGACGACAAGAACTTTAACACCATAGAAAATTCATGATGTGATTGGGGATCTGAAATTCTTAAAATTTGATTTTCGTTTGGATGGCAAGCACTTCTGTTCGGAAAACTCCTCAGAAATTCCATTTAGTGTCAATATACCTATAGGCAAGCCTCTAAATGCCCAAGTTCTCTTGTTTGTGGTTGTAAAGTTTCATGAGAATGTAATTTTCCTAGAGGTCATAGCACTTTCTCACGACAAGGAAATGGCTACAATGGGGACTAACATCTCACATAAATTGGGCTCATAGGATCCACAAGAGCCTCATCTTATTTCCAGTCATATCCAATTCATGCAATTCCAAGACTGTTTAGAGTCACCAGTGAAAACCTGCTTGTTTTTTCCCAAAACTGCATGGAAATAGCATAACGTGGCCATGTTCGTGAAGGGGAGACTCGTGGGAACCATTGGACCCATTTTCATTCACATATCTTGAGGCGAGAGGTCAAGTTACTCCAGTGAATATGGCCACGCCAGTTTTTCCCCAAACCAAAATTTAGCCTAATTCAGGAGCATTATTTTGCCTCCTTCACAACAAGCTAACGTTACAATGAATGCCTTAGGTTGTCTAGTTCCATATACCAATATCTACACTCCAGCTGTAAAACAGAGCCTGCTACAGCCTCTGAAAGATAGTAATGTTGGCCGAGGATGCCGGAATTTAAGGGGTTAACATATGCGTGTGTTTCTATACCCTTGCACCCATACCTATTGGATGCATTTAAAAAAGATGAGTTAAAGCAATGAAACATTAAGAACAGGCTAAGCCAATATAGTATGTGTGTGTGTATTAATCTTTTATGCTGCCGACATCTCACCTGCACTTGTTCTCATACAGGAAAGACATACAGTATGTATATGTGCACACACACATTCGTACACACACGCATACACGTGAAAGCTAAACACACTCCGTCTCTCATACTGATTGCATTCAATCTGCAAAGGCTTTTGATTCTTTCAAGGGCACACCGGAACATGTGCCCACACACACAGTTTCTCACACACACACACACACAAACGCACACTCATATCCACAGTGTACCTTCTATGCACTCTCTCATCCTCACTCTCTCTCTCAGGCCAGAGGAGAAGCTGGGCCAGTGTCTAGTCCTGGCCTGACAGTGTAGGGAGGGCCACAAAGGTGAGTGGGAGTTGATTGAGTTTGCTCAGCTACAGCCCATGGGACTGCAGACAATATTACAGGACTCACACTCCCGCCCGCGCACACACACGCATCTGAAGAGCAGCCAGCTACTACACACTCAATTTAATCAGGGCTTATGTCTATGGAAGTGAGCATATGTGACCTCCTCTGTTTCCGTGCCTTCCTCTCTGCCTGCCTCTCTGTCTATCAATGTGTCACTCTGACTGTCTTGTGGCTTCCTGCTTCCCTCGCTGTCTTCTTTGATACGTTTCCCCTTTCTCACCATATCTATCGCTGTATATCCACCTTTACAAGGTGACAATACAGCGTATAATTTTGCGTTAGGTGGAGTGCAAGTCCAGTATGATCAACAAGTACAGTTATATAACTCTCTATGATTTTGGCCTTGATAAAATGTCCACCTCCTGTCCGCCAGAGTGGAAATGGATGTGGCTTGTAAAGCGAAGCAAATGTAGTTGGCTGAAAATCAAAGAGGTCCGCACTGCTTTCACATTCCAAGCTCTTTCGAAAAGTGTATCCAGGCACCTGTTTCAAATGTTATCGGCCTTTTAAATATTCAGTTGTTATCATTACCGTTCTAATGCTGGCCAGACTGAACAGTCCTGCACGTTGCGAGAGTAAAAGTGAAACGGTGGCAGCATTAAACACATGGTTAACATTGTGAATTGAAACAAAACAAGTTTTTTAGGTTCAGGCAACAAAATGAATTAGTAAGGTTTAGGAATAGATCATGGTTTGGGTTGAAATAAGTATGTTTGTTATGTATGTACGTAAAGTTTATACGTAGTTGAAATAAGTGACCTGAACAGTGGATTCCTGTGTGAAAGTCTGTTTCGCCCATCCATCCACCGCAATCACCTCCCTATATGCAGACTATGACACTCCTTATACTACGTCACCTGACTTCTTGTGTACGTATCGGTGATCAACTAGTGAATAGATGATAACGGCCTTCTGAACCTACGAGTAGGAATAGCAGCCCCTTCTAACACATATTCATGAACATATTCAACCGGCTGATAACGTTCAAATCTGGTGATCCATGTTGTCTGTTGGAAAAAGGGGCTTTCCTCTGCATTTATGTATATGTACTATGACCATTGACTGTGTATGTTAACTTCTGACTGAAAGATGGAGGCAAAATATGCTTTTTCAGAAATGTGTATATTAGACAATGTAATAGGTGTGCATGTAGAGATATTATTTTAAATACTATTCAGACTACAAAACCGACACCAGAACACTTCCAATGTGAAAATCTTGTCCCGTTGCCTACAGATTCTGCATATGAATGTTTATAGAGATTAGTATGTGTGTGTGTGTGTGTGTGTGTTAATGAAGGCTCTCTTGGGGAATATAATTGCAGCATTCAGGTCATTTTTCCAGAAAGCCTCCAATTAACAGAATCAGAGCGCTGCTCTCTCCTCTGCTCCTCTCTTCTTGTCTCTTCTTCTCCTTCTCTCCTTTCGTCTCATCCTCTCCACAACCCTGATCAGATTCCCGCACATCTCTCCGTCTGTACCTTCCAAAGCGCTCCTCCTTGCTTCTGTGCAGCTTCCATCAAGGATCACTTTCAATGACAGCGTTTGAACGCGGCGGGACAAAGGCTTTGATGAGGAAAAAGCCATGTGGGATATCTATGTGTGTGTGTGTGTGTGTGTGTGTGTGTGTGTGTGTGTGTGTTAACTAGATTTGTGTTTGCGATCGCCTCTTATCACGAGCAAAGATATTCGATTATGTCATAGTTGTGGAGCCAAATCCAGTATTTAGCAAAGCACAATTAGTGGATTTTTACAAATATTTTTCTCATTAACATATTTTACAAAATATACTCGTCAAGTAGCTGGTGGCAACCTCCGGGTCTGAAAAGTGAAACCAATGTGGAAGTGCCTTAAACATGCATTTGTTTTAATGGCCATCAGGGGGCGACTAGTTTGGTTGCATAGAAGTTCATGAGAAAATGACTCTACTTCTTACTTGATTTATAAGATAGGATAAGATGAGATAGCTGTTTATTAGTCCCGCAGCGGGGACATTTACAGGATTACAGCAGCATACAGAACAGTGCAAACAAGAGACATAGTAAAAAAACAAGAGCAAAACAAGTATTATAAATAAGTAATAAAACAGTAAAGAATATTAACGAAGTAAAAAAGTAAAAAATCCACAATAACTAAAATATTATATACAGACGGAATAATCGTTTGTATTGCACAGTAAACATTGTGAACATGAGTTTCAATGCATTGTTGAATAAGGAGGAGGGGACGAATTATTTTGTTTTGATCAGGTTTTTTTGTTTTTTTACTTCATCTGGTTTGCTGAGTTTATTATCATGTTACTTGTCTTTTGCTTTCCTGTTGAACCTGCAATATGTGAGACAGAGCTAGTTTGACTGGGAGGAGGAGATCAGCCTACGTTAGCTCGGGCAGTGCAGTAAGTTCACCACACACTGTGCTCACTGCTCAGTCAGCCTGTGTCATATTGTTGCAGAAAACACACTGCTAGAAAAGCTATAAATAGAGGTCTATTTCTCCAAAGATGCTGTGCCACTATTTCAATTTATAGGACGCAGTCGCAACGAAACTTTTTTGACAAGGAAGAGATTAGGCTAGCCTTCGCCTGTTGCCCTGTAACTATGCTGGTATTGTTGGCAGTGTAGTAGTGGGAGATTTGCATAGCCTGTTAGGCTGTTCTGTACGTCTCCATTGTGCAACAAACAGCCACAGAAGCTTGGGTGTGGTTGGTCTCTTTCTGTTTTATTTTACCTTTGTATAGACTTGCCCTCCCTTTTGCCTTTGAAATGTGGATGATGGGGATTCAAAATAATTTTAAATGAAAAGCGTTTTTCATATAAAATAATATGTACTACATAAAATATCTGGTTGGAAAAGATACCAAAGTCAAATATGGGAATTGAATAGAATTTAAAATTAAATTGCAATATCACACATCTAATTTATAACAGAAAATGTATTCTTAGCTGGAAAAGTTGGCTGTCTAAATGTTTTGTGTAAAGAAAGTTGCATTTTATAATATTAAAATACTTTTCACCGTTGATTTGATTGTTTCAAATATTTTGAAGACCATTCAGCACTAACATTCTCCATTAGCCTTTAAGAAGCTCTAGCTTTTAGATGTCTTTGCCCATTATGCCACACATCAGTGGGATTTACAGCTACTGTAATTCAACAGAAATTCAGATTTTTCTTCCTACAAGATTGTGCATTGCCCTTTTTTAGTAAACACCAAAACCTGAAATGAATCGAGAATTGTTTGTGCTGTTCAAATTGTATTTTAAGTAAAATCTCAAATAGTGGCCTTATTTTATCTCAATGGCAGAGAGACCCGGGCATTTATTAACAGGTTTATTAGAGACAGATCTTAATCCCTAATTTCCCCTGTTCCTCAGTCAATTATAACTAGAATAGCTCCTCTATGATACCTGTTGTCTTGGTCCTAATTTTATTTTTCCCTGAAAAGTCACAAGGAAGACATGAGCCACGCTTTGGTCTCTCTCTCTCTCTCTCTCTCTCTCTC